>NC_031996.1:42368298-42440188 GCF_001879085.1 Nicotiana attenuata
GCATAAAGCAAAAGTACGTACACACTCACGACTTCTAGTTAATTGATATTTTGTATGACGTTCTTCTTAATTGTTAGATGAATGCTTTCGTTTCGATCATTCTATTTATCCTGTCTTCCTACACCTTATCTTTTTATTATTACATTGTGTCTTGATTCATTTACTTTATTTTGAGTCGGAGTCTACCGGAAATAACTTCTCTACTCTACAATAAGCAGTCTGAAAGCTACATGGTCATAAGTAGTCAGTTGATCATCCTATGTCAAAAAATTGTACTTGTGTACGATATATACGTAGAATATTATGTTTTTATGAGTAATAACACATATTTGAACACCCTTTATCGAAATTCTTTTTTCACTTCTGCAAATTTTAATGCTCCTGAAAAAATTCTTAGCTTCGTCAACTGTTCACAGGATAGGGGTAAGTCTGCCTACACTCTACGCTCCTAAACCCTACTTTTTGGATTTACACTGACTTGTTATTGTTTATCTGTTTTTTTTCTTCTTAATTTCTTAATTACTGAGTGCATAGCTTGTCATGTGTGCGACACAAATTTAATCTACAGTGATTGATAGTTTGAAAATCCACCTTTCACGCCAATGTCTTGTTCATAATTTTTTTTTTCTTTCTCTTTTTAGGAGGAACAAGAGCGAATATAATTAAAGAAAGACCAATCTTTCAAATGCAGGACCTTAATATAGAAGAGATTAGAAAAAGAAGTATCTTACGAAGTATAGATCTCGCTAATTTCTTTGCTAACTTATTGTATATTAGGAGAACACAATTCAATATGTAGCAATATTTATTCTAAATTTCAATTAATAGGCAAGATCAAACTCTTTTGGACTACATATGGATATATTCTTATTAAGGTGTAAATTAATTAATTGACAGGTGATTAATGAAACACTGCGATTGTGCTAGCGTATCATCATGGCTCGCTACGAGAGGCAAAAAACACTAACTGTTAACATTGAAATGGTTCCTACCTGCCTTGGACTTAATTATTTCTACTTATATATAATGAGAGGCTGAATCCAGGATTTCAATTTTATGGGTTCGGGATCTAATCGTTTGAAGTTTTACTGCAGGGTGTTCTAAATGTAGTAATAATTTATACTATTCAACAAATGTTAAAGAACAAATACAAGAGGTTCGAAACCAAAGCTACTGGTTCGGCCAACCTTGTTCCCGCACTCCAGCTCCCACCCCTGATTAAATCCCACCTTTCAACTTCATTTATTATGGCAGGGTACGCCAATACCAAGGATGGAAGGTTTGTATTGTCAAGAAGTATTCATATGGAATCCTGATTACTTATGTGGAAAACCTAAGGAATTCAATTCCTTCAAGATGGGATTTAAGGAATATATAAATTTGTGTTCAAAAATAAATTGTTTCTTTACTTAGATAATAATATCCAAATAATTAGTTATAATGAAAATTTAATTTGTACAGGAACTTGAAACCAAGCCAGCCATATTCCATTTGCAGTTTATGTTGGAATTTACATTTCCTTGGCTGTTATCTTAACCCCGGGCCTAGTTTACTGGTTACTGTTATGCATCCATGTCATTTATCTTTTGGTTGTTCATGCTTTGTTACTATTACGGTTTCTACTGGAGTTACTAATGGAATTGTTCCTCCTCCCTTACTTCTTTTTCTGAGCCGAGGGTCTATCGGAAACAGTCTCTCTGCCCTATCGGGGTAGTGTATTAAGGTCTGCGTACACACTTATCCTCCCCAAAAACCCTACTGTGTAGGATTTTTACTGGTAGTTTTGTTGTTGGTTGTTGTTGTTGTTGGAAGAGGCCCAAAATGTGCCCACGCGCAAATTAGCCAGACTTGAAGTTTCAGTATATTCTTCAATTACTTTCTTCTTTGCTACAGGTATATATTAATTAGCCCTTCAATGAGCATCTCAATTTCAGTAATTATAGTACGTCAAATCTCTGTATAACAACGTCATTTGTTTCAGATATTTTTTGGATGTTATAGCCAAATTACTGTATATAGAAAAACATGATTACAACAAAAACATGAAATTGGTTCTGGAAAAACTGAGCTTTATTAGTTTGTTGAAGTGTTGTTATATAAGGATGTTGTTATAGAGAGCCTAACTGTACTCTAATATATCCATAAAATAATTAAGAAGAAGAAAAATTAATACTCCCTCCGATCCACAAGTAAATCAATTTTTTGTCTTTGACACACCTTCTTAATGAAATACAAATACTCCTAGAAAACAAATAAAAGTATTTGACTAAAGTACCCCTTAATTAAATTTGCATTACTGTTAAACTTTCCACATTGGGATATGTAAATGGGCAAATTGAAAACTATAGTTAATTCATTATGATTAATGTAAAAAAGACACTTAGACGGACCAAAATAAAAAAGCGTGTAAAAATATTCATTTATTATGAAATCGCGAGGGATAATTAATACTGATGTGCTATATATGATGTTGCCTAGAGCAAGGCTTAATCCAGAGTAAGCAGATTAAACGTCTTAAAAATTGTCTTGTGAGATTGAAGAAGCCGCTCCCAAACATCATGTTTATGGAAAGGAAATTAAGTCAGGGATGGCAATGGGCCGGGCAGGCGGGTTTTGGCAAATCCACAAAAATTTCAAACCGCCCCGCATAGCTATTTTTTTCAATTTTCAACCCGCCCCCGCCCCACTGACCGCCCTGCCCCGCACCCACTTAATTATCTTTTCTTTTTTCTCCAATTTTTTTCAGAACTGTCTCGCAAAGGCGATTATGCCCAGAAAGGAGAGTTAGAGGTTATTTACCAAGGTAAATCTAAAAGAGGCATTAATTAGCATAAATAAACAAGTGACATTGATTTCAAAAACTGGAAGAAAACGGTTCACAGATTTAACAGCAAAATTCAAAAGAAATTCTCGTCAGAAAAAAACAAAATAAACCAATATAAGAAAAAAAAACATCAGATGTTTGCCATTGGATATGAGCTACTAGTAATATGAGTATTCAATTCAAGTTTCCATTCAACTGCATTTTTCTACGGTTCCCGAATGCTAAAATAGATTCCCCGCATTAAACCCGCAACCCGCCCCATCCCGCTTTAAAAATTTTAAAAATTATTTTAACCCGTCCGCCCGGCACCGCATAACAATAAACCCGCCCCGCCCCGCCCCCGCCCCGGCCATCAAACAAAACCCGTCCCGCCCCGCATCTACCCCCCCTATTGCCATCCCTAAAACTTAACATTTTCCAGGTTTACAATAATATTTGCATTGCCCTTTTCACTGTTGTCTATGTATATGTAATATTGGATATGCGTGAGCAATGTATAGGTTAATTGCTATCTTTAATTCATTTTATCAATAATTAAGTTTAGGTCGTAGGTTTCGAAAAAGTGTGATCCAAATTCATAAGTGAGCCATCATTTAAAGGCTCACCTTCCATGTTTTTTACCTTTTGTCTTCCCTCAATTCACTAAGTTTAAACTCGGTTGAATTTGTGTCTTTCTCTTCTCTGTATATATTAGGTAACTCCTATAACCTGTTCGATTTCAATATTTTGTATACGCTTAATGAAGATGCTAGAGTTTAAAAAAATATAAATGTTTAAAAAGAATGCCTTGTGATCACGCCCCAACTATGCCTTAAAAAAAAGGACAATGCGGTCGCTGCAATATAATCCGGTTTACAAGTCCGGAGTCGAATCCCACAGAGAACTGAGGTTTAGCTACAGCTGTTCACTTATCACGAGAAGACAAGGCTTGAAACAATTCCTAACTTATAGATATTAAGGATTCTTGTGTTTAACTACTTAAAACTAACAAAAATTAAAATAAGTAAAGTTAACAACTAAAGATACCGAGGTTAAGAGAAAAGATTAAGGAGGTCTAGAGTTATGATTTCCCCAAATTGTCGGAAATCCTTCCTGCTATGTCTTCTATAATTATTCGCCTAAGTATTCTCTACCGATCATAGCACTCTATTACCGTAAATCCTCCCGAAGTAATTACGATAATTTACTAACGCACCTCCCGAGATACGCAGCTGGTTTTAATACAACTCACTTTAGATTGCACCCAAGGCTTCGTTCGTACTTAATTATCAAATTTGACCGGCCGAAACGATCCCGGGCTTAATTTCCTTGAGCTTTTACGTCAGACTTCAAAGCTTCAAATCACTTTATTCATATCCATAACATCTATTATAGCTCGGAATACACCTACAAGGCCATTAAAAAACACACAATTAGTTGGCAAAAACACCAAACGGATTAAATGCGGCCAAACTCAATTAAAGTGCAGTAAATTCGAGTCGTAATAAGCGACTAAAATATTGCAATTAAGCCTATCATCAAACACCCCACACTTTAAATCATTGCTCGTCCTCGAAGCAATCAAACTCCACTTTTTTTTTTTTTTATAGCACGACCTTTTTAAACAAATTCTCCTAACTTCATCACACCAAGAGTATTATAAAATAGACTAAGCCGCAAAAAGCGTAACATTCTTCACCTCAAAATTTGACTCACAAGTACCACACGTTATTCACAACTCACCCACTTATCTAATATAAGAGGTCACTTACATTTTTACCTTTCCTTCATGAATCAAGCTGCCCTCACACAAACAAAAGAGAGTAAGTTCCACACAATAAAATTTAAGAACACTTAGATCTCAAAGATTAGAAAGAATTTCACTCACTCTCAGGAAATAACATTCATATTGCCACAAAAGATGCACCATAAGCATTGCCCGTAGTGTACCTACTTCCACTAATCGAGCTCATTCAATCTTGGGATCAATTTAGGACTTTATTGGTTGCTAATGTAGGCTACGGACGGGTAGGATACATTTAGATATAAGGAGTACTACACCTCCCTAAGCACTTTAATACATACATTTAAAATTTGAAACCCCATACTTATGTCAAACCAAAAACTCCACCGTCACATCAATTATATTACCCCACACTTTCTTTAAGCACAGTACGTCAAAGCCACCACTTATAAGATTTTTTTTTTCCACAACAATCCAACTTATTTTTGTTTTCAAGTTCAAGTTGGCTCTCCTTTTTCAAAACAGCTGCACCTTTCTCCTTATTTCATTAGTTCCACTCAAAAAGGCCAACCCAAACCACCCCACACTTTAACTTTTACAAAGTTCATAAATAATTCAAGTGCTCATGAGAGGTTTCAGATGTTCAAATTAGATGGTTAAAATTCGAACCAAATGGGTAAGGCTTCTAATGTGGTTGGCCAAAGAAACAGGGATTACAGGCTCGAAGGGTTAACATACGATACATGAATAATTAGGCGGGGTAAAATATACATATCTGGCCTTCACAAGAAAAATTTTTTTTTTACCGTATATCACTTCCAAACTGAATTAAAACTACTATTTCGCGTTTGCAAACCACACGGCAAGGTCGAGGCATTCAAAATAGCAATGCCTGCACAGAATATCACAAAACCATTAAACACTAAACGCATGGCACATAACATCAACATACAGAGATTAGAGATTTCTCAAGACACCCTAGTCAGAGCAGTTTAGCAAATCTTAAAATCATACAATTTTAAGTACTTATACAAGAGTCAAAAATGGCCTAGCGTCAACGCCAAAGTTACTACTATTCTCAAGGTAACAAAATGTAGAGATACTTGCCTTCATTTCAAACAAAACACATTGGCTCCATATTCTTAAAAAAAACTACCTAACCCACTTAAATTAAAACCTTAGGAAGAAGAGATATGTTTAAAGAAAAACCAAGGGGTAATTGCTACATCTTACCTAACAAACAAAAATCTTTTTGGTATATTCATTTAGACTTACTTCCCTTGACAGCTAAAAAATTGTCTAAAGAAAGTATCACGTCATAGGAAGCCATTCTTTAAACTACCAGCTAAAGTAGCATGAAAAAACCACCCAGACAATCTCCTCACCCCACGCTTAAAATTTGAGTGCATTTCCCCCAATGCAACCATACATACAAGAGGGTAAAAGAACTACCTGGTAGGCCAAGGCCGAAGCACTAGCAGTCATGGGGTAATACAGACTTCTCCCAAGCTTGGTCCTTCGTGTGGTACCTCCCACTTAGTTCCACATTTGGTTGCTCAGATGCATCCTTCCAATAACCTTTGCTTTCCACTGCTCCTAGAAAAAAAAAAAAATTGGACACACAAAAATATAATATAAAAAATAAATAATAATAAAAGAATAAAAGCTGGGTTGCCTCACAAGCGCTGATTTACGTCGCGGCACGACGTGAGTCACTTTCTGCTCACCTTTGAACTTATGAAATCGGACCCCAAGTTTTGATTCTGCTCTATGACTCATGCTCCTGGGGTGGTGGAACGGAATCTGGCTGGGCCCAGATAAAATAATTGTAGTATTCTGCACTTATAGGCCTTTAGCACTGAGGTGTGTATCCCGATTTTCTTGGCAAGAAGAATTCCGAGATGTAAGCGACTTTGTTCCTCATTCTCTGACTCTCAACATGGCTCGGACCGACCTCTATATATCCATATATCATCTAACGGCAATGATGGAAAATGCTTGGGAGTTGAGGGACCAACTGGCGCCAACTACATGAACATTCGGGACTATCTTACATTACTCAACACTTAATGAGCAAAGAGTCGAACTAAATATGTATCCTCAATATCCTTGTTGACATCTAGTATCTTTCTACACTGACATGCACACACCTCAAAATCTACGTGTGATTCGCTGTTGGTGTTCTTACTCTAGCCTCCTCCTCTAGCTCATCATTTTTTGTTATGCTAATTCAGCGCTGGCTTCTTAGGATATCATTCACATATTGGCTTGGTTGAGCATTAAAACATCCAACTAAGTTTGACTCATGTGAGCTTTCAAGTTGTGAATAGGTTTCCTCCTGCCTTCTATCCGCCAGTAGTAATCTTACTCGAGTGTTCCAAAATGCTAACTTTAACATATCTTCGAGCTTCCTTAAGGTCAGCTTCCCTAGGTTCTGTTGTTTCCTATTAACCTTCACCCAGAAAAAGAAGGACCATCAAAGTAAGGGGTTGGGGAAAGTAAGAAATATAAGCACAACCGTGAAGTTGACCATCTTGAGCACCACACTAGTTCACACACATTCACACATAGATTGAGTTGGTGCACAAAACTCGCTCTCAGGATATTTTGAATTATTGCTGAGGTAGGATTCCTTCACAATATCGCTCGAGGATCAAAAGTGAATTACAACTACTAAATTCTATGACTTCTATTGAGTGTCATCTGTTTCTCAATAACTAAAACTAAAAAAAAAAAAAATCAAAATAATATATAAAAGTTCCAAACTGAAACCTAGCAATATGTAACCTACAACTCACACTACGTTAGTGTTCCCCGGGCAACGGCGCCAAAATTGATGCACGCCCAAACTATGCTTATAAACAAGACAATGCGGTCGCTGCAAATAGTAATCCGGTTTTACCAGTCACCCGGAGTTCGAATCCCAACAAGAGAACTGAAGGTTTTAGCTACAGCTGTTCACTATCACCGAGAAGACAGCTTGAACACTCTAACTTATAGATATTAAGATTCTTGGTGTTAACTACTTACTAAACAAATTAAAATAGTAAATTAACACACTAGTCGCGAGGGTTTAGAGAAAAGATTAAGGAGTGTCTAGAGTTATGATTTCGCCCCAATGTCGGAATCCTCCTGCTTGTCCTTCTATAATTTCGCCTAAGTAATTGCTTCTACCGATCATGACACTACTTAATTACCCCGTAATCGTCTCCCGAGTAATCTACGATAATTTACTAGACGCACTTCTCCCGAGATACGCTAGTGGCTTTTAATTTACAACTCACTTTGATCGCACCCAAGGCTTCGTTCGTCACTTAATTATCAAATTTGACGCCGAACACGATCCCGGCTTAATTTCCTGTGAAGCCTTTTACTCAGACTTAAAGATTCAATCACTTTATTCATTCCATAAATCTATATAGCGTCGCGAATCTACAACCTTACCAAGGCATTAAAACACCACAATTAGCTGCAAAACACCAACGATTAAAAGCGCAAACCAATAAAGTGCAGTAAATTCGGAGTGTAATTAAGCGACTAAAATATGCAATTATAGCCTATTCATCACCTTGCACGTTGCTAATTCGGGACAAAAGAAAGAAAAAGCACATGTTGTAATCGCAACCAATAACAAATCAAAAAATTTGAAATTCCAAACAAGATGAAAAAAGACGAGAAAAGTTAATGGGACAAAAATAAATATAAGAATGTTACCCTTAAAATAAGTGAAATTGAATTTATAACGCGATTAAAAGATATGTAATTTAATTAAAACATGAATGAACTATGAACAGTAACTGAATTGAATTAAATAAAGTTAGGAGCGATTAAAAACCGATCGTATACAAATGTGCTAAAAAGGAATAGGCTTCGCCGTCGTTAATTCGGGGAAAAAGAAAAAAAAGAAACAACATGTTGTAATACAATGAAAATCAAAATTTGAACACATCTAAACATAGGGATAATAATAGACAAAAAGTTTTGAGACAAAAATTAAAAATGAAGAAAAAGACCAGGCAGCCCAATAATGTACTAAGACTTTCACAAAAACCTAGTATTAAAAAAGAAATTTGCGTGCTGCATTATAAATAATCTTTTCGTTTAACTTAATTGCCAAATTTGGTGACATCATCACAATATGTCATGTTCGTAGACTGTGTGTCCATTTCAATTTTATTATTTTTTGGTTAATCTTTTTTATCTCTAATTAAAAGACTTCAAGTAGCTACTACTAGAAAAGAATGGATAATTTCCTATTAGATCTTTTGTAATTATATATTTGGTTACTTAATGGAAAGTCATATTTTAAGCTAAAAAATGATGTATAAAAAGATCAACTTTCCACTGTCAGGCTACACAACTAAGCTTGGAGATTGCCACAGTTTTCGTGTTTCCGACATCTCAAATTAAATAGTAAAAATCATGAGCGTTTTATTAATTAATATACATATTTATTAGAAGAAAAAAACATGTCGATCGCGACCAAATGAGTTGTCACCAGGAGACCTACAATTAACACAGTGAATGAGTCCCATTTTATTTAGTCGTTTAATTTGAACGAAACTCTTATGATTAAATTTCAAAGTTAATCTTTTTAACAGTCATCTTTACTTAATATCGAATGAACGATACAATGAACAAAACTTAACATTTGTTTTTTGAAGTATAAACCATACCCAACGTTTTAATATAATGAATAAAGTGTAACAATTTGCGCTGATAGAGGTGCCATTGACTTTGTTATTTAAGGTTAAAATAGCACGGTCTAGTTAGTTTTTTCGGACTGGTCATCTTCAAAAATAGCCAAGCGTTTATCAAGTAATGGAAAAATAGCCAACTATTCTTATTGCAAACAGAGACTCTGGTCCAGCATAATTTACTGAGTTTGTGTGCCATCCTTTGAGTATGAACTTCCAGCATATTATGCTGGAACTGCCAACACAGCGAAAATTTCCAGACATAAATATACTGGAGATTTCGAGCAGCTTGTGTATGAACTCTCCTAGCATATTATACTTGGTCATTATACTTTGCTGGAACTCCAGTATTTATATGCTGGAGTTCAAGTATAACTTATGCTGGAACTCCAAGCATCAATGATATGGCGTACTTTCCGGATTGGAATAATATTTTTCGCTTAATTTTTCTTTACATGAAAAGTAACTAAATTTCGATTACTTTTGGAAACTGGGCTATTTTTGAACGCCACTTTATAAATCTGGTTATTTTTGAATTCTCCCTTGTTTAAGACATTGCTTATCCACTATGGCCACGAGGGCCCACTCCCATTTATTGGCTGCCTACCTTTTTTTTGTTGTTTCCCATTGATGTTAATATTCATATTTAGTAGCCCCGTTATTTTCAGATTCAGGCACGCTTTAAGATTTATAAAAAGGGCGAATATGCTGCTTTAAGTGCTTAGTGAAAAATTCTATTCCCCTAGTTTAAACCTAAAAAATTCTTAGTTAAAGACAAAGGAATCTTATCCATCCCATAATAACCCTTATGGTTTGGGTGTCATGGGATCCTCATTTTATTGATATTATAAATAGAATAACATGCGTTACCTGTGCTTTTTAGTAAACTTTATATTTTATTATCTACTAAATAAAATATTATCAATTTTCGACAAATACGCCAATAAATGAAAATGGATTAATTTCAATATAAAAATGTTTCTCCGCTATTTAATGTAGGAGATGAGGTTTTTAATTTTTACTTTTATGATTGAGTAGAAAGTATATCAAGAAATAAAATGTGATTTTACATGAAAATGTAATATTTCAAGTTATACATTTGTTTTTCCCATCAATTTTAGATATTATTTCATTTTACACTAACACAAAAGAAATAAGAATTACCATTATAAATATATGCGTGGGTAAAAAAATTTAATTTAAAAGTTGCTTTTGCACTTTGCGCGGGCGGATATATTTCTCTCTCGGCGCATGCTTAAGCTTAAACCTGCGCCATCCATAGAAAAAAGAGTGTGTGAATTCCCTCTCCAGAAGGCAATAATGGCCGTAGGAAAACTGCATCATAATGAAGGAAATCACACCAAGGAAGACAGTACTCAGTCAAAGGGGACCAAAGGACAACCACACAAACATCGGATGAAGCTGTAATTGAAAGGATCATAGACCAAGGCAATGGAAAGTAGATTTTCAGATTGACTGAGAAATTAACGTCAACTACAAAGTTGAGTAGTAATCGAAGGATGACATGTGCAGAGAAAGTGGATGATCAGCTGAGTTGGACAACAAAGAGCTCAATTTAAGGGAATAATTCGGAACATTACCTAAGGTCTCCAACAGGTTTCAAACTTGAATTGTTGCAGCAGAAAAGCATGTGAGTTACCATGTTATTGTTGAAATTGACATAGAGGACATAAGCACTGAAATAACATGCTGGGAAAAACTGTAGTGGTATTGCTATGTACTGCGGGGCACATCAAGGGGCGAAGGTAACATACACGAAGAGTGGCCGTTGAAAATATTACATTGTATTATATACGGTAAAATTTTAGATTTTAAATGGTATTTAACATATTATTTAAACACTCTTCTATGGGGGATTTTTTTACTTATTTCAAGTAGTGAACAACCCTAAATGAAATTCCTGGTTTTGTCACCGGACACACATCCTCCATTCAACAATTCTTGAAATGGATACATACGTAAAGACAAATGGGCAAAAGGCATGGCATTAATAAAATAGCTTGATTGCTGAAAAAATGGATTGTACTAGTTACGTTTTGACAATAGAAATTACGGGAAGAAATAGAGGCAATCCAAGGCGTAGCATATATCATTTTGACAAGAAAAGTTCATTCATTTTGTAGCAAAGGCTTGGAGTCCGAATATGGAATTCACTTAGAGAAGAATCTTACACATAAACAATCTGGCGGTTTAAAATTGCCATAGCGTTTGGACTTCAGATATCGTGGAGTGCCTAAGGGGCTTAGCAAAATCGGAGCAGTCTGATTGGGAAGCCAGCTTATGCTGCGGAATCCAGAACCATTGAGACAAAAGATGAGGCTCAACTTGGCTAGACTACTGATTGAAGTAGCATATTCGATACTAAATCCATATTCCGGAGAAGGTGTTTTTAGGAATGAGAAGGGAAGCATGGTAGGATGCAATACAGAGTTCAATAGGCTTGAGAAACCTACCTATACGTAAATATTGCCTCTAAAGTTTTGGCCATGTGGAAAGAAATTGTAGCGGAAGAAAACACCAAGCCCTAGCAAAGAGTCTCCAAAGAAGCTAGAGGTAGAAGAGGCCAGAAGTTAGCAGAAGAAACAAAGACACTAGAAAGAACACGTAGTCGCAACTGAGAATTTGCAAGAGCAACAAGGTTTTGAAGGAAAGTCAATAACAAGTACAGTGGTTGTTAAGCTCAAGGAACCAATCTACAAACGGTAAAGGTGCATGGGTTACTCTCCTGAAACCCAAGCAAGACAACAATCTTACCAAAGAAGTACAAGCCTCAGAGACAGCAAAATAGCTTGGAATGTTCAGAAAAGCAATAGAGGAGAAAGAGCCATAAAGTTAACAAGAAGGAGGGAGTTTTATACCTCTCTGCTCAGGCCAGGAAGCATGCTTAATGTGGAATTTAAGGGCCTCAATGGCCCGAATAAGCAAGAGGGTTGCAACTTCTTTGCAGGAAAGAGAATAAGACCAGTAGTTATGGTAGAGAACAAAAATAAAAAAAATAAGATTGAGCAAGTTTGACAGGCAACTTTTTGGAAGGTTGGGAGTATGTCACCAAACTTGAGCACCATTCAACAATGGAAGGATTTGGTTAACTTGGAGGCCAGATCTCTTTGCAAGCTAACTCAAATTTCAGGCAATGACAGGCTATGGCTTGCAAGGTAACAAAAATAGGAATACAACATTCGATATTTAACATGGTATATGCACATAATTCCAAAGGGATAGAAGGAGATGTCGGGCACATCTAAATGATGTTAGTAAAAGCTGCAATTGGGGACCATGAATTACCATGGGAGATTTTAATGCAGTGCTTAACAATGGATGACAGGATTGGGTGCAACACAGTCACAGTGAATTGAAGTCATGTGAATTTCAAGATTGTTTGGAGTCTTGTGGACTGTTGGGAATTGCCTCCAAAGAGAAATCGCTACCATTATGGATTGGGACATTGGGTGTTCTCTAAAGATAGATTGGTCTTCATCAATAAGTGAGTGCTTGCTCCAGTATGCCTGCTTACATAGCAAACTAACCGAGCCGGCAGTATTAGTGGACAAATCCTCCCATCAGGTGGAGAACTAACTAGCTTTTACAACATTGTGGGCAACTCACCTTAAGTTCCTGGAGGTAGTGACAGCAACTGGTGGCAAAACCTCAGAGTTAGGATGTTGCTATGCAACAAGTAGTTAGAGAGCTGAAAATCACTAAAAAGAGGATCTGAAAGAGCTCAAATAAGCAGTATTTTAGCAACACTCTAACTGAAGCTTGAGGAGGATTAGAGTAACAATTAGATCAATTTAAAACGAGCACTTGCAGGCTATCCCAGAGACAAAGGCTACAATTTCAGGAGAAAGAGGCAATATCAGACAATTTAGAAGATCATCATATTCTGCAGAAAGCTGTCTTTGCAACAGGAAGTCAAAAGCAAACATGGATCAGCTTGGAGATGATAATTCCTAAATACTTCTTCTCTGTTTATTTCAAACATAGGAGATTACAATAGTGTATTACACAAACTGAAAGATGCGCAGATGTAATACACCTGCAGAGCCAGAACAACATAGCTAGACTCTTTGTGGAATTTTTTCAAGAATTACTGGCAGCAAAGCAGCAACTACGAACCAAAGCTATTCAAGAATTTTCTCTGAGCAATGGCCAATGTGGTTAACATTCTGGGACAACAGATGGAAGGTACTTCAACCCATACTCTCGACAAGGAGGTGAAGAAGGTATGTTTATCATTGATAGCGACAAGATCCCCAGGACCAGTTGGATATGGGAGTGATTTTTTCCAAGAAGGCTTGGAGCATTGTAGGGAGAGATGTCACTACTATCGTATAAGTGTCATAAATAATGGATAGGTTATTGAACAGATCAATTCAACCAAATATCACTCTGATCCCAAAAGTACTAATCCTGAAATAGCAAAGTAATTTAGAACCAATTATCAATGTTGTAGATACCTTGTACAATGCATCTCTAAAGTCCTATGTGGTGAGATTGAAACAAGATTTGATTTCACTTGGTGGCCGAAAATAAGGCAGCCTTAGTGGCAGGTAGATCCTCTAGTAACACAATCTGCTATATCTGTCATGATCTATGGACATTACAACAGAAGAACAGTACTTAGATGTCCAACTGAAAGATGGACTTGAGAGAAACCTATGATATTGGTGAGCCTGGAATTCACTGAAAGAAGCTCTAACAGGCTATGGGTTACAGACTCTTCACTCAGTTGGTTATGGAAATGTTTACCTAAACTAATATTTTTCTGAGAAAATTAATGGACAAGGGATATGGATATTTTGGAAGGTAAAAGAGGCAATGAGCAGGGGGACCCCATGTCCGCATTTTTGTTATTGTGCTTGTAATGGAGTACTTATCAATGACACTAAAGAAGATGAGTGGAACTTCCATATTTCAAATACCATCCTATGTACAAAGCCCTGAATCTCACTCACTTAATATTTATGATCTTATGCAAAGGTGACACCAGATCAATAGCAAGGGTAATGGAAACACTACCGAGATTATAGTCGTGTCACTGGATTAGTTGGAACAATGTGAACAAATCCAATACTCTTCTTGGCCTGGACTAATAAAGCAACTCAGGCACATATCTTAGCAAGTGCAGGGTTCTTTGTAGGTAACTTTACCTATCAAGTACTTTGTCTTGCATTGTCATTAAAGAAATGGAGTAAAATGGACTACCATCAACTATTGGTAAAATCCACACCATAGGATAACTAGTGCCTACTCAGGAAAGTTGATCCTATGCAGGGAGAGTACCTTGTTAAAATGTTGTATTGGTTTCTAGATTATAATTTTTGGGGGTTTCATTTTACCTTCCAGAGTGTACTTAAAGAGTGGATCAAAAGTGTAGAATGTAATCTCCCGCGCGGGGAGGCGGTCAGAAGAACACATGAAATTGCTCTAGTTGCAATGGGAGAAAGTGTGTGTACCTAAAAATTATGGAAGGCCTCAAACATGAAAAGTTGGCAGGCTGGGGAACATTTGTTGTAGTAGAAAATTACTCTGGCAACTTGACAAAAAGGAGGGCATCTCATAGGTTAGGTTGGGGTCCTATGGAGGTATTATGAAAACTGAAAGTAATATATGCGATACCATGAACCGCTCCAGCTGACTGCAGCTGATATCGGAAGAACGCTCAACTCCTCAAAGCCTTATTGGAAATTGGTATCAGAATGGGGAGTACACACTCACTCCTAATTGGTTGCTTATTAGTGACAAAGAGCTACAAATAGTTACTAGGGAGCAGGTGAGAACGCAGGAAGCAAGATTAAAGTATGGCAACAAGATTGATGCAACCTAAGCATAGGTTTATCATCTTGCCAGCCAATTAGGATAGTGTCACGCCCCAAACCTGGGGAGGCGTGGCTGGCACCCGTGCCGTGCTGGCCCTAGCGAACCACTCTGTAACTCATGATCGTTCGACCAAACCTAGAAACATACATAGTTCGAGTTAGCTGGACTTATTCCTTTTGTAACTATCATCGGCCCACATGGCCACAACTCATAATGTACAACTGTAAGTGAGAAAACACTTGTATCATTGAACCATTTTCTTAAACAATGAATACATATGGGCCGTCAAGCTCTAACATCTATACAAAATGAACCCTTTGTCTCAAAGCCTCTATATTGACATCAAATGGGACAGGTACCGGCCCTACCCATAAGTCCGTAGCAAAATTCTGACACGATTGACTCATACACTCGGATGCACTCCGAATGAGATGGAGTCTTACCCGATCCTTCGCTGAATGCCAAATCTCGTCTACTATGAGGCTCGTCAAAACTGATTATCTATACCTGCAGCAGCATATTTTCATTCTCAGCTTCTCATCACATGAATGAGTAGCGTCCCAACAAAAGGACGTCAGTACGGATAATGTACTAGTATGTATGGCATGTAGATAAAATATTAAAGAGCATGGAAGAAACATGGAGTAAGACTCAATTTGTAAGTCTATATAACTTTGTAAATTATGAAATACTTATAGTGTCATGCATGTGTATGAATGTCATGTCGTTGCCATTCATAATATCATCAAGCCTCTAAAAATCCATCATATCATCTCGGTCACTAGGGCAAAATCATCAACGTTATACCAGCTGATCAGGGTGGTGGTGCGTATATAACCTTTCGCATAATCCCATTTATATATATATTATATATATATATATATATATATATATATATATATATATATATATACTATATATATATATATATTATAATATATCTTCATTGGTCATGGGTCAATGTGCATTGTATAAATGCATGAAATGCATATGAAATACGTTAGTAAAAATCTCTCGTACGTATCATATGACCATCATGCCTCTAATTAATATCATGAAATAAACTTTACCAACTTACGTATTTTTGAGACCCATGAACAGACGAGAGAATAATAAGACATATGGGAATCCAAGAACATAGGTATCTCTAATACTTCTATGAATAGAGTCATTTATGGAATTTGTGCATTTACTCATTTTGTTTTTATCGTACAGATCATGCCAAAAGAAAGAAGGGATAGCCTTAACATACCTGAGTCGATTTTCTTGAGAAAGATTACACCGTACTCCCTTAATATTGAAAAATCTCACTCTGAATTCATAATTAAACTAATGTACTCTTCCTTTATCGGCTTTTTATTTCATACATCCTTTTGGAGTTGTCACCTGAGACAACTAGAATCATGATAGCAACAAATAAATCATGACATTCATACCAAAAGTTTCAGATGTTTGATGGCATTATGCACTAATCTTTCCTAACTAAATCATCAAGTGAAACAAACTAAAGAGTACTCAAATTTGAAATTTTCCTGGGTTGGCTATGGCAGCCAAAATCGTCAACAGACTATTTCTAAATGAAAGTCAAATGATTAATCTTGGGGAGGGCACTCTGACTGGTTTCGTAGTTTTACTTCTTGAAAGAATTAATAGTTTGAAAGTCATGTACTGAAGATGTGTAAGAGAGAACCTATGAAAGCTTGTCAACAAAAGATGTAAAGAAAGTTTTAAAAGAATTGCAATGAAATGAAAATAAGTTGTATGAATTGTTGTGATGATCGTATATGTCCTCTATACCAAAGTTCTTACGCATATGACCGGCAGCTATGGGCATAAACCACTTTTAATCATGTCTCAATTCTATCTTTAAATAAAAAGGCCCTATGTTGAATTGATTGCCACCTAACCCATAATGACTATGAGTCATGTGGTTTGGCAGTGGTTTGCTGCCACGTGGGGGTGGGGAGGTTTTAATCTTTATCTAATTTATTAGTTAATTAGGTAATATTTCGTTATCCGGTAATTAACCAATTACCCGCATAATTAAGAATTATCCAAATTACTTAAAATATTACTCACTTTTCACACGCTTTATACACCTTACTGTCATGGTTATGCGGTACCATATAAAATAAATACATACACTATTATTTTATTAAAACATCCATGTAAAAATACATATATTTTTTCAACTTCTAATTTTCGTAATCTCATATAAAGACACAAATTTTCGTACCTTAATTCTTAAAATGGTTAAAGATAACATTCTTTTCTTGTAGAAAAAATTTCTATCTGGATCTAAAAACATAATATATATATATATATATATAATATATATATATATATATATATATAATATATATATTATATATATATATATATATATATATATATATATATATACCATTTTAATGTTTTCAAGTTTTCACTTTTTTTTTAATTTGCAACTGGAATTAGGAATTTCTATAGGATCTATAGTTTGATTAATTTGTTTTTTCATTAGAGTATCAAAGCAGTCCAACTTAGTGGCCCTTATGTTAAAGGTTTTTCTTAAGTACAAGAAAAGGAAACGTCTTGATTGTATTAAGATAAGCAATTAATTAGAGGTTCAATGTGGAAAGATGTGTCATGTGTTTCACCAATCAAAGCAGCCAAATCCTTCTCATAAACTTCCTTATATTATATGTATAATTTAAAATATATTCGAAAGTAATAATATTAATAACTATATAAAATCATATTTTTCAAACTTTTTATAGAAATATTCCACTCAATATAAATACCGTATCAAAATGTATCTAACGGTATCAAGATTGTTAAACTTTCAGGGTCTTACTGTCGCAAATCCTCTATAGAAAAGTACGAGATGTAACATCCTTCCCCCTTTTAGAAACATTCGTCCTCCACTATTAATTCTTAGGGATTTACAAAATTTTCACTAGGTCCTTCTCTGTAACTAAACTAAAACTCAATCTCTATCTGAAGTCTCGAATATTCACAACCTTTTCTACTTGAGTATCTCATATCTTCTTAACATTTAACTTACTTACCTTTCAATCTCGCATCGTATCTTCTGTTTCTTTCATAACCTCCTTCCACATTACGCATTAAAGCTCTTCTATAATACCTGAACCTCTGGTGCAGACAAAATCTCGCGACAACTTCATACTGACTTCTTACGACTCCGCTCTATGGCACGATCTGTATACAAAAGAAGGGTAACATTTCCTAAATGCCCTATTGCCTCTCAATTATAAATGTGGCGCCCAACACACCCATAAGTGAGACTCTACTAGGCACGACTTTGTAGACTTCCGTAGGATACGACCCGCTCTGATACCACTTTGTCACGCCCCAAACCTGGGGAGGCATGGGTGGCACCTAGTGCCGTGATGGCCCAAGCGAACCACTCTGTAACTCATGATCGTTCGACCAAACCTAGAACATACATAGTTCGAGTTAGCAGGACTTATTCCTTTTGTAACTATCATGGGCCCACATGGCCACAACTCATAATGTCAACTGTAATTGAAAAAACACCGTATCATTGGACCATTTTCTTAAAACATGAATAAATATGGGCCGTCAAGGCCTCTGACATACTATACAAAATGAATCTTTGTTTACAAAGCCTCTAAGATTATTTGACATCAAATGGGACAGGGTACCGACCTACCCACAAGTCCGTAGCGAAATTCTGACACGATGACTCATACACTCGGATGCACTCCGAATGAGATGGAGTCTTACCGATCCTTCGCTGAATGCCAATCTCGTATGCTATGAGGGCTCATCAAACTGATTATCTATACCTGCAGGCATGAATGCAGCGTCGCCAACAAAAGGACGTCAGTACGAATAATGTACTGAGTATGTGAGGCATGTAAATAAATATATAAAGAGCATGGAAGAAACATGGAGTAAACGACTCAATCTTTAAGTCTGGATAACTTTGTAAATTATGAAATACTTATAGTGTCATGCATATGGTACGAATGTCATGTCGTGCATAGGTACATGTGTTCATAACATCATCAAGTCTCTGAGGGCATCCCATAATATCATCTCGGCCAATGTGGGAAAAATCATCAATGTATACCAGCTGATCAAGTGGCGGTGCGTATATAACGCCATAACCTTTCCCATATCCCATATATATATATATATATATATATATATATATATATATATATATATATATATATATATATATATATATATATATATATATATATATATATCTGGTCATGGTCATGGGTCAATGTGCATGTAAAAATGCATGAAATGCATATGAAATACGTTAGTAAAATCTCTCGGTACGTCATATGACCATCATGCCTCTAATTAATATCATAAAATAAACTTTACCAACTTACGTATTTTTGAGATCCATGAACAGACGACAGAATAATAAGACATATGGGAATTCAAGAACATAGGTATCTCTAATACTTTTATGAATAGAGTCATTTATGGAAATTGTGCATTTACTCGTTTTGTTTGTATCGTATAGATCATGCCAAAAGAAAGAAGGGATAGCCTTAACATACCTGAGTCGATTTTCTTGAGAAAGATTACACCGTACTCCCTTAATATTGCAAAATCTCACTCTGAATTCATCATTAAACTAATGTACTCTTCCTTTATCGGCTATTTATTTCATACATCCTTTTGGAGTTGTCACCTGAGACAACTAGAATAATGATAGCAACAAATAAATCATGACATTCATACCAAAAGTTTCAGTTGTTTGATGGCATTATGCACTAATCTTTCCTAACTAAATCATCAAGTGAAAAAAACTAAAGAGTACTCAAATTTGAAATTTTCTTGGGTTGGCTATGGCAGCCGAAATCGTCAACAGACTATTCCTAAATGAAAGTCAAATGATTAATCTTGAGGAGGGGACTCTGACTGGTTTCGTAGATTTACTTCTTGAAAGTCATGTACTAAAGTTGTGTAAGAGAGAACCTATGAAAGCTTGTAAACCAAAGATGTAAAGAAAGTTTTAAAAGAATTGCAATGAAATGAAAATAAGTTGTCTGAATTGTTGGGATGATCGTATATGTCCTTCTCTATACCAAAGTTCTTATGCATATGACTGGCAGCTATGGACATAAACCACTTTTAATCATGTCACAATTCTATCTTTGAATAAAAAGGCCCTATGTTGAATTGATTGCCACCTAACCCATAATGACTATGAGTCATATGGTTTGGTAGTGGTTTGCTGCCACGTTGGGGGAGATTTTAATCTTTATCCAACTTATTAGTTAATTAGGTAATGTCTTGTTATCCGGTAATTAATCAATTACCGGCATAATTAAGAATTATCTCAAATTACTTAAAATATTACTCACTTTTCACACGTTTTATACACCTTACTATCATGGTCATGTGGTACCATATAAAATAAATACATACACTATTATTTTATAACACATCCATGTAAAAATACGCATATTTTCTCAACTTCTAATTTTCCTAATCTCATATAAAGAGTACAAATTTTCGTACGTTTAATTCTTAAAATCGTAAAAAGATAACCTTCTTTTCTTGTGAGAAAATAATTTCTATCTGGATCTTAAAATATATATATATATATATATATATATATATATATATATATATATATATATATATATATATATATATATATATATATATATATATACTATATATATACATGTCTCTTCAATTACCATTTTAATATTTTCAAGTTTTCACTTTTTTTAATTTGCAACTGGAATTAGGAATTTCTATAGGATCTATAGTTTGATTAATTTGTTTTTTCATTAGAGTATCAAAGCAGTACAACTTAGTGGCCCTTATGTTAAAGATTTTTCTAAAGTACAAGACAAGGAAACGTCTTGATTGTATTAAGATAAGCAATTAATTAGAGGTTCAATGTGGAAAAATGTGTCATGTGTTTCACCAATCAAAGCAGCTAAATCTTGTATAGCAAATAAAGCTGATAGCCTGTGGGTACAATGGGTTGATCACATATATTTGAAGAAGAAGGATTGGTGGCAATACAAACTGCCACAGGTTTGCAGTTGGTACTGGAGGAAAATCTGTTCCATCAAGGATCAATTTGCTGAAGGATTTGATCAGCATAAGTGGTTGGCAAACAAAGGAAAATATACAGTGAAAAGTGGCTACACATGGAAACAAGGGACAAGGGAAAGATGGGCAAGTAGCAGATGGATATGGAGTAGAAACAACATCCCAAAGCATAGCTTTATCTGCTGGTTAGCTATGCACAAGAGACTTCAGACAAGAGAAAGACTGGCCAAACTAGGGATATGCAAGGAAACACAATGTGCTATATGTGAGGCAGGAATAGAAACAACTGAGCACCTATTCTTTGAATGTGACTATTCAAGGACATGCCTGAGTGAGATACTGAAATGGCTACAAATTGGAGTGCAACAGTACAAGCTAGAAGGATTATGGAGAAGAATGACAAGAAATTCAAGAGGCAAAGCTCACAGAAACATCACCAGTTCTATCTTAGCAGCTACAATGTACCACATTTGGAAAGCAAGAAATGATGCACTGTGGAATCCCAAAGTCCAACGACCCCAGAAGCTGATAGAGACTGTGAAAGAGGAATGTAGGCTGGTCATGCCGGAAATCCTGGGAAAGAAGGCAACATCACAAAGACAAAAAGCATGGATACACAAGCTAATGTAAATAGAATAGAAATAGAAGAATAGAAAATTGATGTAATAGAATAGCTTTGAAGTAAGGAGTAGGAACTACAAGGAGAACAGTCTGTACATTTGAATTTTGGGTTGGTGATTAATAAGAATATCTCTCTTTCACCAAAAAAAAAAAATCTTTTATGCTCCCATTTTGAAGAAATCCACTTACTAATTCACTATAAGTTCTTTCACATAAAATTCCTCATATTATATGTATAATTTAAAATATATTCAAAAGTAGTAATATTAATCTATATTATTATAAAAGGGGGAAGCCCTTAGTTAAAAAGTTAAATTACTTAAATGCCCTTTTAAATATCTTAAATATTCTTTTTTATAATTTTCTTTTAAAAAACCCTCATACGAAAAGGTGCATTTTCCTTCCAAAATAGGTGTCATTTAAGAAATGACCTTGGCTCTTTAAAAATGAAACAAAGGAAAAAAATAGAAAAGGCTGAAAATTTGGAGAAAAGGATAACTGTGGGTATGTTGTATATGCCGAAGAGAGGACGTGCCACTTCACCTTCTTAATTTCTAGCTTTCATATTTTTCAAGGTTTTTCGAAACGGTACAAACATGCGGCTAAAAACCAATGATGAAGGCTAAATTCATTTGCAAGTGTGAGTATTATTCTAACCAAAGAAATAACAGTCTTGCAGATTGTGGTATTCTTTGAGGCTTAGAAGTTTTGAAAACATATTGTTTCCATACAATATGACAATGGCAAAGAGATCTAAAATTAGGATGAATAACTTTTTGAAGAAAACTAAGTCAACAAGCATGTGTGAATTTTCCTTTTCTTCTTTTCACTCCTTAATCTTTTAACTTCTTCTCTTAAAATATGGAGATAACAAAGCAAATAAATGGAGGAGTCCATCATGCATCAAATATTTTTCTTGAATCGGTAAGTTAATGCCCTCCCTATCCAATTGTGCAAATTCTTCTCTTTCTTTTTACATGTTAGTAAATTTGTATAATTATTGTTGAGCATTTTCCGTTTCGTGAAAGTAAAACTCTTATTTTCTTGTGCCTTACACACACACACACACATTATATATATATATATATATATATATATATATATATATATATATTATATATATATATTATATATATATATATTTAATATATATAGCTTAGTATCTATTACCATAATATTAAGTTTTTTTTAATAGTTTATTTCCTTGGTTTATTTTCGAGATTAAAAAAGAGAAACTATAGTAATTTATGTGGAGTATATTTTTTCATGCATTTGTTAAAGATTAAAATTATTGTTTTGTATTAAATATATTTACGAATGAAAATATACAAACTATAAAAAGTCAATATGAAAAAGTTACAAACCGTAGAAAGACATGCTCAACTTTAATTGTTTTTAAGGGTAAAGGCATGATAAAACACCTTAATTAATAGTATATAGCATATCTTTATTAGATAATTCTTACTGTAGAAGAGTTTCGGTAATTATATTTGTTTATCATTCTACAAATAAAATATACTTTATTAAAAGATAAAGTTAAGTTATTACGAAGAAAGGAATTGAATGTATAGTTTTACGAAGATGCCTATAAGTGATTGAAATTTAAAATATATGAGTGATACTCAATTAAAGAAACCATAATAAAATTTCAAAAATAAATTGATTAGCAAGCTATTATATTATAATTTAGTGAACAAATCTAAATAATATTAAAGCACTTGCTATTTTAAGTGAAAATAAAATAATAAAAGAAATATATTATGAAAGAAAAGAAATAGGCAGAGTATTTTTGTAATATATTTCTCATAAAAATATCTTTAGAAAATATAAACACTTAAAATATTTTTTTCGCATCGAACTAAGCTTAATCTAAATTTAAATAATAATTAATTATATATAGACACACACGAAAACTTAAATATTTATAAAAATTAGTTGAAAGAATAAATTCTAATATGATATTAACATGTTTTTCATATTTTCACTGTTTCTCGGACAATATTAACACAACCTCTCAAAATTAATCAATTGGAAGAAATTCGATAACAATCATAGACTATTGTCTCCATAAAAATACAATATTTAAATGCATGATTGTGTGCTTCGACAGAGAAAGGATTCTCTCCTCAAAATGTAAAAGTTAGACTTTATTTTGCAACAATGCTTTATTCTTCAATATGTTGGAAATAACTTCTTATAGATAAAAAAAAATGACAATTTGTATTTTATGTATTTTGCTTGTGACAAAGCAAAAAAGACATCTTTTAGTTAGCTGACCATTTGTGTATTTATGAATAAATACTTTTTCAAGAAAATTCATAAAAAAAAAACCTGAACAATTTTATCGATTGAGATTTAAGATTATTGAGGATATAACTGGTAGAGTTTCTTCCTTTATTAGGCTGGATAAAAAAGAACCAACAATTATCATTTTCTTGTACTTACGTACTTTTGTTTTTTACTTTATTACTCAAACAAAATTTTTAATATCATATTTATGTGATTGTTTAAAAATAAGTTCTTACTTATTGAGATAAAGTAAACTAGTAACTATATAAAATCATATTTTTCAAACTTTTTACATAAATATTTCACTCAATATAAATACCGTATCAAAATGTATCTTACGGTATCAAGGTTGTTAAACTTACGGGGTCTTACGGGATGTAACAGATAGGCTGTTAACAAATAAAAAGACTTATGAAGATGCAAATCTTAGTGGCAGATGGATCATGCAGCTTATGTTATCAAGGGGGACTAGAAACCCAGGCGCATCTTTTTACTGAATGTGCATGGTAAACAACAGTCCGAAATGGATTGTCTATATGGTTAAGAATACAGCTCCGGCAAATGGGCATTAGAGAGAGTCTCCAATGGATACAAAGAAGGAAATGGAAACAAGTTCAAAAAGAGACGGTTTCAGTAGTGTGGAGTGCTATGATATACCATACATGAAAAGCTAGGAACTGAAGAATCTTTAGGAATATAAATGTAAATACAAAGTTTACCATATCAAAGATATAGCAAGAAGCTAAGATTAGACTAGATAACATGAAGTATACAGGTAGAGCTTGTAGATGTCAATATTTGTTTTCCCGGATATGTAATAGAAGAGAACTCATGAGGCCTAGCAGATTCTAGGTGCTCTCTTGGTGTAAAATTTTGTTGTTAATGGTAATGTTCACAGTTTATTACCATAAAAAATTAACTTTGAGAGAATTATGTATGTAAATTTATTGAAGACGTCAAATGATTATTTTGTTCACAAAAAGTAAACAAAATATGAGTTTTGAGACCTTTATAGGCGAACAACACACATGATTATTTTCCATCTAAAAGTTATTACCATTAGAATGATAATTTATGTTTAGAAATATTGGAAAAAATCTATTGGCTCGGGTCCACCCAAAAAAGTTATTAATTAGCTCATTAGCTTGTCTTGCTTCTGAAGCCTACTTATAACCTATAAGTTCATCATTATGGGGTGTAGGAAAATAGTTTTTTCCTAACGTTTCTTGTGGGAAAGAAACTATAGCTAGAGTTACGAAGTTTACCACTTTGTGAGGATCCCGACGACCGTGACATATGTCATGGTTGTTGCAAATCCGTTTTCGCAAAAATAAGAAATCCATAAATCTCTAAAATTATTACTTATGGTTAAATTTTTCAAGAAATATAAAAAATTTTAAAGTCAGTACATTTGTCACCACCCCAGTTCGCCCTCCGTGAACATGTCGTGACAGCACCTAGTCCCTACGACTAGGTAAGCCTAACAATGCGGAAGATAAACCATAATTTCGGAAGAAAGTAAATAAAACAGAACTAATAAAATCAAACGGTGTTTAAGGTGCCGCTCGGCACATATCACAACAATTCTCGAAGCTAACAACATTCTCAAAACCCGGAAACTCACAAATCACAAGCTAAGGGGTACATAAGAGGCTTTGACTCAAGAATATCTATACAAAGGAAAAATACTGATAGAGCTACACTCATTACAGAAGATAGAAAGTGACTCTTCGGCCTGCGGACGTAGCAGATATACCTCGAAGTCTCGATAGAAACGCTTCCTTCCCAGGCTGACAGAACTGAACGGGAGTACCTGTATCTGCACAACAAAAATGTGCAGAAGAGTAGCATGAGCACACCATGGCGGTGCCCAGTAAGTATCAAGACTAACCTCGGTGGAGTAGTGACGAGGAACGGTCAAGGCACCTACCGATCAAATAAACAGTATAATCATAGGAATAATGGAACCGATATATAAATATGTAAAGTCTGCATAAATGACAAAAAAATGCTACAATTCACAATAAGAAAAAAGGGCAACAAGTAACAACAAGAATATAATAAATGACGATACCAAATGACGACAGAATCACAATCCAAATCCTAAGGTCACAACACAACAAGGGAAAAACAAGTCAATAACTCATGTCCTACAATGATGTTCACATAAGGTCTTATCCAACCCTTTCAACAATTTTACCAAGTTTCGGACAAACCACAACTCACGAGAACCCAGCATCTGAAATCCAACACTTGGCATCCTATGCCCCATCAATCTCACGGTCATGCTGACAACTCACTGGCTAACTAGGGCCACTCTCACGTATAAAAACAAATAAACGAAGGCGTACCTCACCCTTAGCAAAATCAGGAGGAATTCAACTCTAATAGGAGTGTTCAACTACGTGTATACTTGTGCAAGTATTTTTAACGGGAATTCTACCAACTAGTACACATGAAAAGGAGAACGGGCCGCACGTACGATGTTTTCTCACAACTTCCAAGAGGTAAAGCTCATACAGGTAAACAACCCACAATCACAATATTAAACAAATAGGAATGCCTCCATAGGCCGTCACAATTCTTTACAATCAACCCCTAACATAGCCCACCTTATTACGCCACGCGTGCAAATAATATTATAATAGGCACCGCCTTATTTCGCCACACGTGCATCACAATGTTCCTACCTTATTCCGCCACATGCGCAACTCACATATAAGCATATAACATATCCTGCCTTGTTACGCCGCATGTGCAAATCATCAATAACAACAACAGCACGGCAAAGACCTCGTGCAACCCTTCCATAACAATCGCACGGCAGAAACCTCGTGCATCACGGTATCAACAACCGCACGGCAGAAACCTCGTGCATCACAGTATCCACAACCGCACGGCAGAAACCTCGTGCATCACAATATCCATAACCGCACGGCAGAAACCTCGTGCATCATAATCTCAAGTACAACACAACAAATGATAATATATACAGGGACAAGGTAAGAGAATCAACTCAAGAAATTCCGTCCACCAAAAGACGGTACAACTAATTCACAAGGAATAACCGTAACAGGGAAATGCTAAGCGCAATAAGAACAACTCAACAAAGGAGAAATAATACGAAGCAATGACTCCATAATACGCAGTTCAATAACAAGGAAGTTAACATGAATCAAATAATTGCAATTAAGGAAAATATCAACTAAACATAGGATATATAACTTCTTTCCAATTAAGACCAATTAATTACACGAGAGATAGAAATAATGCTTTCCAAATAAAGACAAGCAGTTAGGAATGGTAATGTGACTATAGAAGGACAAATGTCTACAGTTAAACAGGTATAAGTCAATTAGGCATCAAGAATAAACCAAAAAGGGCAAATAAATTCCAAGTAAGACATGTAGAGGTGAAACTAATAACAGGGAACTCAATCGTATCAAGAACAACTTCATATTCGGTGATTCCAGGGATCTAAGAACCTAAAAGGGGCAAATTTTCCACAAATAAATCCGAGCACGCACTCGTCACCTCGCGTACAAGGAATACAATCAACAAAGAAGACTCAAATCCCAAGAGGAAGTCCCCCACACAATACTTACCTCGAACCGGCTAAAATCAAATAGCAACCGCGTTCTTGCCACGAGTACTCGACTCCAAATGGCCCAAATCTATTCAATTAAATCACACATTGTAAATAACATCTCAAGCAACTGATCCTACTATTTAATTCAAAGCTAAAGCGCGAAATTAGGCAAAATGACCAAAATGCCCCTCAAGCCAACGTCTCGGAATTGGATAAATTTTACATTTTCAGAACCCTCGTACTCTCACGAGTCTAACCATGTAAAGATCTCTCAAATCGGAGGTTAAACACCCCCTCAAAACTCAATAATTTTGTCTATAAAGTTTTACCCAATTTTCATTCAAACTTCGAAATTAAAGGATGAAATTAAGAGGAGATTCGTGAAAATTAGTCTAAATCGAGTGAGAAACACATACCCAAGTCGCCCAGGTGAAAATCCCTTCAAAAATCGCCAAGAGCCGAGCTCTAGAAGTCAAAATGTGATAAAATGGCGAAACCCTCGAATTTGGGATTTAATTCTGTCTGCCCAGGTAATTGTGCATCGCGATCGCGGGAGAAGGGTCGCGATCGCGTAGAAGAAATTTCGAGGCTGCCCAAATTGTACATCGCGAACGCGATGATGGGAACGCGAACACAGAGAAGAGAAATGCGGGGCTTTGCGATCGCGCAGTGATAGACGCAAACGCAAAGGGGAAAAATTCGCAAGGTGATCCAACTCTACTATGCGAACACGATGTTACAGACGCGATCGCGGAGTAAAGACAAATGAACCTTCGCGATCGCGGAAGGCTTAATGCGAACGCGATGAAGAGATAAGCAGAGCTTTGCGAATGTGAGCAGACGGATGCGAACGCGAAGAAGGATTTCGAGGCGGTCTTCAACAATGCTTCGCGAACGCGAAGGTATGCTTGCGAACGCGATAGAGGAATACCAGAAGCACCAACAGAAGTTCAAAAATAGGGAAAAATGGTCTGAAGCCTATCCGAAGTACACCCGGGGCCCCCGGGACCCCGCCTAATCACACACACAAGTCATATAACCTAACACGGACTCGCTCGAAGCTTCGAATCACATAAAACAACATCGAAACGACGAATCAAACCAAAAATCAAGCTTATGAACTCCAAATCTTCAAGATATGCTTTCGATAAAAAACCTAACCAAACCACGTCCGAATGACCTAAAATTTTACACACACATCCCAAATGACATGACGGAGCTACTGCAACTTTCGGAATTCCATTCCGATCTTTGGATCAAAATCTCACTATCGGGCCGGAAACCTCAAAAATTCAAACTTCGGCATTTCAAGCCTAAATTAGCTACGGACCTCCAAAATACATTCCGAATACGCTCCCAACCCCGAAATCACCTAACAAATCTAACTGAACCATCGAATTTCCATTCCGAGGCCGTCTTCACACTGTTCTGATTGCGGGCAACTTTCCAACACTTAGGCTCTCATTTAGGGACTAAGTGTCCCAAAACTCTCCGAAATTCAAAACCGAACATCCCGGCAAATTCAATTTAGCATAAATAGACTTGGGAAGAGCAGTTAATAGGGGATCGGGGCGTTAATTCTTATGACGACCGGCCGGGTCGTCACATCCTCCTACACTTAAACATTCGTTCGTTCTCGAACGAGCATAGAGACATACCTGAAGTCCTCAAGTCACTGAGTGCGCACTTCCAACATACCCCCGCGGGTGATCCCACGTCACCCCAATCCACTTAAGCCTGACGACACTATCTCAACTGAAATTTAACCTTTCTAACAATACCAATAGGCCTTCAAGCCAGAATCCTCACCTTCCATCCGTTTCCAAAAGACCCGATCCTAACTCCATATCCGGTATCGGTCTCAACCAGCTATTTCAATACAAGCCAACACACACAGGGTGCAACCACACAACATGACACATCACACATAGGCCCACAATAACATTTCTGATAGCAATACTTGCCTGCGATCAAATCCGTACCGGCCATAAGGCTCGTATTCAACAGGAACTCTTTTCAAACCTCCACAACACTGGCAATGATACAATAACCACGAAAACCGCATAACATAACACCCGAACAACCAAATATCATCCAACACCAACGGGTACACACCCCACAAGCTAAACCTCAAGAAGCATGGAACAGAAATGACTGAATATGAGAAAGGAAACACATAAGAGACTAACAAACAAATCAAACTAGCATAAATTCTTCTAAAACACAAATAGACCAAAACATCTAACAAGAAGGAATGAAAGCATATAAAAGACTCACAAGGATCTTATACTGATATAACTCTCACCGCAGTACACAGCCCGGTCTCAATATATCAAAATCATCTGAAATCGCGAGGGTCCCGCCCTCAACATTGAATCACAAGTAGGGAACACATCAATCCATCTAGAGACTCTCACTAGATCAGTTCTGTCTACAATTTACAACACAAATTGGCTCCCACACCAGTGGAGCATAGAAATCACAGCTCGTAACCAAGAATACTCAGAAGTAACATCAAACCTACCAAAACAGACAACAAGAATCTACTACTAGCCTCATAACTCACGACAACAGCTAGAAACAGACGATAGACACAACTATCACTCATAGAACCTCCTAACAGGGTAATCACATAAACAGAGTGCAACTCATGAAGCTCCCCCATAAATGGAATAACAAACAAGGAACTCACCCCGATAAGCAAAACGGTGACGAACTACAGATAGTGCCCCTCTATATCAAACTGAATTCGTACCTAAGTGACATTAGCCGGCGCACCGACCTCAAACCTACTATATGAAACCCATCAACGAGCCGGGCCTCCCCCTCCTGGGCGCCCTCTACCTGCCTGAATACCTCGCTGGGACACATCGGTCTGAAGTCTGGGATAATCTCTCACCATGTGGCTAGTATCTCCACACTCAAAGCACCCTCTCTGCTGACGAGGCGGTGGGAACTGTGTGATACGGGTACTCCGAGACCCTTGAACACCAGAGTCACCATGCAAGGCCTGAAGCGCGAACTGAACTGGCTGACCCACAAAACCTCTACCATGACGTACCCTGCCTCCAAAATAAGGACCAGTATACCTCCCCGGTCTACGAGGCCTCCTCGCCTCCTCAAGCTCTTTCTCTTGATCTCGTCCGCTCTCTCCCTCGTGACCCTGCCTGCCCTCTCTCTCTCTAGCATGCATACCCTCTATCCTCCTAGCAATGTTCACCACCTGCTGATACGGAATATCCATCTCCAACTCACGGGCCATGCTAGACATGATGCTAGGAATGAGCCCCTCAATGAATCGACTAACCTTCTCGCGAACAGTAGAAACCAAGGCTGAGGCGTGTCTAGCCAAACTGGTGTAACGGACAGCATACTCCGAGACGGTCATAGCACCCTGACGCAAATGCTCAAACTCCGTGCGCCATGCATCCTTGAGGCTCTGAGGAACAAACTCTCTCAGAAACATATCTGAAAACTGGGTCCAAGTCAGTGAAGCTGCCTCGTCTGGGCTGTCTAACTCATAGGTGCGCCACCAATCATAGGCGGCTCCTCGAAGCTGAAAAATAGTGAAAGAAACCCCGCTCGATCCAGAGATACCCATAGTACGGAGAATGCGGTAACACTCATCAAGAAACCCCAAGGAATCATCTGATGCTAATCCACTGAACACCGGAGGATCATACTTCTTGAACCTCTCTAGTCTCATCTGCTCCAGCTCGGAAGCCGCTATCATGCCCTCGGGCTGAACTGGTGCTGCAGGCGGTGCAGGAATAATCTCTGGGACCTGCTCAACATGTGCTCGCTGCTCAAGAGTGCGGGCAGCGGGAGTCTGTGCACCTCCCCAGGCCTGGGATGTGGCTGCAGCAAGGGGAAGCAATCCTGCCTGAGCCAAAGTGGTGTACATACTCATGAACTGTGCCAAAGTCTCCTGAAGGGCTGGAGCAGTAGTGGCAGTAGGCGTGTCAGGTGCCTGGTCTCCGGCTGGATCTGCTGGTGGTACCTCGGCGGCAGCTCGTGCAGGTGCTCTCGCTGCAGCACGTGGCGTCCTCAACCTCTACCCCGGCCCCGACCTCCGACGGCTGCAGCAAGGGGCGTGGGTGCCTGATCACCTCGGGTAGTACATGTCATCACCATCTGTGAGAGAGTACAAGATAGATGTTTAGGATTGTGAATATCAAAATCTCGCACGACAGGGGAATCAAACGAAGTGGAATTTTCCTAACGGTTACATAGCCTCTCGCAGATAAGTACAGACGTCTCCGTACCGATCCACGAGACTCTAATAAACCGGCTTGTGATTCGTGACTCCTATGAACCTAGAGCTCTGATACCAACTTGTCACGACCCCAGTTCGCCCTCCGTGAACATGTCGTGACGGCACCTAGTCCCAACGACTAGGTAAGCCTAACAATGCAAAAGATAAACCATAATTGCGGAAGAAAGTAAATAAAACTGAACTAGTAAAATCAAACGGTGTTTAAGGTGCCGCTCGGCACATACCACAACAATTCTCGAAGCTAACACATTCTCAAAACCCGGAAACTCACAAATCACAAGCTAAGGGGTACATAAGAGGCTCTGACTCAAGAATATCTATACAAAGGAAAAATACTGATAGAGCTACACTCATTACAGAAGATAGAAAGTGACTCTTCGGCCTGTGGACGTAGCAGATATACCTCGAAGTCTCTATAGAAACGCTTCCTTCCCAGGCTGACAGAACTGAACGGGAGTACCTGTATCTGCACAACAAAAATGTGCAGAAGAGTAGCATGAGCACACCACGGCGGTGCCCAGTAAGTATCAAGACTAACCTCGGTGGAGTAGTGACGAGGAACAGTCAAGGCACCTACCGGTCAAATAAACAGTATAATCATAGGAATAATGGAACTGATATATAAATATGTAAAGTCTGCATAAATGACAAAAAAATGCTACAATTCACAATAAGGAAAAAGGGCAACAAGTAACAACGAGAATATAATAAATGACGATATCAAATGACGACAGAATCACAATCCAAATCCTAAGGTCACAACACAACAAGGGAAAAACAAGTCAATAACTCATTTCCTACAATGATGTTGACATAAGGTCTTATCCAACCCTTTCAACAATTTTACCAAGTTTCGGACAAACCACAACTCACGAGAACCCAGCATCTGAAATCTTACACTTGGCATCCTGTGCCCCATCAATCTTACGGTCATGCTGACAACCCACTGGCTAACTAGGGCCTTTCTCACGTATAAAAACAGATAAACGAGGGCGTACCTGACCCTTAGAAAAATTAGGAGGAATTCAACTCTAATAGGAGTGTTCAACTATGTGTATACTTGTGCAAGTGTTTTTAATGGGAATTCTACCAACTAGTACACATGAAAAGGAGAACGGGCCGCACGTACGATGTTTCCTCACAACTTCCAAGCGGTAAAGCTCATACAGGTAAACAACCGACAATCACAATATTAAAATAATAGGAATGCCTCCACAGGCCGTCACAATTATTTACAATCAACCCTGACATAGCCCACCTTATTACGCCACGCGTGCAAATAATATTATAATAGGCACCACCTTATTTCGCCACACGTGCATCACAATGTTCCCACCTTATTCCGCCACATGCGCAACCCACATATAAGCATATAACATATCCCGCCTTATTACGCCGCATGTGCAAATCATCAATAACAACAACAGCACGGCAAAGACCTCGTGCAACCCTTCCATAACAATCGCACGGTAGAAACCTCGTGCATCACAGTATCAACAACCGCACGGCAGAAACCTCGTGCATCACAGTATCCACAACCGCACGGCAGAAACCTCGTGCATCACAATCTCAAGTACAACACAATAAATGATAATATATACAGGGACAAGGCAAGAGAATCAACTCAAGAAATTCCGTCCACCAAAAGACGGTACAACTAATTCACAAGGAATAACCGTAACAGGGAAATGCTAAGCGCAATAAGAACAACTCAACAAAGGAGAAATAATACGAAGCAACGACTCCATAATACGCAGTTCAATAATAAGGAAGTTAACATGAATCAAATAATTGAAATTAAGGAAAATATCAATTAAACATAGGATATCTAACTTCTTTCCAATTAAGACCAATTAATTACACGAGAGATAGAAATAATGCTTTCCAAATAAAGACAAGCAGTTAGAAATGATAATGTGACTATAGAAGGACAAATGTCTACAATTAAACAGGTAAAAGTGAATTAGGCATCAAGAATAAACCAAAAAGGGCAAATAAATTCCAAGTAAGACATGTAGAGGTGAAACTAAAAACAGGGAACTCAATCGTATCAAGAACAACTTCATATTCGGTGATTCCAGGGATCTAAGAACCTAAAAGGGGCAAATTTTCCATAAATAAATCCGAGCACGCACTCGTCGTCACCTCGCGTACAAGGATTACAATCAACAAAGAAGACTCAAATCCTAAGGGGAAGTCCCCCACACAATGTTAGGCAAGATACTTACCTCGAACCGGCTAAAATCAACTAGCAACCGCGTTCTTGCCACGAGTACTCGACTCCAAATGGCCCAAATCTATTCAATTAAATCACACATTGTAAATAACATCTCAAGCAACTGATCCTACTATTTAATTCAAAGCTAAAGCGCGAAATTAGGCAAAATGACCAAAATGCCCACTCAAGCCAACGTCTCAGAATTGGATAAATTTTACATTTTCAGAACCCTCGTACTCTCACGAGTCTAACCATGTAAAGATCTCTCAAATCGGAGGTTAAACACCCCCTCAAAACTCAATAATTCGGTCTATGAAGTTTTACCCAATTTTCATTCAAAATTCGAAATTAAAGGATGAAATTAAGAGGAGATTCATGAAAATTAGTCTAAGTCGAGTTAGAAACACTTACCCAAGTCGCCCAGGTGAAAATCCCTTCAAAAATCGCCAAGAGCCGAGCTCTAGAAGTCAAAATGTGATAAATTGGAGAAACCCTCGAATTTGGGATTTAATTCTGTCTGCCCAGGTTATTGTGCATCGCGATGGCGGGAGAAGGGTCGCGATCGCGTAGAAGAAATTTCGAGGCTGCCCAGATTGTACATTGCGAACGCGGTGATGGGAACGCGAACGCAGAGAAGAGAAATACGGGGCTTCGCGATCGCATAGTGATAGACGCGAACGCGAAGGGGAAAAATTCGCAAGCTGATCCAACTCTACTATGCGAACACGATGTTATAGATGCGATCACGGAGTAAAGACAAATGAACCTTCGCGATCGCGGAAGGCTTAATGCGAACGCGATGAAGAGATAAGCAGAGCTTTGCGAACGCGAGGAGACGGATGCGAACGCGAAGAAGGATTTCGAGGCGGTCTTCAACAATGCTTCGCGAACGCGAAGGTATGCTTGCGAACGCGATAGAGGAATACCAGAAGCAGCAATAGCAGTTCAAAAATGGGGAAAAATGGTCCGAAGCCTATCCGAAACACACCCGGGGCCCTGGGACCCCGTCTAATCACACACAAAAGTCATATAACCTAACACGGACTCGCTCGAAGCTTCGAATCACATAAAACAACATAGAAAGGACGAATCAAACCAAAAATCAAGCTTATGAACTCCAAATCTTCAAAATACGCTTTCGATAAAAAACCTAACCAAACCACGTCCGAATGACCTGAAATTTTACAAACACATCCCAAATGACATGACGGAGCTACTGCAACTTTCGGAATTCCATTGCGATCCTCGGATCAAAATCTCACTATCGGGCCGAAAACCTCAAAAATTTAAACTTTGGCATTTCAAGCCTAAATTAGCTACGGACCTCCAAAATACATTCCGAACACGCTCCCAACCCCGAAATCACCTAACGAAGCTAACTGAACTATCGAATTTCCATTCCAAGGCCGTCTTCACACTATTCTGATTGCGGGCAACTTTCAAACACTTAGGCTCTCATTTAGGGACTAAGTGTCCCAAAACTCTCCGAAATTCAAAGCCGAACATCCCGGCAAATTCAATTTAGCATAAATAGACTTGGGAAAAGCTATTAATAGGGGATCGGGGCGTTAATTCTTAAGACGACCGGCCGGGTCGTCACATCCTCCTACACTTAAACGTTCGTTCGTCCTCGAACGAGCATAGAGACATACCTGAAGTCCTCAAGTCACTGAGTGCGCACTTCCAACATATCCCCGCGGGTGATCCACATCACCCCAATCCACTTAAGCCTGACGACACCATCTCAACTGAAATTTAACCTTTCTAAAAATACCAATAGGCCTTCAAGCCAGAATCCTCACCTTCCATCCGTTTCCAAAAGACCCGATCCTAACTCCATATCCGGTATCGGTCTCAACCAGCTATTTCAATACAAGATAACACACACAGGGTGCAACCACACAACATGACACATCACACATAGGCCCACAATAACATTTCTGATAGCAATACTTGCATGCGATCAAATCCGTACCGACCATAAGCCTCGTATTCAATAGGAACTCTTTTCAAACCTCCACAACACTGGCGATGATACAATAACCACAAAAACCGCATAACATAACACCCGAACAACCATTAGACCTAGCAGAAAAGGCTGCCGAGTCAGACTGAAACTTAGGTACATTGTGAATTCCTCTCTGCTTCTCGTCTTGAACAGCCTGAGAATAAGCTTTGCTAACTTCAGGAAGTGGCTGCATCATCAGTATATTTCCTCTAGCATTATTGAATACCTCATCAAACCCATCAAGAATTGCATCAGTTTCTGATTTTCCAACTTTTTGATCATTTGTGTTTACCTCCACATTTGCAATCACAAACACAAAAGGAATCGGCATCAAGTGACTCCATTTCATCCCAGAGTCACTTTACCCTAGTGAAATAACTTCCCACATCAGACGAACCTTGAGATATAGTAGGTCCTTTTAGACTTCATACATCTTAGCACCATTTGCTTGCCCATACCTTTGGTTCAATTCATCCCATCGACTATTAGCAGACTTAGAGCATATAACACTTTGTGAAATGTCGGGGTCTAAAGAATTAAGAATCCAGCTGATGATCATGTTATTGCACTGTTCCTAGTGTTCAAACAAAGGGAAATCGGGAGAAGGCTGAACATAGCTCCCATTAATGAATCCTAATTTCTTCTTTGCCCCCAAAGCAATAATAATGCCTCTTCGCCAGGCTCCAAAACAGTCTCCATTGAATTGTTTGGTTACTAGAATAGTACCAAGATTGTCAGAAGGATGAAGATAGAATGGGTGAGAGGAGGTAAAACAAAATCAGTTTGGGGATTGTTAAAAGTAGGGGAGTTAGGGTCGGTTTCAGAGGCAGCTGCAACATTTTCATTTTCCATGAGTAAAGAGATACAATATGCAAGAGAAATAGAAAAACGAGGGCACAAACGATAGATCACAATGAGAACAGTAAAATGAATGAGCCTAAGTGAGAGAGATTACCAAAACAACATGATAATCCTTCGAAAAACAGAATCAAAGAGGAAAACTGATAAATCGGCAAAAACGAGCTTGTCGTCATCAAGTACCAGCGAGCAACCACCACTTTAATCCACAAATTGAAGAAAAACCCCCGCTAAATCACAAAATTCATCCACAATAGACTTCGAAAACACTGAATTCATCATGAAATTTGAAAGTTTTGGGCTAGAATCTCCGAAAAGAAAAAAAACGAAGAATAAGAAACTAGGTTTTCCAACTTTCTGGAAATAGGAAGAGACAAGGAAATTGAGGTACTAAAAATCGGAGATTACACCGGATCTTTCGTTATAATGCTATGATACCATGTTAGATTGCATGAAATCAAGCAAAGATGAAGAAGAAATCAGAGATCCAAACTGAGCGAAGAAGGTTCGAGAGAGAAGAACTTCTTCTGATATTTTCTTATTATGACCCGTAGGTCTCAAACCCGTAACCCACAGTGTTTATATACAAGCCCAATTCTAATTGGGTCAAAATAATCAAAACCGAAAGACCAAATGGGGAGGCAAGGATTAGACTCATACAAATGGGGAGACAAGGATTAGCCTCATGGAGTCAAGGATTAGACTCATGCAAATAGGGAGTCAGGGATTAGACTCATGGAAATGGGGAGGCAGGGATTAGCCTCATGTAAGTAGGGAGTCAAGGATTAGACTCATGCAAATAGGGAGGCAAGGATTAGCCTCATGTAGGTATGGGGAGGCAGGGATTAGCCTCATGCAAGTAGGGAGTCAAAGATTAGACTCATGCAAGTATGGAGTCAAGGATTAGACACATGCAAATGGGGAGGCAGGGATTAGCTTCATGCAAAGAGCAAGCAGCAAGTAAGAGTAGTGTATATCTTAGCTGGAGATGTATTCGATGTCTGATGGCCTGGTTGATAGTGAATTATCTTACATGTTTTGCGATTCGAATGTATCTGTGTTCAAAGAAAAATTGTAAGTTTTGTGGGGCAAAGGTTGGTTCGTGATCCTGTCGGCTGGCTTTGCTTTGCTCTATCTTGAAAACCTTTCGAGTTCCCCTGGGTGACACCTGACCGTTATGGAAAAAGAATCTTCGAAAATATGCAATTATTGATAAAAATAGAGTTGTTTTGGAAACGTATCAAATAATTATGATGAACTAGTGACTGTAACACGCTTCAAAGGCATTGCAACTCTCTCATATTGTAATTTTGAGGGTCCTCCTCAAAATTCTGCCCCAGTTTATTAACTGATTGCTGACCGCCTGACACATGCTGGCGTTGGCTGGCCTTGCTTTGGAATTTTGAGGACCCTCCTCAAAATTCTGCCCCAGTTTCTGATCTTGGGGGAAAAGCAAAATTTTATTATAATATGACCAAACCCATAAGGCTACCTACGTATCCCCTCTTAAATGGGAATCAGGTCAAGCGTAGTTCAATTACATCAAATAAGGAAATATAAAATATCTAGGCATAGTATCTCTTGACTGCATCTGAATTGATCGGTTTTGGCCAGACTTCTCCGTCCATTTCTGCAAGTATGAGTGCTCCTCCTGTTAGTACCCTGTGAACCATTTACGGACCTTGCCAGTTGAGAGAGAATTTCCCTTTGGCTTCATCCTGATGTGGGAAGATTTTCTTCAATACCAGCTGCCCTGGTGCAAACTGTCTTGGTTTGACCATTTTGTTGAAAGCTCTGGACATTCTATTTTGATAAAGTTGGCCGTGACACATTGCGTTCATCCTCTTTCCATCGATAAGGGCCAATTGTTCATAGCGACTCTTTATCCACTTTGCATCGCTGAGTTCAGCTTCATGTATGATTCTTAGAGAAGGAATCTCTACCTCGCCTAGGATGACAGTCTCGGTGCCATAAACCAGCATGTAGGGAGTTGCTCCGATTGATGTGCGAACTGTGGTGCGGTATCCCAACAAAGAGAAGGGTAACTTCTCATGCCACTATTTGTGGTTCTCTACCATTTTCCTTAGTATCTTCTTAGTGTTTTTGTTGGCGGCTTCTACGGCTCCATTCATCTGAGGTCTGTAGGATGTGGAATTCTTGTACTTGGTTTTGAAAGCTTCACACATAGTTTTCATCATATCACTATTGATATTGGCGGTATTATCAGTAATAATGGACTCGAGAACTCTGAATCGGCAGACAATACGATCCTTGAAAAAATCTGCGACGACTTTCTTGGTTACATCTTTGTAAAATGTAGCTTCTGCCCATTTTGTGAAGTAATCAATGGCTACCAGAATAAACCTGTGTCCGTTTGAAGCAGTGGGTTCAATCGGACCAATAACATCCTTTCCCCAAGCGGCGAATGGCCAAGGTGAGCTTGTTGCATTGAGCTCGTTCGGCGGAACTTTTATCATATCGGCATGCACTTGACATTGAAAGCATTTGCGGACATACTGGATGCAATCTGTCTCCATGGTCATCCAAAAATAACCAGCTCTGTACAAGTTTCCTCCTCTGTGGAAGAAGTGATTGGACAGTCTCCGGAGTGTGCGTTTCTGAGTGTGATTTGCATGCTCCGGATATTCTCCTTTCACCAAATACTCCTTGATGTCATGAAACCAAGGTTTTCCATCCGTTTCTTCTTCAACATGAGCACAATAAGCTGGCTGATTATGGATCCTCACCGGAATGGGATCAATGTAGTTTTATCTGGATGTCGTATCATGGATGACAAAGTGGCAAGGCGTCGGCAAACTCATTCTGAATTTGAGGCACAAGGAATTCTGTCTTTGTGAACCTTTTTCTCAATTCCTGCACATGGTGCAGATATGGCAATATCTTGGAATTCTTGGTGGCCCACTCTCCTTGTACCTGGTGCACAAGCAAATCTGAATCACCGACTACCAACAGCTCCTGAATGTTCATGTTGACTGCTATGTTGAGCCCTAGTATGCAGGCTTCATACTCTTCCATGTTGTTGGTGCAGGGAAATCTAGCAGATACAGGATAATGCTGACCCGTTTCTGATACCAAAACTGCTCCAATGCCTACTCCTTTGAAATTTGCGGCTCCGTCAAAGAACATCCCCCAACCATCGTATGCTTCAGTAATGTCTTCTCCTACGAATGATACTTCTTCATCAGGAAAGTATGTTTTCAAAGGTTCGTATGCTCCTCCTACCGGATTTTCAGCAAGATGATCTACCAATGCTTGTCCCTTGACCGCCTTTTGAGTTATATAGACGATATCGAATTCACTCAATAGTATTTGCCATTTAGCCAACTTCCCAGTAGGCATGGGCTTCTGAAATATGTACTTCAGGGGATCCATCCTGGATATGAGATATGTAGTATAGGCACAGAAGTAATGCCTCAATTTCTGAGCCATCCAGGTCAAAGCACGGCAAGTGCATTCAAGCAGAGAGTACCGTGCTTCATAAGGTGTAAACTTCTTGCTCAAGTAGTATATGGCCTGCTCCTTCCTTCCTGTCTCGTCATGTTGTCCCAGAACACATCTGAAGGCTCCATCCAATACAGACAGATAGAGTAGCAAAGGTCGTCCTGGTTCTGGTGGGACCAGGACTGGTGGTGTGGACAGGTACTCCTTGATCTTATCAAAAGCTTTTTGACAATCCTCTATCCAGCTTGTTTTGCGTCTTTCCTCAGCATCTTGAAGAAGGGTTCACATATGACTCTGGACTGTGCTATGAATCGACTGATGTAGTTGAGCCGTCCTAGGAAGCTCATCACATCCTTTTTTCTCTTAGGTGGTGGTATCTCCTGAATAACTTTGACTCTAGACGGATCCAGCTCGATCCCTCAGCGACTGACGATGAATCCCAATAACTTTCCAGCGAGAACCCCGAATGCACACTTTGCGAGGTTCAGTTTCAAGTTGTACCTCCTTAGTCTGTCAAAGAACTTCCTCAAGTCTGCTATGTGATCTGCGGCCCTCTTGGATTTGATAATGACGTCGTCCACATATACCTCTATCTCTTTGTGTATCATATCATGGAAGATGGTTGTCATGGCTCTCATGTAAGTAGCCCCAACGTTCTTCAAACCGAATGGCATCATCTTGTAACAGTATACAACCCATGTTGTAATAAAAGTTGTCTTCTCTGCATCTTCTTCATCCATCCAGATCTGGTGACAACCCGCGAAGCAATCCACAAAGGATTGGAGTTCATGCTTGGCGCAATTGTCGATCAAAATGTGTATATTCGGTAGTGGGAAGTCGTCCTTGGGACTTGCTCTGTTTAAATCCCGGTAGTCAACACATACTCTGACCTTCCCATCCTTCTTCGGAACTGGCACAATGTTAGCTAACCAAGTTGGGTACTCAACCACCCTAACTTGGCTTTGATCTGCTTTGTAACTTCCTCCTTGATTTTCAAACTCATGTCTGGTTTGAACTTTCTGAGTTTCTGCTTGATTGGTGGACACATGGGATTAGTAGGCAGCTTGTGAGCCACTATGGAAGTGCTCAAACCGGTCATGTCATCATTTGACCATGCGAAAATATCCTCATACTCTTTTAGGAAACGAATGTACTCTTCCTTTTCTATTGGTGATAAGTGAATGCTGATGCGGGTCTCCTTGATGGTCTCGGCGTCTCCCAAATTTACTGCTTCTGTTTCGTCCAGGTTGGACTTAGGCTTATTCTCAAAGTTTTCAACCTCCCTGACAATTTCCTCGGGTATCTCATCTTCTTCATCTGAATCACTATTCTCATATTGTGTTGCCTCATTACATGTCACAGTCACGGGTTCAACAGGAAAAGTAATAATAACGCTATAGAAAGAAAAAGTTTAGAAATAGTAATGAATAATAAAGAGCAAGTGCATTTGATTAAAACTTGAAAAATTTCCAAACAAAGTACGGCTCGATGAATCGAGCATTCATTTTGAAACAAGTAAAACTTAAAACAAAATTACGGGAAATCTTAAATGCCTAGAATGGCTTATAGAAGTAAATTCCGCCAAGCTACCCAGGGACTCGGCGAGCTCGGGATGGTGTGGCGGTCCAGTTCCTGAGAACAACTCCCTTCTTCACAGTCTGGATAGTGAGGCCTTCTTCCTCCTCCTCCTCAACTATTGCACTGCATTGTATCATTTATTCTAATTTTTCCTTTGCTTTTAGGATCACTTGGAAGAGGAGGATGTGGAGGACCTTTAGGTATGCTGATGATGCCAGGTATGTGCGAACCAACCTCATGGGATGGGAATAATCAAAATAAAGGAAAAAACAAAAGGTAAACAAGTCAATAAGGTTTTTGAAATGTTTGTAGTATTTAAACACATATTGCGGGAATGTAAATTTGCGTCCTAATGTGGGAGCCTCGTTGTGCTCGAGGTAGGACTAGCGACAAATAGATTTAGAGAACTTTAGATGCCAGTGAATGCCTCATTTCATGATATAAGAATAGAGGAATCCCAAACGACACTTAAGATGATAGAAAAAGATAAGTCTCTACTGGCACTTGGCCTTATTACATTTTACGAAAGCAAATAAATCTAATTTGGTCCCAAAAGGACTTTCCTCAGGTTGAATGCTCTTGTCGATCAAATCTCCCAGTTCGCGTAGGTTCATCAGTAAGAATGCCTTTGCCAAATGACCTCCTTCATTTCCCTCAGAGTTCTGGCAGTCGGTGACTCTCTTCCTCACTTTTCCTTCCAATTCCATCAGGCTGTATTCCAGATATTCCAGCTTTTCGCTAGTCTTGACGGCCCTCTCTTTCCATTCATTGATTTGGTCGCTCGATAGAAGATTCCTCCACCAGTTTAGCAAGAGTGAGGGTATTCTAACCATACCGAATCTGGGGACCTCGTGCCTCATTTTCTGCAAAACAAAAGGGTTAGACCTTACCCCCACCGGACTCGACTATTTATACATTTATGATCAACATATCGGCATTTAGTTCTCCAAATTAATGCACAGAATGTGGTTGTGTCCGTTGGGGTTATGAAAAAACCCGATGGACTTTGGATAAGGCTTATCTTAAAGGTTCATTATTTGGACAACATAACTGATCGGACTAGGTTTGACCATGATGCATGCACAATTTAACCAGAGTAAGGTTTCTATGGGGTTTTAGACTGGTACCCTCAAGCGGACAACTCCAGGGGGAAGGCACAGAACCGTCGACTGCATCGCTGATCGACTGCTTTTACTGCAAATAAGCCTTTCCGAATTTAAGGGTAGTAAATAGGAAGAGCGCAACACTCATTAAAGCGTTGCTATAGGATTTGATACGCACAAGTGGATTGTGATGCAGAGCATGATTTATGCAGCAGTTAATAACATGTAGTCAAGTATTTTCACGTAGGAAAAATAAATACAGCATTTAAATAATTGAAAGACAGTTACAAGAAAAAGAAAACAAAGAGACAAGTCAGTTTCAGGGATAAAGAACTATAAATGCTTAAAACATGGACAGTTAAATTCAAATAAGGGAGAAGGGTACGGGATAAAGCATGCTTGGACTAATTTGTAAAAAGATAAGTTCGTTATGGTAAGAGCCTAAAGGTGTCCCCAGCAGAGTCGCCATGTTTTCGCGCCCCCCTTTTTTCCCTCCGCGGAGAGAGATCCAGGTTTCGACATTCATGGGGTGTGATAACTCATTTCCTTTTGGGAATTGGGTATTTGAAGAGTCGCCACCTAACGAGTTATGGTGCGTTAGGGCACCTAGAGAGATTAACTCTTGGATTGGTTTGTTATACCAGAGACTTAAGGTAAGGGCTCGAAATAACCTCGAGGGGAAGGTGTTAGACACCCCTCTTAGTCCAGAACTGTGGGTCCCGGCCGAACTTAAATTTACGAATTAGTCCAAATAAATACTTGAAACAAATAATTACGAATAAGGCATGTTTGTATAACTCAAATAATAAGACATAGGTTTTGGACAAGTTGTATTATAAAAAAAAGGAATTTTGAAAAGGAGGAGTCCTAGGTTGATTAGCCTATAGGATCACCCCACACAATGTCCGGTAAACACTCCTCAATGAGGGGCTACACGTGATATTAGCGTGTAGTCATCATATCCCATATCTACCCTTCACATCTCCTTAGTGGTCATTCAAAGCGAGTGTTGGTCAACGATTTCTATCGCGTGCTGTTACCCGTCCCTTCTTAATGGTCCTGGAGGGATTTAGGACCTTTACCTATAGGTGGTTCTAGATAGACCCCTAAGGTTTTAAAGGTGAAAATACTAAGGCGACAAGCAAGAACAATTAGGACTTTAGCACATAAGATAAAAGGGAGCAATTAGAGGCTCAGGTTTACCTCCTCAAACAATACACATAGGCAGCACGACTCAAGCATAAATAAGGGCCTTTTGTTAAGCAGTATCCTAAGGCATGATGTCTAAGTGAGATATACAGAAGACATGCAGTTTATTTTGTAAATTCAGAAGTAATGACCCTAGCATGTTGCCTACTGATTGTTTTTAAAACCTGTTAAACCAGGACAATATTAAGTCACAGAAACAGTTTCAGAGTTGCAAGATTTGAAAACGACCTATAGGCTTGCCTATACGTGGAATACTGATGACTACATTTTATATAGTGAAACAAGGCAGGTCTTTAAAACAGACTCTTTTGATCCCTATAGGCATGCTGTCTAATGATAGATTGAGCCAGTTTTTGAAAGAACTTGTTTTAGGGAAAATAGACCATTAATTAACTAGTTTGGAAGTGAGCTAATCGTAAATCGAATTGATTTATTTAAACAAAACTAGTTGAGATCTGTAGGCAGAATTTTTGGTGGCGTTACCTATAGGCATGGTATCTAGTTTTAATACTGATTTCAGAAACTTTGCAGGCATGATGACAAATAAAAAACATGTAAACACTTGTTATAACGGAAGCTGGATTGGGATTATATCCTATAGGCATGGCATTTACTTGTTAAATTGATTTTCAGACCTACAAACATGATTTCTATTATGGAATCACTTGAGACCTATAGGCATGATTTTTAACATGGTAAAGCAAGCATAGCAAAAAATGTAAAGTCCTATGGGTATGGTTTCTGGCATGGTAAGGCAATTATATCGAAATGTGAAGTCCTATAGGCATGATCTCTAACCGTACTACCCAACAGACATGTAACTACCCCCCCTTTCACTAGTTGCCCCAATATTCGTTTACAAATTATTACAGACCATATGAATGAGTTACATAAGTAGATAAGAAAATAAGAAGTTATTCTATAGGGAGCCTACAGATAGGCCCAGATTTCCAAAACCTCCAATAGCCTCAAATGCCCAAATTCCATAGACAATGTCATAGTCTAGGTGCATCAAAGTTCCTTAAGGATCTCAAGGATCCCGGGCAGTTCTTACACCTAGACTTGGTAACCAAACTGAATAAGTGTGGTGTGGAAGGGCCAGCCTCAGTATACTAGAGTTCAAAGGGTTCTCAGGAGGATCCCAAGGCAGTACACATACTGGAGTGTGACGACCCAAAGGGTCATCACCTATTTCCTCATCCATTCCGTGCTTTCGAGGCCTTAAAACCTCATTTTTACTTGCCTCGATTTGCGTGCGCAGTCCGGGCGCGTAGCCGGAAAGCTTTTATGTTAAAATATGTGAATTCCGTGAAAAATTTGAAGAATTTTGATATTAATATGATTATAGTTGACTTTGGTCAAAATTTTTGGTAAACGGACCCGAACCCAAGATTGGACGGTCTCGGAAGGTCCGTAGAAAAATATGGGACTCGGGCATGTGCCCGGAATCGAATTCCGAGGTCTAGAGCCCGAGATATGAATTTTTCCGTGAAATTGTTTATCTGAAATTATTAAGGAAAATGGAAATGAAAATTGATTAAAAGACTATGGTATCGGGCTCGTATTTTGGTTCCGACACCCGGTACAAGTCTTAAATATGTGTTAAGCGCTTTCTGTAAAGTTTGGTCGAAATTGAACGTCGTTTGACGTGTTTCGGACTATAAGTTCCAAGTTTGAAAGTTTATGAAGTTTAGAAGAAAAATCATGTGTTTTGAGGCTTGATTCAATGATTTTGATGTTATTTTGGTGATTTGATCGCACGAGCAAGTCCGTAGGATGTTTTTGAGGTTGTGTGCATGTTTGGTTTGGAGCCCCGAGGGCTCAGGTGAGTTTTGGATAGGCATCGGATTGCATTTCTCATGTTTTAAAAATCTAGTATGCTGGCTTCTGCAATTTTCGCAAATGCGAAGGGAAGACTCGCAATTGCGAGCTCGCAAATGCGAGCATTGCTTTGCGATTACGATGTCTGGGAAAATGGGGCACTGTCGCAAATGCGATCAACACTTCGCAAATGCGAAGTCTAGGGAAAAGGCTTGGGATCGCAAATGCGATCCATTGGCTCGCAAATGCGAGGTGGCTCTGGTCGCAAATGCAATCGAATGTTCGCAAAAGCGAAACCTGGCCACCAGACATGGGTTCGCAAATGCGAACTAAGAATGTCGCAATTCCCAACCCTGTTTTGTTCGCAATTGCGAACCATGGTTCGCAATTCCCATATCCGAGGCCCAGCAAATTTTATACTTAGTCGAATTTTCATCACTTTTCACCATTCTTTCAAAACCCAAACACCATAGGCGATTTTTCAAGAGCAAACTTCATCCCAAATCATTTGTAAGTTGATTTTTACTCAATTCTTTCAACTTTTAACATCATTAAACATGTTTTCCACTTGAAATCAAGGATTTTCATGGGTGAAATTGGGGTTTTTGGGTGGAACCTAGGTTTTCCATAAATTAGGGAGTTGGACCTCAATTAAGGTCCGATTTCAAAACAAATTATATTTGAACTCGTAGGGGGAATGGGTAACCAGATTTTGGTTCGAACCTGGAGTTTTGACCACGTGGGCCCGGGGGCGATTTTGGAATTTTTGGGAAAAAACTTGGGAAACTCATTTTTTATGCATCCAAATTGATTCATATAATGTTTATTAAAGTTATTGAGCAATTTGTGATTAGATTCGAGCGAATTGGAGGTGGAACCGCGAGGTAAAGCAATAGTTGAGGATTAAGTGGATTTCAAGGCTTTGAGGTAAGTGTTTGGTTTAACCCTAGCTTGAGGGAATAGGAGTTGAGTCTTGTTGCTATCTGCTATGTGATCGAGTACGATGTATAGGCATGGTGACGAGTATCTATACATTGGTGTCTAGCATGACCGTGAGTCCTTATAATGTGATTATCATGAACTTATTGTGAATTTCATGTTTATTGGAGTATTTCCATATATTGTGAATAACATGTGAATGGTTATATGACAATTTGATTCCTAGGAGCATTGGCTCGAACTGTGATACGAATATTGAAAGTATATGAAATGACTTGATTCATTGAGGAGCGTCGGCTCTAGTTGTAGAACGAATTGCGAAAGTATAAGTGATAATTGAACCTCTGGAGCATCTGCTCGAGTTGTGAAAAAGAATTGTGAAGTAAAAGCGAGAAAGAGGAGAGATCATTATGTTGCCCTCTTGGCGGGCTATTGTTGGGTTGTGATTCCTCTGCATTGTGTTCTTAACGGATACTAGGGTCGCTCAGGTTAATGTTTCCTTGTGTCATATGATGACTATAGTTATAGATGGGTTGGTTGGGTGTGGTAGTCGGTTAGATATAGCTGAGGTGGTCAAGTGTGGTAATAGGTTGGTTATAGCTGTGGTAGTTAGATGTTGGAACTAATGTGGTGGTTAGATGTTGGAACTAATGTGGTTATAGTAATCCCCTTGCCAGAATATTTGAGATGATGTTTTGTTCCCTTACTGGGAAGTCGTTATATTGTTGTTTGTGACGGAATATGAGATAAGAAATTTCTTGGAGCTTGGGCTCCAGTGATATCGTGAGATAAGAAAAGTAAGAAAGAGAAAACGTTGTTGATTATTCCCTTGCCGGGACGTCTGGTTGAACTTGTTGGATTCTTTCCCTTGCCGGGATGTTTGTCAAATGTTTACTTATTTTTATGCCCTTTAATTGTGACTGTTGTTTGGGGAGTCGGACTGTTAAATGATATTGAGGGTCGGGTTGCACGCCGCAACAATGATATTGAGGATCGGGTTGCACGCCGCAACAATAATATGTGAGGGTCGGGTTGCACGCCGCAACAATGATGTTGAGGATCGGGTTGCACGCCGCAACAATAATATTGAGGATCGTTGCACGCCGCAACAGTAAAAGGTGAGGATCGGGTTGCGCCCCGCAACAATGATACATGATAAATGATATGGGTCGGGTTGCACGCCGCAACAGTGGTAATTGTGGAGCGGGTTGCACGCCGCAACAATAGTAATTATGGAGCGAGTTGCACGCCGCAACAGCTATTGAGGCTATGTGTTTGTATTTGAGTATTGATTCCTTGTTCATTGTGAACCTAAACTATTTTAGTTGTTACTCTGGATTGTTGCTAATATTGTATCTCCCCTTAGCATGTCTCCCCTCCCATGTTGTTAATTACTTGGTATTCGATTCCCGCTGTATAGTTATAGCTGCACAGGTTTATGTGATGTCCAGTCTAGCCTCGTCACTACTTCACCGGGGTTAGGCTAGACACTTACCAGCACATGGGGTCGGTTGTGCTGATGCTACACTTCTGTGCATTTTTGCACAGGTCCAGGTTATGATGAGCAGCAGCAGCAGTAGTTCGGGAGCAGACTTTCCTATTCACGAGACTGAGGTAGCCTTGCAGGCGTCCGCAGGCCCGGCGTCCTTTTTTATATTTTCCTTTTGACTGTTGCCTCATTGTTTTCGATACAGACAGTTGTTATATTTCTTTCAGACCTTTGTATTTAGTTTATTCTTAGTGGTTCGTGAGTAATGTGACACCAAATCTTGGGTAGAGGCTATTGTTGACTATTCCGCGTTTTGATTCAGACTTATGAATTAGACTTCCGCTATTATTATTATTAAATTTCATGTTCTACATTGATGCTATAAACTGTTAAAAATAATTGCTTAGTGATGGGAAGGTAAATAAGTTGGCTTGCCTAGCTACCACGAGTAGGCGCCATCACGACTCCGATGGTGGGAAAATCCGGGTCGTGACATGGAGGGGGCAGAACCTATTGACTTAGGAGTAGAGCGAGAGTGTTTGACACAATTTGAAAGGTCTTAGTAGGAAAACATTATTAAAAGGAGGTTTGTTTGAAATAATTTGTGGAGTAAAAGAGGGAGTCATGCAGTAAAATAACTTTGAAAAGAGAGAGTTACATGATTAAACAACAACAAATCAAACATGGAGTCCAAAAATACATCAGTAATACTCACAGGACCAAAACAGGAGGAAAGAACCTACATACAGGGGTGATGGGGATTGGGGATACATAGAGCACATGATTGTAAACAGATAGCAGGCAAAGGTCTTAGGAATTGGTACATACATGCTCAGACACAACTGATCAGCCATAGTCACAGAACCAACAATGCTTAAGGGGGTTTAGTATAGGATCCACATGATTTAAGATCAATCTGAGAACCATACAAGTTCAGGAGTGCAGACTACTTCACAAGGAGACTCATACCAGGAACTAGATAGAGCAAAATCACATGGAGACAGACTACATAGGGGGGGGGGGGGTAACATGTTCATACTGATCTTGAGGAAGGGGAGTACATAACATGGAAATCATTTAATCATATTAACTGCAAGTTTCACAGCAAAATCATACATAAAAGCAAACTAGAAACAGGATGAAGTGAAGCAATAAAAGAACCATATTGTTGTTGGAACTTGAATTGAAACTAGAACATACTAGTAAAGAAGATAGTAAACAAAAGTGAAGGAGCGGGAGAGCACAATAGTTAGCCTTGGCTTGAAGCCGGCTAACTCAGAATAATAGCAAGTAGCACAAAAGAGAGAGCAGAAAGTTTAAGTGTGAGAGAGAGCATTTTGAACCAAAATGTTCATGTGTTTGTGTTAATGAGAGAGTGTGTATATATAGTAGTTCGAAATTAGATAAAAATAAGGTAAGAATCATAGTAGCATAGTAATTATGGAAATCAGAATCAATTAGAGCAAAATCAGGACAAGTACTCCTTTAAGTTAAGGGAATTAATTCAAACGGTAATAACAAGTAACATATAAGGAAAGAAATCAATGTATGACTAACAAGGAAAGATTCAAATTCAGTAAGTGTAGGGTAAACAATTAGGGCTAAGTTCAGAACACTCTAATTAAGGAAATAGTCAGTAAGAATAAAGTACCACAGCAGACAAGGTAGGTGAATCAGTTAGTTCGAATAGAAGAGGTAGAAATTGAGGGTTTAAAGGAAGGTCTTTCAATCAAACCATAAAAATAGGGAATCCAGAATCAATAAAAGAGGAAGTCACAATTCAGTATTCGGCATATAAATAGAGAAGATAAGAATAACCAGACATAGAAAACATGCGGGTTAAACGGTATCAATAGAAAGAGGCAAGTCGAACAGTCAAGATGATCATAAGCACATAGAGGTGATATAAGTTAGGAATAAGAAACTCAGTAGAAACACATTCGAAGCTAGATAGTCATAGAAACTCAAATAAGAACAGGCTAGTCACAAAATCAAACGAAGAAACGTAGAAAAATTAGGGTTTTCAACATAGGCAAGTTGAAGAGGTAGTAAACTCACAGAATCAGTCGAAGTATGCGAAAAAATAGAAGTATAAACATAAAAATCAGTTTAAATAAAGTTTTAGAAGAAGTTCCGAAAAACCTAAGTTTAGAAGAAGGTGAAAACACTTTGTAATCGATGATTCTTGTAAAGAGTTCCAAGGATAGTGTAAAACATCAAAGGAACAGACTCAAATCGTTTTAAAATCGTACAGATCTAGGAGATGTAGGCAGAAATTAGGGTTTTAGAAGAAACCCAAGTAGAGATGAAAGAACCTGTCTAGAATCCCAAGGATCGTAACAAGTACATCGTGATTTTGCTCGAAATCGCACTGAAGTAGCCAAGAATAGCCAAATGACAAACCCTAGATGCAAGTCGGCGTGGCACAGGGCCCTTGAAGGCTTTAGAGAAGGCAAGCATAGCATTAGAGGAGCCATTGGAGGCTTAGGAGTTGATGGGAGATCACCGGAGAAGATCAGAGAAAGGGAGGTCGGCGGTTGAAGGATCTAGGGTTAGGTTGAGTGGTTGAGAGAGGAGATGACAGAATACCGAGGCGGCGGTCTCTGAATAATGGGCTAGGGTTAGGGGTCGTTTGGAATTAAAAATAATAAGGGCTAATACGGGCCGTTGATCTCTCAGATCAACGACCAGGATTTAATTGATGCTGGGTCGGGTAGGCGGGTTCAGGGTTTGGGTCGGGTGTTATTAATACGAAATTGGGATGGAGTTGGGTTTAAATTAAGGCTGAAATTGAAATGCAAATCTGGCTACATTTTAAATAGCCAATTTTCCCCCATATAATTTCTAATAAAAAATAAATAATTTCTAGAAAATAATTTTGTGTACTAAAATGATTTTAAAATAATATTTAACATTTGTAAAAATATAGGAGATCAATTTTACGTATATAAACGTAATTATACATTAATAAGACTAATATTGCAATTATATGCAATTTAGCTTTAAAAATACAAAATGCAATTATAAAAAATGCACAAAAAAATATTTTAACCATATTTTGGGATAAATATGGAATTTAAATGACTAAATCAACCCAACAATAATTTGAGGGTAATTATTGGAGGATATTATGAGTAAAAGGGAAGGAAATAAATCAATTTAAAATCTTTAAAATTATGGAAAAAATTATAAAAACCTTATGCATGCTTATATATATATATATATATATATATATATATATATATATATATGCTATTTTGAAGGTATTTATGCATTTATAGGGAAAATTGGGTATCAACAGCCACTGGTTTAATAAACTTTTACCTGATTGGACGAAAATACCCTTCTGCTATAACTTATACCTACATTTTTATTAACGATCAGTAGCAGCAGCAGCAGTAACTAAATTCAGCATCAGCTTCTCTTCCGATTTGAGACCGTGATAGCGATAGAATTGCAGAAGCTTCTCTTCCGATTTGAAACTACAGAATTCAACTTTCTCGTCCAAAAATCGACATAAATTTACAGTAAGTTATGCTTTTGTGTGTTTCTATTGATTTTTATTTCGTTACTACGAATTTGATGCTAGGAATTTGTTTAATTTTTTTGAATTTATGGATTGATAAGGTTAAGGACATCGCGTCCTTTGATAATTCTATAAAAATTGAGCACATAATGTTAAGGATTTGGTGTCATGATCGTTGTTACTAATATTAAGGACATAGTGTCCTGATTTTGCAAATTGAATTGAAAAAGTTAAAGACACAATGTCCTCAACTTTTTTGCCGTTCTTATGAATATTAAGCACATTTTGTCATAGTTTTTCAAATTGTTTTGAAAAAGTTAAGGACATTTGGTCCTGAAGTTTGAGTTTCAAGTTGAAAAGTTAAGGACACTTGGTCCTGAACTTTGACTTACATGTTCAAAAGTTAAGGACAGGCAGTCCTTAACTTCAAGTGTCAAGTTGAAAAGTTAAGGAAACTTGGTCCTGAAGTTTGAGTTTGAAGCTGAAAAGTTAAGGACACTTGGTCCTGAACTTTGACTTACATGTTCAAAAGTTAAGGACAGGCAGTTCTTAACTTCAAGTTTGAAGTTGAAAAGTTAAGGACACTTGGTCCTAAACTTTGACTTACATGTTCAAAATTTAAGGACAGGCAGTCCTTAACTTCAAGTTTGAAGTTGAAAAGTTACGGACACTTGGTCCTGAACTTTGACTTACATGTTCAGAAGTTAAGGACATGCAGTCCTTAACTTCAAGTTTCAAGTTGAAAAGTTACGGACACTTGGTCCTGAAGTTTGAGTTTCAAGTTGAAAAGTTAAGGACACTTGGTCCTGAACTTTTTTCTTACATGTTCAAAAGTTAAGGACAGGCAGTCCTTAACTTCAAGTTTGAAGTTGAAAAGTTAAGGACACTTGGTCCTGAACTTTGACTTACATGTTCAAAAGTTAAGGACATGCAGTCCTTAACTTCAGGTTTTGTGATGACCCGGCCGGTCGTCTTAAGAATTAACGCCCAGATCCCCTATTAACTGTTTCCCCTAAGTCCATTTCTACTATTTTGGTTTGCCGGGACGTTCGGTGTTGGGTTTCGGAGAGTTTTGGGACACATAGTCCCTAAAGGAGAGCTGAAGTGTTGGAAAATGGTCCATAGTCAGAACAATGTGAAGACGGCCTCGGAATGGAAATCCGATGGTCCCGTTAGCTCCGTTAGGTGATTTCGGGGTTAGGAGCGTGTTCGGAATGTGTTTTGGAGGTCCGTAGCTAATTTAGGCTTGAAATGTCGTAGTTTGGATTTTTAAAGTTTCCGGTCCGATAGTGAGATTTTGATCCGAGGGTCGGAATGGAATTCCGGAAGTTGCAGTAGCTCCGTCATGTCATTTGGGATGTGTGTTCAAAATTTCAGGTCATTCGGACGTGTTTTGGTTAGGTTTTTTATCGAAAGCGTGTTTTGTGAGAATTTGAAGTTCTTAGGCTTGAATCATTGATTAATTCGAGTTTCTGGCGTTGTTTTAGGTGGTTTAAGGATTGGTACAAGTTTGAATAAGGTATTAGGTGTGACTGGTGCTTTTGGTTGAGGTCCCGGGGGCCTCGGGATGATTTCGGATGGTTAACGGGAAGATTTTTGAAGTTTGAGGGATTGCAGCTTTTGCTGCTTCTGATATTTTCGCATCTGCGGTTTGGGGACCGCAGATGCGGCTAGGTGTACCGCAGATGCGGATTTTTGGGTGCTTCCAGGTTCCGCAGATGCGGAAGTATTACCGCAGAAGCGGGCTTAGGGTGGTGTAGCAGCTTCTGCAGATGCGGTAAGCGGAACCGCATCTGCGAGATCAAGACCGCAGATGCAGAAATTGGAGTCCTTAATGAAAGCCGCAGAAGCGGCACATGTTCCGCAGATGCGGTCCCTTGACCGCAGAAGCGGAAATCACTGGACTGAAATATGAAATTCGAGGGTTTAGTTTCAAAGTTAGAAAAATCAAATTGGAGCTCGGGAGAGGGCGATTTTGAGAGGGGTTTGAAGAGGAGATCAGTGGGTATCGTTTCTTTAATCCTTTCTAGTTATATTTCATCAATCTATAGTTGATTTTATCATTTAAATTCGGATTGGGGATCAAAAATTGGGAAAAATTGGAAGAAACTTCTTAGACCAAATTATTGAGTTTTGAGTGGGTGTTTGACCTCCGATTTGGGAGATTTTTGTATGGCTAGACTCATGAGAGTACGAGGGTGCTGAAAATGTGAAAACTATCCGGTTCCGAGACGTTGGCCTGAGGGGCATTTTGGTCATTTTACCTAAATTCGCGTCTTAGCTTTAAATTTAATAGTAGAATCAGTTGCTTGAGATGTTATTTATGATATGTAAGTGAATTGAATAGATTTGGGCCATTTGGAGTCGGATACTCGTGGCAAAGGTGTGGTTTTGAGTTGATTTGGAGCCGGCTTGAGGTAAGTGGCTTGTCTAACCTTGTGTGGGGGACCTTTCCCCTTAGGATATGATATTTGGTAATTCAATGCCTTGTACGTGAGGTGACGAGCGCGTACTTGAGCTAATTGTTCAAAACCCGGTTTTACTTAAGATATTGAGATTGAGTTTCTTTCGTATTTGCTTTATTTTACTTGCAATTATAACCTGTGTTAGATTAGAAAAACATGTTTAGTTGATTTAAATTGCCTATTTGCTTAAGTTGCCTTGACTGTACTACGTGAAGCATGTTAGGCTAGTACTACCTATTGCTTGTATTTTTGTACTTCATTTCTGAATATTTTCTGGTTGTGGTTGCGCATTTACATTGGGACTACGGATGTGGGATTCCGGTAGCTCCCCCCTTGTTTGTTTACTTTGGGACTACGGGTTAGATTCCCGGTAGATCCTCCCCTGCATTTTTACTTTGGGACTACGAGTTAGATTCCCGGTAGATCCCCCGCACATTGATAGTTGGACTACGGGACGGTATCCCGGGAGATCCTCCGGATATACTCATATGATGGACTACGGGACGGTATCGCGGGAGCTCCTCGAACAGTTGATGAAATGGACTACGAGACGGTATCCTGGGAGATCCTCGTTGTTGGTACTGATATTGAGCTGTTTTACTCTATGTTGCCTTATTCTCTACGTGTTGTTGTTGCTTCGTATAACTTGTCTTACTTCATAGTTTTATTCATTATTTCTGTTTACTTCATACTGTTGCAAGGCTTATTATTATATTTTATCTCAGTAGGGCCCTGACTTTCCTCGTCACTACCCGACCGAGGTTAGGCTTGGCACTTACTGAGTACCGCTGTGGTGTACTCATGCCCCTTCTGCGCATGTTTTTCATGTGCAGATCCAGGTACTTCATCCCAGGCGTATCACTCTCGAGGCGGAGAGATCTAGCTGAGACTTCGAGATACTTCTGCCGCGTCCGCAGACCAGCAGTCTCTATCCTATTCCAGCTTTAGTAGATAGTCTTTCCTTTCTTTCAGTTGTTTAGACATTCTGGAGTTAGAGCAGTGTATTACTCTTCTATTAGCCTGTGTTTCCCGTGAGTTTTCGGGTTTTGGGGTGATATTGTAGACTTCCGCATTATGGAGTTGTACATGCCGGGCGGCATTTTTATACAGTTCCGTTTAGTTGTTCAGTTTTAATTAATTATTCCGCAAGTTATGTTGTTTTTTTCCCCACATTGTTAGGCTTACATAGTCGTAGGGACTAGGTGCCATCACGACATGCTCACGGAGGGCGAACTGGGGTCATGACAAGTTGGAATCAAAGCTCTAGGTTCATAGGAGTCACGGAACACAGGCCGGTTTATTAGAGTCTCGCTGATCGGTATAGAGACGTCTGTACTTATCTACGAGAGGCTATGTAACTGTTAGGAAAATTTTCACTTCATTTGATTTCCTCGTCGTGCGATATTTTGACATCACAATTCTAAATTTCTGTCTTTTGTTCTCTCACAGATGGTGAGGACACGCGCTACTCGAGATGATCAGGCACCCACGCCCCCTACTGCAGCCGTCAGAGGCCGGGGCCGGGGTTGAGGTCGAGGACGCGCACGTGGTGTAGCCAGAGCACCTGCACGAGCTGCCGCCGAGGCACCACCAGCAGATCTAGCCAGAGCCCAGGCACCTGGCACACCTACTACTGCAACTACTACTCCAGCCCTTCAGGAGACTTTGGCTTAGTTCATGAGTATGTACACCACCTTGGCACAGGCAGGGTTGCTTCCCCTTGCTATAGCCACATCCTAGGCCGGGGGAGGAGCACAGACTCCTGCCGTCCGCACTCCTGAGCAGCGGGTGCATGTTGAGCAGGCTCCCGAGATTATTCCCGCACCGCCTGCAGTGCCAGTTCAGCCCGAGGACGTGTCAGCTGCTTCAGAGGACGAGCAGCGGAGACTTGAGAGGTCCAAGAAGTATGATCCCCCAGTATTCAATAGATTAGCATCAGACAATGCCTTAGGATTTCTAGAGGAGTGTCACCGTATTCTTCGCACTATGGGTGTAGTAGAGTCTAGCGGGGTTTCCTTCACTGCCTTCCAGCTTCGGGGAGCCGCCTATGATTGGTGGCGCACTTATGAGATAGATAGTCCAGCCGAGGCTGCCACACTGACCTGGACCCAGTTCTCAGATATGTTCATGAGAGAGTTTGTTCCCCAGAGTCTCAGGGACGCATGGGAGTTTGAGCATTTGTGCCAGGGTGCTATGACCGTTTCGGAGTATGCTATCCGCTATACCAGGTTGCCCAGGCATGCACCGGCCTTGGTTGCTACAGTTCGTGAGAGAGTTCGCAGGTTCATTGAGGGTCTTATCCCACCCATCAGATCTAGCATGGCTCGAGAGTTGGAGATGGACATTCCTCATCAACAGGTAGTGAGCATTGCTAGGAGGATTGAGGGTATGCTCGCCAGGGAGCGAGGGAGAGGGAGGCCAAGAGGTCTCGAGAGTTGGGTCACTACTCTGGTGCCCGTACCTCAGCAGCAGGTCGTTATGGCAGAGGTTATGCGGGTCGCCCCGTTCATTCAGCTCTTCTGGCAGCAAGCAGTACTCCAGCTCCACCTACACCTCAGGAGCCCTACTATGCACCTCCAGTTTCTAGTGCGCCTCCTGCGCGGGGTGCTTCTAGAGGTCAGTCCAGCAGACCTGGTCCTAGTCAGTCATAGCCACCGCATCCTCCCAGAGCTTGTTTCGAGTGTGGTGATACACGCCACATGGTTAGGGACTGCCCCAGACTTGGTAGGGGTACAACTTCACAGACTGCTCAGCCACAGCGTGCTCCTCAGAGTTCTCAGGCCATGGTCACAGCTCCAGCTGCCACCCCAACTGCCTAGCCGGCTAGGGGCGGAGGTCGGGGAGGTAGAGGTCACCCGCGAGAGAGAGGTCAGGCCAGATATTATGCTATTCCTGCTCGTACCGAGGTTGTTGCCTCCGACTCTGTCATTACAGGTATTATACCGGTTTGTCACAGAGAGGCATCGGTTCTATTCGATCCGGGCTCTACTTATTCTTATGTGTCTTCTTACTTTGCTCCGTATTTGGGTGTGCCTCGGGATTCTTTGAGTGCCCCTGTTTATGTTTCTACTCCTGTGGGGGATTCTCTTGTGGTGGACCGCGTTTATCGGTCATGTCTGGTTACTATTTGTGGTTTTGAGACCAGAACGGATTTATTGTTACTCGGTATGGTTGATTTTGACATTATCTTGGGCATGGACTGGTTCGCAGGTTCATTGAGGGTCTTAGTTTGCTGCAAGTCGTCAAATAAAGAGACAAAAACTAAGAATATTATTTTTGAAATGTACTGGCATTTTCAATTATGAATATAATATTTAGGGCACAATCACTGTCTTGTTCACACTGCTTTCTTGTATTTTTTCAACAGACAATTAAGCTGACATATTGGTTGCATTTTCTTTATCTTCCAACTGCACATTTTCTTTATCTTGCAATTGTTCTCCATGTTCTTCAATTGCAAGTTCACAAGATTTTGCAAAATATTTACAAGAGCTAACACAATTAGTACTTGTTTCTAATCTTTGATTAAAATAAACATGTATAAAATTAAAAAAAAACACTGTCTAACCGTTTGCAACTGTCCAGATCATCGCAGTTAAATCATTATCTTCACTAGCATTTTCCTGGCTTCCAATATTGTCGGTAAGAGAGCGAGGTGTAGAGAGATCACATGTTCCATCTATGCATTTGGAAACAATCTCACTTATGCTTGTTCCATGGGTATTTTTTAAGTCTTGAGATTGTACTCCACTTTTTTCTTGATACTCCATTCCATCTTCTTCCCTTACAGCTTCAAAAGATTCTGTAACATTTACAATTAATACCCATTCTAATAGTTCACTAAAACTAACATTCAACATATCATGAAAATTTCATCTTACCTTGATTCGCACAATTTTGAACTCCAAATTTCTCTTTATATGAGAGAGGTGTAGACATATCATATGTTCCTTCTAAACATTTGCATACAATCTCACTGAGACTTGTTCCCAATGGACTTTCTAAATCCTGATTGCACTCCACATTTACAAATTTTTTTTGTTACTCCTGTCTCTTTTGGATTTTCTGGTCTTGACATTCTACTACATCTTGAACTTCCACTCCATCAATAGATTCTACATATATTTGTAATCACAAAAAAGTTTATATGTATTACGCTATTGATATAAATTTCAATGACAAAAAATTCAAAATCTATATCTAACCTTTCCCAATTTCAGTGCCAATATCAGTTTCATCATCTAGATGTGCATCTCTATGATCGCTTTCATACTGAACTTCTGCATGCACATCCGTTTCATCACATTCATCACCACTGCATCTTTGTTAATTGTAACAGTAGGTTCTGTACCATCACAATGATCATCAACTCCATCTTTAGTAATTGGAACACTAGATTCTCTCTCTATGTTCCTTTCATCAGGTTTCACAAAAATCTTCAACAAAGTATCAATCTTCGATCCTAGACTTTTCCTTAAATCCTGTGAAAGAAACTAAGTTAGAAGTTAAGGACAGGTAGTCCTAAACTTCAAGTTACAAGTAAAAAAGTTAAGGACAGGCATTCCTTAACTTAGAGTAACAAGTTCAAAAGTTAAGGACACTTGGTCCTAAACTTCTAGTTTCAAGTTCAAAAGTTAAGGACATGCAGTTGTAACAACTTGGGCGGTCGTTTCATGAGTTACCACTCCGTTTCCCCCATTTTTGCTTCTATTTGCTTTGTTTAGCAGTTCTATGTGTGATCGGGTTGGTTGGCTCGGGTTCGGAAAGGATTTGGTAAAGTTTGAGACACTTAGTCTCTTTTGAGGAAGCTTAAGTTGGAGAAGTCAACCGGATGTTGACTTATGTGTTAGAGGGCTCGGATGTGAGTTCCGATGGTTCAGATAGCTTCGGGAGGTGATTTGGGACTTAGGAGCGTGATCGGAATGTGTTTTGGAGGTCCGGAGTAGATTTAAGCTTGAATTGGTGAAATTGGATTTTTGGCGTTTTCTGGTTTATAGGTGAGATTTTGTTATAGGGGTTAGAATGGAATTCTGAGAGTTTCAATAGTTCCATTGTGTCATTTGGGATGTGTGTGCAAAATTTTAGGTCATTCGGACGAGGTTTGGTTGGATTTTAGATCAAAAGCGTAATTTAGAAGATTTTGGAATTCTTAGGCTTGAATCCGATGCGAATTTGGTGTTTTGATGTTGTTTTAAGCGTTCTGAAGGTTGGAACAAGTTTGAATGATGTTAGGGGATATGTTGGCATGTTTGGTTGAGGTCCCGGGGGCCTCGGGTGAGTTTCGGGTGGTCAATCGGATCATTTCTAGATGTTGAGAGTTGCAAAAAATTGTTGTTCAGTGTTGCAGAGAAATGACCTTCGCGTTCGCGAGTAGGCCCTCGCGATTGCGAAAGGTTAGTTGAAGAGGCTGAGGATTTTATCCTTCGCATTCGCGAGGAAGGCTCCGCGTTCGCGAAGGGCTGGGCTTGTTGTGCATTGCGTTCGCGAGGGAGGCTCTGCATTCGCGTAGAAGAAGTTGGGAAGCTGGGTTTGAGGTTGACTTGTTCATCGCGTTCGCGAGAAGGGGAGTGCGTTCGCGAAGGTCAGGCTGAGGAAACCATCGCGTTCGCGAGGGACTGGACGCGATCGCGCAAGAGGATTTTTGGTCAAAGTTAATTTGTGCTTCGCGAACGCGAGGCGTTGACCGCGTTCATGAAGAAGGTTTTTTATGCCTGGGCAGAATGTTTTAATAGCCATTGTCCACGATTGTAAGGTTAACTTCCACCATTTTTGAGCGATTTTGGAGCTTTTTGAAGAGGATTGAAGAGGGATTCAAGGAGAAACACTTAGAGGTAAGATTTTCGGACTTAATACTCGATTCTAATGTGGATTCTACCTAATTAATCATGGAATTTAAGCCTAATCTTGAAGAACTAGGGCTTGTCATTGGAGACCTAGAATTTGGGAATTTGGGGGTCATTTGTGGTTGGATTTTGATGCTTTTGGTATGTATGAACTCGTGGGGAGATAAGGAGTCTAATGATGTAAAATTTATCGAATTCCGAGACGTGGGCCCGGGGGTCAGGTTTGGTTAATTTCGGGAATTTCATTGTTTTTCGATTGTTTTCGAGTGGGCTTTGTCTCTTTAGCATATTTTGATGGTTATGTTCTGATTTTGGATAGATTTGGAGCATCAGGAGGCCGATTCGAGGGGCAAGGGCATCGCGAGCTAGAGTTTGGGCCGGATTGAGGTGAGTAATGATTTTAAATGTTGCCCTGAGGGTATGTAACCCCGGATTACACAACATTAGGCTATGTTGAGGTGACGCACACGCTAGATGACGAGCGTGGGGTCATGCACCGTTGGGGATTGTGACTTAATCCATCCCGAATGACTGTTTTACTGCGTATTTGATTGCAAATTGTTTGGTGTTATCATGTTTTGGGCTGAATGCCATATTTGGGCTTCGTGCCAACTATTTGGACCCTTAGGGGATTTTTAATGCCATTTTCTCATTGTTTTGACGTTATACTTGTACTCAGTCATGCTATATTTTATGGTTTTCATAACTCATCCATGTTCACTCTGTTTTAACTCCTTAAATGATATTATAAAAGATATTTTGAGCTGAGAATCATGTTTTACTGTTGTTCGAGTGGCTTATGAGATTCTGACTGAGTAAGGCCGAGGGCCTGTGTTGTGAGGATACTTTTGGGTCGGGCTGCACGCTGCAGCGGTGATATACTGACCATGATTATGAGGCCGAGGGCCCGAGATTTGTATGCCACGAGGTGGCTTGTTGATATGAGGCCGAGAGCCTAGTGATTATGCCACGAGATGGCTTGATATAGCGCTTGGGCTGTAAGGGGCCCCTCCCGAGGTCTGTACACCCCAAGTGAGCGCGGGTACTCATTGTGATATGAGATATAGCCCGAGGGGCTGGTATTGTTCTATGCTATTGCCTGAGGGGCTGATTCTATTGTTACGATGCTCGAGGGGCGGTTCTTATGTGTTTACCTTTTCTAGCTGCTTTTCCTTATTTGTTAAACTACTGCTTAAAAGGTGCTTTATTATATTTCACTATTTAATTGCATTTAGTGATTTTATTCTGCCTCTTATAGCTTAGCGTTGTGTTTAACGTGATTTTGTACCTTCCAATCTTCATTTATTGTTATTACTCACTGAGTTGGAGTACTCACTTTACTGCCTGCACCCCTGTGTGCAGATTCTGGCGCTACAGGTCCTGCTTGCAAGGGTTGAGAGTTGTCCAGCAGATTCCGACTCACTAGGTAGCTGTCCAGCGATTCGCAGCCCAGTGCTTCTCCCTCTATCTTATTTCCTTCTATTTAAGTTATGTAGTAGTGGAGTAGACCTTTTAGACTTGAGTATTATTATCGGTGCTCATGACTGGTGACACTCCGATGTCGGGCTGTGTTTTATTCCGCAAACTGTATTGTTTACCTTATTTTGGGATTTTATTCTGTTAAAGACTTAATATTTATTATTTTACTTGCTTAACATGAATAGGAAGTGTGTTGGTTAGTCTTGTCTTCACGAGAGGCGCCATCATGACCGGGTCCGGGTTTAGGGTCTTGACAAGTTGGTATCAGAGCCTACGTTACATAGGTCTCACGAGTCATGAGCAGGTTTAGTAGAGTCTCACGGATCGGTACGTAGACGTCTGTATTTATCCTCGAGTGGCTGCAGAACCTTTAGGAAAATTCCATATTCTTGAAATTCTTGTCGTGCGAATCTATTGATCTGGGTACTAAACTTCTGTTATTCTATTCTCTCACTGATGGTGAGGACACGAGCAATCGATCAGGATGGACGACCACCAATACCACCAGTTGGGGCCACTAGAGGCCGAGGACGCGGTCGAGGCCATGGTAGGGGTAGAGGTGTAGCCCGCACAGCAGCTGGGGCAGCACCTGCAGAACCACCAGCCATCCCAGTTCAGGATCAGGTCCCAGTTGTGGACGCTCCAGCAGCACCAGCTGTGCCTATTGTGATTCCAGGTCTTCAGGAGACCTTGGCCCAGATCTTGACAGTATGTACGAGTCTTGCTCAGGTGGTCGCGGTTTCTACTGCCGCAGCCACTTCTCAGGCAAGGGGAGGCTCTCAGACTCCCGCCACCCGCACACCCGATCAGGTGGTTCAAGGATTGCAGACACCGGAGGCACCACTAGCCCAACCGGTGGTAGCTGCTCAGGGTTACGTAGCTCCAGTATGCCAGAGGACGAGCAGCGTAGATTGGAGAGGTTTGGCAGACTCCAGCCTCCTACTTTCAGTGGTGCAGAGGGAGAGGATGCCCAGGGTTTCTTGGATAGATGTCAGAGGATTCTTCGCACCGCGGGTATTCTGGAGACCAACACGGATGCATTCACGGCCTTTCAGTTTACCGGAGCTGCCTTCACCTGGTGGGAGGCATATGAGAGGTGTAGGCCTGTTGGTTCGGCACCTCTTACTTGGCAGCAGTTCTCCGCTCTATTTTTGGAGAAGTATGTTCCACAGTCCCGTAGGGAGGAGCTGCGTAGGCAGTTTGAGCAGTTACGACATGGGGACATGACTGTTACACAGTACGAGATGAGGTTCTCAGAGTTATCTCGGCATGCTATTTGGCTGGTTGCTATGGAGAGAGAGAGGATCAAGAGGTTTGTTGATGGCCTCACTAACCAGCTTCGGGTTCTCATGACTAGGGAGAGAGTGTCAGGTGCTACGTTTGAGGAGATTGTGGATATTGCTCGTGAGATTGAGTCAGTTCGTCGCCAGGAGCGCGAGGAGAGAGAGCCCAAGAGGCCTCGAGGACATGGTAGTTTTGGGGGTGCTCCTTCGAGGGGTCAGTTTCAGCATGGTAGAGGCCGTCAGTTTAGGCATGCTCTGTCATCTCGCCTAGGTTATCGTGGGGCATCATCGGGCCATGGTTCTCATGGTTCTCAGCAGGGTCATTCATCACTCAGTGCACTTCCAGCCCAAGGTTCGTCCCGTGCTCATCAGTTCAGGATTCTTCCACGCCGGGTGCGTCTGCTAGTCATTCCGGTGCTAGGGGTTACCATCATTCCCCGTCTCCAGCACCCGGGAGTTGCTATTAGTGTGGAGAGATGGGTCACATGTGGAGGCAGTGTCCTCATCATCTTGGGGGCTCATCTCAGCAGAGGGGTCAGCCATCAGCTTTAGCTCCAGCTCCAGTCACTTCACCACCTACCCACCCAGCTAGGGGTGGGGGACAGTCATCTAGGGGTTGCCCAAGAGGGGGAGGTCAATCTGGTGGGAGTCAGGCCCGTTTCTATGCACTTCCAGCTAGACCTGATGCGGTTGCTTCAGATGCGGTGATTACATGTATTATTTCAGTCTGCCGCAGAGATGCCTCTGTGCTATTTGACCCTGGTTCTACTTTCTCTTATGTGTTGTCTTATTTTTCCCATTATTTGGATACGCCCTGCGAGTCTCTCGTTTCTTCTGTTCATGTCTCTATACCCGTGGGTGATACTGTTGTGGTAGACCGTATGTACCGATCATGTGTTGTGTCTATTGGGGGTCTAGAGACCCGAGTGGATCTATTGTTGTTATGTATGGTGGACTTCGATGTTATTTTGGGCATCGATTGGTTATCTCCGTGCCGAGCTATTGTGGACTGTCATGCCAAGACAGTGAGATTACCTATGCTGGGTGTGCCACGGATTGAGTGGCGAGGTTCGACTGATTATGTCCCCAGCAGGGTGATTTCTTTCTTGAAGGCCCAGCGTATGGTTGGGAAGGGTTGTCTCTCATACTTAGCATTTGTGAGGGATGTCAGTGCAGAGACTCCCAGCATTGATTCTATTCCAGTTGTGAGGGATTTCCCCAATGTGTTTCCTGCAGACCTGTCGGGCATGCCACCGGACAGGGATATTGATTTTGGTATTGATCTGGTGCCGGGCACTCTGCCCATTTCTGTTCCGCCGCATCGTATGGCACCAGCGGAGTTGAAGGAGTTGAAGGAGCAGCTTCATGAACTCCTTGACAAGGGGTTCATTCGTCCTAGTGTGTCACCTTGGGGTGCTCCGGTTCTTTTTGTGAAGAAGAAGGATGGCACAATGAGAATGTGAATTGATTACAGGCAGTTGAACAAAGTAACAATTAAGAACAAGTATCATTTGCCTCGTATCGATGATTTGTTTGACCAGCTTCAGGGAGCGAGAGTGTTCTCCAAGATTGTTCTCCGTTCAGGTTATCACCAGTTGAAGATCAGGGACTCAGATATTCTTAAGACAGCTTTCAGGAACCGATATGGTCATTATGAGTTCTTGGTGATGTCTTTCGGGCTGACCAATGCCACAGCAGCGTTCATGCATTTGATGAACAGCGTGTTCCGGCCATATCTCGACTCGTTTATCATAGTCTTCATTGATGACATCCTGGTATACTCGTGTAGTCAGGAGGAGCATGCAGAGCATTTGAGAGTGGTGTTACAGAGATTGAGAGAGGAGAAGCTTTATGCAAAGTTCTCCAAATGTGAGTTTTGGCTCAGTTCAGTGGCTTTCTTGGGGCACGTGGTGTCCAGTGACGGTATTCAGGTTGACTCGAAGAAGGTAGAGGTGGTTCAGAGTTGGCCCAGAGCGTCCTCAGCCACAGAGATTCGTAGTTTTCTTGGTTTGGCGGGTTATTATCGCCGGTTTGTTCAGGGATTTTCATCTATTGCATCGCCCTTGACCAAGTTGACTCAGAAGGGTGTTTCATTTCAGTGGTCTGATGAGTGTGAGGAGAGCTTCCAGAAGCTTAAGACTGCCTTGACCACAGCTCCAGTGTTAGTATTGCCATCAGCTTCAGGTTCTTATACAGTGTATTATGATGCTTCGAGAGTTGGTATTGGGTGTCTTCTGATGCAGGAGGGTAGAGTTATTGCTTATGCTTCTCATCAATTGAAGCCCCATGAGAAGAACTACCCTGTTCATGATTTGGAGTTGGCTGCCATTGTGCATGCGTTGAAGATTTGGAGGCATTATTTGTACGGTGTGTCTTGTGAGGTGTTTACTGATCATCGTAGCCTCCAGCACTTGTTCAAGCAGAAAGATCTCAATTTGAGGCAGCGGAGGTGGTTGGAGTTGCTTAAAGATTATGACATTACTATCTTGTATCACCCGGGGAAGGCCAATGTGGTGGCCGACGCTTTGAGCCGGAAGGCGGTGAGTATGGCAAGTTTGGCATATATTCCAATTGGGGAGAGACCTCTTGCAGTGGATGTTCAGGCCATGGCAGATCAGTTCGTGAGGTTGGACATTCGGATCCCAGTCGGGTATTGGCTTGTGTGATTTCTTGGTCTTTCTTATATGAGCGCATCAGAGAGCGTCAGTATGATGATCCTCATTTGGTTGTCCTTAAGGACAGAGTTCAGCATGATGATGCCAGGGATGTGACTATCGGTGATGATGGGGTGTTGAGGATGCAGGGCCGGATATGTGTGCCCAATGTAGATGGGCTTCGGGAGTTGATTCTGGAGGAGGCCCATAGCTCGTGGTATTCCATTCATCCGGGTGCCGCGAAGATGTATCTGGATCTGAGACAGCATTATTGGTGGAGGAGAATGAAGAAGGATATTGTGTTATTTGTATCCCGGTGCCTCAATTGTCAGCAGGTGAAATATGAACACTAGAGACCGGGTGGCTTGCTTCAGTGGATGGATATTCCAGAGTGGAAGTGGGAGCGGATCACCATGGACTTTGTAGTTGGGCTTCCACGGACTTCTAAGAAGTTCGATGCTAGATCGGCTGACCAAGTCCGCGCACTTCATTCCTATCTGTACTACTTATTCTTCAGAGCGGTTGGCAGAGATCTATATCGGGGAGATTGTTCGTTTGCATAGTGTCCCAGTTTCCATCATTTCAGATAGGGGCACTCAGTTTACTTCACAATTCTGGAGGTCTGTACAGTGAGAGTTGGGTACTCAGGTTGAGTTGAGCACAACTTTTCACCCTCAGACGGACGGGCAGTCCCAGCGCACTATTCAGATATTGGAGGACATGTTGCGCGCTTGTGTCGTTGATTTTGGAGGGTCATGGGATCAGTTTCTACCGCTCGCAGAGTTTGCTTATAACAATAGTTACCAGTCGAGTATTCAGATGGCTCCATATGAGGCTTTGTATAGGAGGCGGTGTAGATCTCCAGTTGGTTGGTATGAGCCGGGCGAGGCCAAACTATTTGGTATAGATTTGGTGCAGGATGCTATAGACAAAGTGAAGGTGATTCAGGAGAGGCTTCATACAGCGCAGTCGATACAAAAGAGCTATGCTGACAGGAAGGTTCGGGATGTGTCCTACATGGTTGGTGAGAAGGTTCTGTTGAAGGTTTCACCCATGAAGGGTGTTATGAGGTTTGGAAAGAAGGGTAAATTGAGTCCTCGGTTCATTGGGCCTTTAGAGGTAATTTGGAGGATTGTGAGGTGGCCTATGAGCTTGCCTTGCCACCCAGCTTGTCGAGTGTGCACCCGGTATTTCATGTTTCTATGCTCCGTAAGTAGATTGGGGACCCATCTCATGTTCTGGATTTTTAGCACGGTTCAGTTAGATGGTGATTTGACCTACGATGTGGAGCCATCAGCTATTTTGGAGCGTCAGGTTCGAAAGTTGAGATCAAAGGATATAGCCTCAGTGAAAATGCAGTGGAGAGGTGGGCCCGTGGAGAGGCTACCTGGGAGACCGAGCGGGAGATGCGGAGCAGATATCCTCACCTATTTGAGGCTTCAGGTATGTTTCTTGACTCGTTCGAGGACGAACATTTGTTTAAAAGGGGGAGGATGTAACGACCCGGCCGGTCGTTTCATGAGCTACCGCTCCGTTTCCCCTATTCCTGCTTCTATTTGCTTTGTTTAGCAATTCTATGTGTGACGGGTTGGTTGGCTCGGGTTCGGAAAGGATTTGGTAAGGTTTGAGACACATAGTCTCTTTTGAGGAAGCTTAAGTTGGAGAAGTCAACCGGATGTTGACTTATGTGTTAGAGGGCTCGGATGTGAGTTATGATGGTTCAGATATCTTTGGGAGGTGATTTGGGACTTAGGAGCGTGATCAGAATGTGTTTTGGAGGTCCGGAGTAGATTTAAGCTTGAATTGGCGAAATTTGATTTTTGGCGTCTTCCGGTTGATAGGTGAGATTTTGATATAGGGGTCAGAATGGAATTCCGAGAGTTGCAGTAGTTCCATTGTGTCATTTGGGATGTGTGTGCAAAATTTCACGTCATTCGGACGTGGTTTGTTTGGGTTTTTGATCAAAAGCGTAATTTAGAAGATTTTGGAATTCTTAGGCTTGAATCCGATGCGAATTTGGTGTTTTGATGTTGTTTTGAGTGTTCCGAAGGTTGGAACAAGTTTGAATGATGTTAGGGGATATGTTGGCATGTTTGGTTGAGGTCCCGGGAGCCTCGGGTGAGTTTCGGGCGGTCAATCGGATCATTTCTAGATGTTGAGAGTTGCAGAAAATTGTTGTTCAGTGTTGCAGAGAAATGGCCTTCGCGTTCGCGAGGAAGGCTCCGCGTTCGCGAAGGGCTGGGCTTGTTGTGCATTGCATTCGCGAGGGAGGCTCTTTGTTCGCATAGAAGAAGTTGGGTAGCTGGGTTTGAGGTTGACTTGTTCATCGCGTTCGCGAGAAGGGGAGTGCGTTCGCGAAGGTCAGGCTGAGGAAACCATCGCGTTCGCGAGGGACAGGACGCGATCGCGTAAGAGGATTTTGGGTCAAAGTTAATTTGTGCTTCGCGGACGCGAGGCGTTGACCGCGTTCGCGAAGAACATTTTTTATGCCTAGGCAGAATGTTTTAACAGCCATTGTCCGCGATTTTGAGATTAACTTCCACCATTTTTTAGCGATTTTGGAGCTTTTTGAAGAGGATTGAAGAGGGATTCAAGGAGAAACACTTAGAGGTAACATTTTCGGACTTAATACTCGATTCTAATGTGGATTCTACCTAATTAATCATGGAATTTAAGCCTAATCTTGAAGAACTAGAGCTTGTAAATGGAGACCTAGAATTTGGGAATTTGGGGGTCGTTTGTGGTTGGATTTTGAAGCTTTTGGTATGTATGAACTCGTGGGGAGATAAGGAGCCTAATGATGTAAAATTTATCGAATTCCGAGACATGGCCCGAGGGTCGGGTTTGGTTAATTTCGGGAATTTCGTTGTTTTCGATTGTTTTCGAGTGGGCTTTGTCCCTTTAGCATATTTTGATCGTTACGTTCTGATTTTGGATAGATTTGGAGCATCCGGAGGCCGATTCGAGGGGCAAGGACATCGCGAGCTAGAGTTTGGGCCGGATTGAGGTGAGTAATGATTTTAAATGTTGCCCTGAGGGTATGAAACCCCGGATTACACAGCGTTAGGCTATGTTGAGGTGACGCACACGCTAGATGACGAGCGTGGGGTCGTGCACCGTTGGGGATTGTGACTTGGTCCATCCCGAATGACTGTTTTACTGCGTATTTGATTGCAAATTGTTTGATGTTATCATGTTTTGGGTTGAATGCCATATTTGGGCTTCGTGCCAACTATTTGGACCCTTAGGGGTTTTTTGCTGCCATTTCCTCACTGTTTTGACGTTATACTTGTACTCAGTCATGCTATATTTTACGATTTTCATAACTCAGCCATTTTCACTCTGTTTTAACTCCTTAAATTATATTTTAAAAGATATTTTGAGCTGAGCATCATGTTTTACTGTTGCTCGAGTGGCTTATGAGATTCTGACTGAGTAAGGCCGAGGGCCTGTGTTGTGAGGATATTTTTGGGTCGGGTTGCACACCGCAGCGGTGATATACTGATCATGATTATGATGCTGAGGGCCCGAGATTTGTACGCCACGAGGTGGCTTGTTGATATGAGGCCGAGAGCCTAGTGATTATGCCACGAGATGGCTTGATATAGCGCTTGGGCCGTCAAGGGCCCCTCCCGAGGTCTGTACACCCCCAGTGAGCGCGGGTACCCATTATGATATGAGATATAGCCCGAGGGGCTGGTATTGTTCTATGTTATTGCCTGAGGGATTGATTCTGTTGTTACGATGCCCGAGGGGCGGTTCTTATGTGTTTACCTTTTCTAGCTGCTTTTCCTTGTTTGTTTATCTGCTGCTTAAAAGGTGCTTTATGAGATTTCACTGTTTAATTGCATTTACTGATTTTATTCTGCCTCTTATAGCTTAGCGTTGTGTTTACAGTCTTCATTTATTGTTAATACTCACTGAGTTGGAGTACTCACTTTACTCCCTGCATGTGATGACCCAAAAGGAAATCACTTGCTTTTAGATTAAATTCTGTGTTTCTGAGGCCTTAAAAACCTCTTTTATCTTCACCTCGATTAAGCGTGCGCAGTCCGGGCGTGTAGCCGAAAAGCTGTTATGTGAAAAATTTGTGAAATCTTGAAATTTTGACTTAAAATGCATTTAAGTTGACTTCGGTCAACCTTTTTGGTAAACGGACCCGGACCTGGGATTTGACGATCCTGGAGGGTCCGTAGGAAAATATGAGACTTGGGCGTATGCCCGGAATCAAATTCCGAGGTCCCAAGCCCGAGAAATGAATTTTTGAAGAAAATTGTTTTCTGAAATTGTTTAAAGGATTTTGAAATGAAATTTTATTAGAACATGTTGGTATCGGGCCCGTATTTTGGTTCCGGTGCCCGGTACAGGTCTTATATATGGTTTAAGATGATTCTGTGAAATTTGGTGAGAAGCGGATGTCATTTGACGTGATTCAGACTTTAAATGGAAAATTTAATGTTTTAAGAAGTTTGAAGGAATCCATGGATTTTGAGGTTTAATTCGATGTTATGATGTTATTTTGGCGATTTGATCGCACGGATAAGTTCGTATGATGTTATTGAGTTAGTACGCATGTTTGGTTTGGAGCCCCGAGGGCTGGGGTGAGTTTCGGGTAGGTTCTGGGGTGTTTAAACTTAGGAAAACACTGCTGTTGCACCAGTTCTGGTGTAACCGCACCTGCGGTTCTTTGGCCGCAGATGGGGACACGCAGGTGCGCACAATGGGTTGCAGGTGCGGTCGAGTCTCGCAGATGCGGAAAAATCTTCTGCAAATGCAGTTCCGCAGGAGCGGTTCCTTTTTTTGCAGATGCGGCCCCAGCGGGGCCTAGTCATTTCCACAGAAGCGGTCAGATATCCGCACGTGCGGTCTCGCAGGTGCGACCCATGTACCGCAGATGCGGAAGTCGGGCAGTGATTCTTTTAAAATATAACTTCAGCGGTTTTCTTTCAAACTTTCACAAAAAAATAGAAGAACTAGGGCGATTTTCTCAAGAGATTTTCTTCCCAAATCACAAGTACGTATTCATTAACTGATTTCTGTCAACTATCTAATGTTTTCCATCAACTTTTATCAATAATCTTAGGGTTTTAATGGTAGAAAATTGGGGAATTGGGTAGAGTTAGGGCTTTTTGATTATTTGGGAATTTGATCTCGTTTTGGGGTCGGATTTCAAAACAAATTACATATTCGGGCTCGTGGGTGAATGGGTGATTGGATTTTGGTCCGAACCTCGTGTTTAGACCAAGCGGGCCCGGGGTCCATTTTTGGGTTTTTGGAAAGAATGGTTGGAAAGTTATAATTAAGCATTGGAATTGGATTGTTTAGCATTTATTGATGTTATTAAGTCGATTATGTATTGATACGATTGTGTTGGAGCCAAATTTGAAAGGAAAGGCGGTGTTTGAGGCTTGAGTTGGCCGTGGAAGTTTGAGGTAAGTGTCCGGTCCAACCTTAGCTTGAGGGATTAGGAGTTGTGTCCTATTTGCTAATTGCTTCTTGTTGAGTACGACGTATAGGCATGGTGACGAGTATCTATACGTTGGTGTTGAGCATGACCGTGAGTCTTGAATTGATAGATGTTGTGTTCTTAAATGTTACTACGGATGCTTAAATTGATGATTCTCGATATTGAGAAAAGATTTAGTTTATTTTCGTGGACTTTATTTATGATTGAGTGTTGGTACTAATTGAGCTGAGTAGGAGTTGAGTTAGGATTGGTTATAGCTGATTCTCCCTTGCCGGGATGTTTGTCTTGATATTGTTGCTCCCTTGCCGGGAAGTTATTACATTGCTTTTGTTCCCTTGCCGGGAAGTTATTATATTTCTTTTGTTCCCTTGCCGGGATGCCATGTGATTATGTGTTGGCTTGTAAATGGGAGTGGGTGGTACGCCTACCACAAGATATAATGAAATGGGATCGGGTGATACGCCTACCACGAGATACAATGAAATGGGATCGGGTGGTACGCCTACCACGAGATATAATGAAATGGGATCGGGTGGTATGCCTACACGAGAGATAATGAATG
>NC_031996.1:42440194-42453706 GCF_001879085.1 Nicotiana attenuata
TATGCCTACCACAAGATATGAGAAATGGGATCGGGTTGCACGCCTGCAACGAGATGTGGACCGAGAGTGAAATCTGCCTTTGTTTTTCCTTATTCTTGTTAGAAGTTAAATTTTGGTTTCTTGACAATTCTCTTGAGATTCTGTTTTATCTGTTATTCCCCGAAGCATGTTTCCCCTTCCCTGCTTTAATTGTTTGTTCTAGTTATTTTTTTCCCGCTATATATATATATATATATATATATATATATATATATATATATATATATATAAAAAACTGCCCAGGTTTATCTGGAGTCTGGTCCTAACCTCGTCACTACCTCGCCGGGGTTAGGCCAGGCACTTACGAGCACATGGGTTCGGTTGTGCTGATGCTACACTCTGCACTCTGTGCAGATAACGGAGCAGTACTGGGACAGCAGCAGTAGCTTGGGAGCCAGCCTTCAGTCCACAGGGATCCCGAGGTAGTCCTGTAGGCGTCCGCAGGACCGACGTCTCTTCTATCTACTATTATGTTCTGTTATCACTTGTATCCGAGACAGACTGAGTTTCTTTCTTTCAGACATTTGTATATAGTAATCATAGACAATCCATGAATGTTGTGACACCGGTTTCTGGGTAGAGACATATGTTGGCTTTTCGTATCGATTTTGGTATTATGTTTATCTAAGTCTTCCGCTTAAATCCATCTTTCTCTATTATTTAAATGTTGATCACCTGTTATTACAAGTTATTAAAAAGCATTAAAAATGAAAGAGTTAGAATTTCTGTATTTCGTGGCTGGCCTAGCTTCTTTGAGTAGGCGCCATCACGACTCCCGAGGGTGGGAAATTCGGGTCTTGACAAGTTGGTATCAGAGCTCTAGGTTACATAGGTCTCACAATTCACGGACAAGCTTAGTAGAGTCTGAGGGGTCGGTACGGAGACGTCTGTATTTATCCCCCAGAGGCTACCGAGTTAGGAAAACTTCATATTTGTTCTTTCTTGTCGTGCGATTTGGTTTCTCAATATCAATTGAATTTCTATTTTGTTCTTTTGCAGATGGCGAGAACACGTGCTTCCTCATCTACTGATCAGCAGCCCGAGCCCCCAGCAGCGGCTCCCACGAGGGGCAGAGGGCGAGGCCGAGGTCGTGCTAGAGGCCGAGGCAGAGGCAGAGCTCAGCCCAGGGCTGCAGCACCCGTAGCGGAGCCTCAGGTTGACTTTGATGACGAGGTTCCGGCCCCAGCAGTTCCGGTGGGCCCGTCTCTCAGGCTGGATGAGGAGCCCAGACTCCTGCTACTCGCACTCCGGAGCAGGTAGCTCCCCAGTTTCAGACTCTAGCGGCTCAGCCAGTTGGAGCAGTTCAGCCGGGTGTGGTAGCTCAAACCGGCGATGGTGGAGCTATGTCTGCCGATGCTTTGTGGAGATTGGACAGGTTCACCAAGCTCTTCACTACTACTTTCAGTGGTGCATCTACTGAGGATCCCCAGGATTATCTAGACAGCTGTCATGAGGTTCTTCGGAACATGGGGATAGTTGAGACCAACGGGGTCGATTTTGCCAAATTTCGCTTGTCTGGATCCGCCAAGACTTGGTGGAGGGATTATTTCTTAGCTAGACCAGCAGGATCGCCAGCCTTGACCTGGGAGCAGTTCACACAGCTATTTCTGGAGAAGTTTCTCCCTATCACACAGCGAGAGGCCTACCGGAGGCAGTTCGAGCGCCTCCAGCAAGGATCCATGACTATCACCCAGAACGAGACCAGATTTATTGAGTTGGCTCGCCATGCTCTTATCATACTTCCCACTGAGAGGGAGAGAGTGAGACGGTTCATTGATGGACTCATTCAGCCGATTCGCCTTCAGATGGCTAGAGAGGCTGGGAGTGAGATATCCTTCTAGGAGGCGGCCAATGTGGCCCGGAGAGTTGAGATAGTTTTATCACAGGGGGGTGGTCACAGGGCAGACAAGAGACCCCGTTAGTCAGGCAGATTCAGTGGTACCTCGTCTGGAGGCAGGGATTCGTATGATAGAGGCCATCCTCCTAGGCCTTTCCAGTCAGCAATCCAGGTTTCTCACGGCGTTTCGGGTGGCCGTGGTCCTCAGATACAGTATTCTGATCAGCAGCTCCTACAGTGCACCACCAGCTCCTATCAGTGCACCACCGCTTAAGAGTTTCCAGGGTCGTCAGCCCCAGCAGCCGAGGGCTTGTTTTACTTGTGGCGACACGAGGCACATTGCTAGGTATTGCCCTCGAGCTTCGAGCAGTTCTCCGCAGCAGGGTTCTCGTGCTATGGTTCAGGCACCAGGTGTTCCACAGGCCGCCCAGCCAGCTAGAGGTGGGGGTAGAGGTGCTAGAGGTGGAGGTGGAGGTAGAGGTGCTAGAGGTGGAGCTCAGACCTCTAGAGGTGGAGGCCAGCCTGCTGCAGGCCGTCCTAGAGAGGTAGATCAGAGTGGTGGGGCCCAGCCCCGATGTTATGCTCTCCCAGCCAGGCCTGAGGCTGAGGCTTCCGATGCAGTTATCACAGGTACTGTTCTAGTTTGTGATAGAGATGCTTCAGTATTATTTGATCAAGGGTCTACATACTCGTGTGTATCATCTTACTTTGCACTGTATCTGGTCACGCCTAGTAATTCTTTGAGTGCTCCTATTTATGTGTCTACACCAGTTGGTGATTCTACTGTGTCCATCGTTCTTGTATTGTGATGATTGGGGGTCTTGAGACTCGTGTAGATTTGTTGCTTCTGGACATGGTTGATTTCGATGTTATATTGGGGATAGACTGGTTATCACCTTACCACGCTATCTTGGATTGTCATGCCAAGACTGTGACCTTAGCCTTTCCGGGTTTGCCTCGCTTAGAGTGGAGAGGGACTCCTGGTCTTTCTACCCGTAGTGTTATTTCTGATGTGAAGGCTGGGCGTATGGTCGAGAAGGGGTGTTTGGCCTATTTGGCTTATGTTCGCGATTCTAGTGCTGAGGTCCCTCCTATTGATTCTGTGCCCGTTGTTCGGGAGTTTCCCTAGGTATTTCCTTCAGACCTGCCGGGTATGCCACCCGACAGGGATATTGACTTTTGCATTGATCTGGTTCCGGGCACTCAGCCCATTTCTATCCCGCCGTATCGCATGGCCCCGCCTGAGTTGAAAGAGTTAAAGGAGAAATTGCAAGACTTTCTTGAAAAGGGTTTCATTAGATCCAGTGCTTCGCCTTGGGGTGCGCCGGTGTTGTTTGTTAAGAAGAAGGATGGGTCAATGAGAATGTGTATTGATTACCGGCAATTGAACAAGGTTACAATCAAGAATAAGTATCCGCTGCCGAGGATTGATGATTTGTTCGATTAGCTTCAGGGTGCCAAGGTATTTTCAAAGATTGACTTGAGATCTGGCTACCATCAGTTGAGGATTAGGGCATCCGATGTCCCTAAGACAACTTTCCGCACTCGGTACGGGCATTATGAGTTCTTGGCTATGTCATTCGGGTTGACAAATGCCCCAGCAGCTTTTATGGATTTGATGAACCGAGTGTTCAGGCCTTATTTGGATTCGTTCGTGATAGTCTTCATTGATGATATATTGATATATTCTCGCACCCAGGAGGAGCACGAGCAACACCTTAGAGTGGTTTATCAGACTCTGAGGGACAGCCAGTTATATGCTAAGTTCTCGAAGTAGGAGTTCTGGTTGAGTTCAGTTGCATTTCTGGGTCATGTTGTATCAGTAGAGGGTATTCAGGTTGATCCGAAGAAGATTGAGGCAGTCAAGAACTGGCCTAGACCAGCATCAGCTACAGAGATTCGAAGTTTCTTGGGATTGGCAGGCTATTATCGTCGGTTCGTGGAGGGGTTTTCATCTATTGCAGCCCCGATGACCAGGTTGACCCAGAAGGGTGCCCAGTTCAGATGGTCGGATGAGTGTGAGGTGAGCTTTCAGAAGCTCAAGACAGCTCTGATTACGGCACCGGTGTTGGTTTTGCCCACAGGTTCAGGGCCTTATACAGTTTATTCCGATGCTTCTCGTATTGGACTTGGTGCAGTATTGATGCAGGAGTCATTGACTATGCTTCGCAGTAGTTGAAGATTCATGAGAAGAATTATCCGGTTCATGATTTGGAGTTAGCAGCCATTGTCCACGCGTTGAATATCTGGAGGCATTATCTGTATGGCGTGGCATGTAAGGTCTTCACGGATCACAAGAGTCTCCAGTATTTGTTCAAGCAAAAGGAGTTGAATTTGAGACAGAGGAGGTGGTTGGATTTGTTAAAGGACTATGATATCACCATCTTATATCATCCGGGGAAGGCCAATGTAGTGGCCGATGCCCTGAGTAGGAAGTCAGCCAGCATGGGCAGTTTAGCTTACATTCCGGTCGGTGAGAGATCGCTTGCTTTGGATGTTCAGACTTTGGCCAATTAGTTCGTGAAGTTGGATGTTTCTGAGCCCAGCCGTGTGTTAGCTTGCACTGTCATTCGTTCTTAATTATTGGAGCGTATCCGAGATCGGCAGTTTGATGATCCCCATTTGTGTGTCCTTAGAGACACGGTGCAGCACGGAGGTGCCAAGCAGGTTACCATAGGTGATGGTGGAGTTTTGAGATTGCAGGGCCGAGTCTGTGTGCCCAATGTGGATGGTCTTCGAGAGTTGATTTTAGAGGAGGCCAATAGCTCCCGGTACTCTATTCATCCGGTCGTCGCGAAGATGTATCAGGATTTACGGCAATATTATTGGTGGCGGAGAATGAAGAAGGATATCATTGCACAGGTGGCTCGGTGTTTGAATTGTCAGCAGGTCAAGTACGAGCATCAGAGGCCCGGTGGCTCATTTCAGAGGATTGAGCTTCCCGAGTGGAAGTGGGAGCGGATCACTATGGACTTCGTTACTGGACTCCCGCAGACTTGGAAGAAGTTCGACGCAGTATGGGTCATTGTTGATAGGCTGACCAAGTCAGCGCATCATTCCTATGGCAGTCTCCTATTCTTCTGAGAGGTTAGCTGAGATCTATATCTGGGAGATTGTTCGCCTTCATGGTGTGCCCGTGTCGATCATATCGGACCGAGGTACGCAGTTTACCTCGCGTTTCTGGGAACATTTCAGCGAGAGTTGGGCACACGGGTTGAGTTGGGCACAGCATTTCATCCCCAGACGGACGGGCAGTCCGAGCGGACTATTCAGATTTTGGAGGATATGCTCCGAGCTTGTGTCATTGACTTGGAAGGCTCGTGGGATAAGTTTTTTCCTTTAGCGGAGTTCGCCTACAACAACAGCTACTAGTCGAGCATCCAGATGGCTCCTTATGAGGCTTTATATGGTAGTCAGTTTCGGTCTCCGGTTGGATGGTTTGAGCCGGGAGAGGCTCGGTTGTTGGGTACGGATCTGGTTTAGGATGCCTTGGACAAGGTCAGGATCATTCAGGATAGGCTTCGTTCAGCTCAGTCCAGGCAAAAGGGTTATGCCGACCGCAAGGTTCAAGATTTGGCTTTCATGGTCGGTGAGCGGGTATTGCTTTGAGTGTCGCCTATGAAGGGCGTGATGAGATTTGGAAAGAAGGGAAAGCTTAGCCCTAGGTTCATTGGCCCGTTTGAGATTCTTGATCGAGTGGGAGAGGTGGCTTATAGACTTGCATTGCCACCGAGCTTATCAGTCGTGCATCCAGTGTTTCATGTGTCCATGCTTCAGAGGTATCATGGCGATCCCTCCCACGTGTTAGATTTCAGCACTGTCCAGTTGGACAAGGACTTGTCTTATGAGGAGGAGCCGGTAGCTATTCTAGGCCGGCAGGTTCGTCAGTTGAGATCGAAGAGTTTTCCTTCTGTTCGTGTTCAATGGATAGGTCAGCCTCCTGAGGCATCGACCTGGGAGTCCGAGTCCAATATGCGGAGCCGTTATCCCCATCTTTTCCCCGACTCAGGTACTTCCTTCTTCCGTCCGTTCGAGGATGAACGGTTGTTTTAGAGGTGGAGAATGTGATCACCCAAAAGGTCATCACTTGCTTTTAAATTAAATTGTGTGTTTTCGAGGCCTTAAAAACCTCTTTTATCTTCACCTCGATTTGCGTGCGAAGTCTGGGCGTGTAGCCGGAAAGTTGTTATGTGAAAAAACTGTGAAATATTTAAAGTTTGACTTAAAATGCATTTAAGTTGACTTCGGTCAATATTTTTGGTAAAAGGACCCGGACCAGTGATTTGGCGGTCCCGGAGGGTCCATAGGAAAATATGGGACTTGGGCGTATGCCCGGAATCAAATTCCAAGGTCCCAAGCCCGAGAAATGAATTTTTAAAGAAAATAGTTTTATGAAATTGTTTAAAGGATTTTGAAATGAAATTTGATTAGAACATGTTGGTATCGGGCCCGTATTTCAGTTCCGGCGCCTGGTACAGGTCTTATATATGATTTAAGATGATTCTGTTGTCACGCCCCGAACCTGGGCCTGGACGTAACACGGCACTCGGTGCCTGACTACATGTGACCGAGCGAACCAACTAGCTGGCTGAATCAACATGTGATATCATAACATACTGAATGCGGAAAATAAACTAACACATGCTGATATACTGAAAGTCTGGATGATATAAATCAAAGTGTGGAAATACTAAAACAAGTCTGGAACATAAATGTAGCCAACATTGCTTAACATGAAAAGCCTGAGACTCTATCTAACTATTACTCTAGTCTATGAAGCCTCTAATGAAGTACTAAAAACACTGACTGTCTGAAAATACTGAAGACTGTAAGGTAATGATAATGCCTCGAAAGAACTGGGGATCTCCAAATAGCTGGTACGAGAATCCTAACGCTCGGAATCATCAACCTGTAAATCATTACCTGCATCGTGAGATGCAGGCCCCGAGCAAAAGGGACGTCAGTACGTTTGAATGCATTGGTATGTAAAGCAACGGAAAGAAAGAATTATAAATGCTGAAACTGAAACCAAGCTGATAACTGAGAATTTGTAATTGATAACTGAAATGATAACTATTGAAACTAAAATTGAAATGATAACTGGTAACTGATAACTGATAACTGGTAACTGAAATGATAACTGATAACTGAAAGATAAAGGAAGTAAGAATATGAATACTCCCTCTTCTGAATGATGAACCACATGTTTATCTGAATAAATAAGCTGTGGCCTCAGGCCCAATATATATGTGCACAAACTACGGCCTCGGGCCCAAGTATACGTATACATAACTGCGACCTCAGGTCCAAAATGCATAAAGCATAAACTGCGGCCTCAGACCCAAAGATGCATAAAGCATAAACTGCGGCCTCAGGCCCAAATACAGGTGTTCAACATTCAGGAACTGAGAATCAAACTACAATACATGAAAATGAAATACTGAATCACACTGAGTTACATGATACTGGAATACTGGATCACACTGAGTTACATAATACTGGAATACTGGATCACACTGAGTTACATAATACTGGAATATTGGATAACACTGAGTTACATAATACTGGAATACTGAATGGGACTAGACTGAGACATGTATTCTTGAACTGACTACGAACACTGAAACTTCAACTGTTTATGGCATACTGAGTAATCTATACTATGACTCGGGGGCATCAAACCCAAGTCTATATTGAATACGCACTGAGCTCACAACGTTCAGAATGAAAGTGGTGAACGAGTTATGAAGCTAGAGAATAGAAGTTCTACAACTATTCAAGAAACTAGGCTTAACTATATTTCTGAGGCAATTGGTAACGTCGTAAAAGAAACGTAGTGTAGGGAGAATCATTAAAATTCCCAAACATAGAGAGTTAGCCTCACATACCTTAACTTCCTGCTCTTGAGCATAATACAACATTCGCCAACCCTTTCACCTTTAATCTATATCAATACAAGTCAAAGGGATTCCAAATTAGCAACAATAGTCATGTTTTGGTCACTTAGGCATTTTATCAAACACTCGGTGGCATAAAGCTTCATAGCCCTTATTAATGGTGTCTCTACACCCAATAACCCATTCTCTTGCTCCTAGATAAATTCTAAATTCTCAAATAGTTATAATCAACATTATTCTTTATCACCCATAAGGTAATCAACACCCATAACCAATAATAACCAATCAACAACCCAAACCTATCACCGTTCATGCTTTTCTATCAAACCCATCAACTCATATCTCATGAACTAGAGTCTGTAATCATTAATTCAATGATAGAATCAATTAGAGGGTGAAGATATTACCTTTTTGACGCTCAATCTTCTTGAATTCGAGTTCTAGGGTTTCTTCTCTCAACAATGGTGCCCCAATCGAATATCTAATGATATGGAGGGTTTACCCATGTTAATAAGATGTTTGGAAATTGAAATTAACTAGAATCACCATTAGAACTTACCTTGGGTGGTGGAAGGACCCTTAAGGAGTTAGGCTTTTGAGAGTTTTCCTTTTTAGAGCAAGTTTTTATGTTTTGGGACTGTGGGGGACGAAATAAGGCTAAAAAAATGACTTCCCAAGTCGTCCACCACGTCCCAGTGGGCGCGACCGCGGTCCCGACCGTGGTAAATTGCTGGGACACTGCCTCACCACCGCGGTCGCGGTAAAAACGCGGCAGGAACGCGGTGGTTACACACTATTCTGTAAAATGGGCATAACATTTTGCAAAGAGCTCCGTTTGGGCTCTAGAATATATCGTTGGAAAGAAATTTCAATGGCCAACAACTTTCATGCTTTGAGTGTTCCCAAATTCCTTATACATTTTCACTAAACCCTGCTGGAAGACAGACCTTCTACAAACTTAGTCGATTTTGTCAAATCTTATGCACCTCACTTCCCATCTTGGTTTTGAAACAACTATTTTCACGCATAATCATCCCGGTAGGACTTCATATGTCCAAAATATAACCTTACTACTCCTTTAACTCATTCATACCTAATCCGAATGTACGAGATGTTACATTATCTCCCCCTTGGGATCATTCGTCCTCGAATGATTGTCCTGACTGTAACCTCCGCTAACTCCGAACCTTAAACGGGTTTGGTGGAAACATGAACTTTCATTAATACTTGCATACTAAACATAATGAATACATGATTACTGAACTATTAAGATACTGAATTGAACTGCATTGACTGAATATTGATCTGCCATGGATACGTGAATACAGAACTAACATGGATATTCGAATATTGAACTGGCACGAATATTTGAGAATTGAACTAACATCAATATCAGAGTACTAAGCTACCATGAATATCTAAGTATTGGACTGACATGAGTAGCTGAGCATTGAACTGACTTTAATATCTGAGTATTGAACTGACATGGGTATCTGAGTACTGAACTGGCATGCGTATCTGAGTACTGAACTGACATGAGTATTTGAGTACTGAACTGGCATGAGTATCTGAGTACTGAACTGACATGAGTATTTGAGTGCTGGAAACTTGAATGTTATAACATGACACGTGAAATACTAGTTGTACCACCACTAATTCTGGTGGCAACTCCGACACATAAGCTAATTGATCGATCCTTCGCAAGATTCTATATGGCCCAATATAGTAGGGACTATGATTTCCCTTCTTCCCAAATCTCATAATGCCTTTCATAGGCGAAACTTTCAGAAACACCCAATCACCAACTTGAACCAACCAATTGGTGATCTACACCTTCTCCCATACAGAGCCTCGCACGGTGCCATCTTGGTACTGAAGTGGTAGGTGTTACTATTAGCAAGGTCAATGAGAGGTATGTGATCATCCTAATTACTTTTAACATCAAGGACATATCCTCAACTGTTTAAATAAAATGCTCTGCCTGGCCATAAAGTCTACGACGTTCTTTTTCATGTCATTCAACCAATAAATATCCTTGGTCATGATGCATATTTGGGAACCTGGATGGAAAGAATACCTAGAGTTATGGGCTTCTAACATGATCTTCCCTCTTTAAGACCATCTATGTCTGGGACACACAATCTGTCCTAGTACCTCAAAGCACCATCATCTCCCCCTTATTCAAAAGCCATCGTCTTATACTAGTGAATCTCCTCTTTTAACTGCAACACGTAGGGATCATCAAATTGTTTCTCCTTCTCAACGGCTACTAAGGGGGAACAAGTCCTGTTCTAGACAACAACTCCGTCATCTTTAGAGTCCGAAGTCGAACTCCGATCTTGGCTGGTGAACTTCTTTTACCAGAGTTCTCTTATCTACCTCAATCATGAGTTATACTTCCCACACTTTATCTTCTTAAGAACTTCCTGAAAACACGTATAGAATTATTGTGAGCTAAGTCTTAAACCAGTACTCCGAAGACTAGAGTCTCGTGCAGTGGCACTACCCTCATGATACATAACTGGGCATGATTTTATAGCTTTCTATGATCACTTTATCATCAATAACTAAACTCGGTGATCATTCTACTCACTTTGTTTTTCTTACACATGCTAGACATAATTCGTGTGGTAATTATACAATTTTCCCTCATTACCAAACTGATTTTCTTTTTCATATCCCATGCTACTATTCGAGTTTCAGATCTCCAACTGGACTTACTGAAAATTTTCACATCACCCCTTAGACCAAAGGTCTTATACTTGTGGATCCTTCTCTTTTTGCTGGGATTGTCACACCTCCTTTTTTTCACACACCACCCCGAGGGATAGTATATAAGGGAGTTTTTCCACTTTAAGTGACATTATTCGAAGTGGGATTATTTATTGATCAGAGTCGCCACTTGGGATAGTTTATTTGGTGTCCCAAGTCACCTGTTTATTTTTGAATCCCAAATCGAGGAAAATTTCGACTTTCCTTGCGAAGTCTGCGAACCAGAAATTCTGACTAAGGAATTCTGTTAACCCGGGGGAAGGTGTTAGGCACCCCCAGATTCCGTGGTTCTAGCACGGTCGCTTAAACTATTATAATTGGCCTATTATCTGATTTTAATACATGTTCAAACCTATGTGCATTTTAGCTTATTTACCGCTTTTAATTATTTTTTAGAGAAAATTGCAACGTTATTAAAACACGTCTCGAACCACGTCACATAAATGCACCCGTGGTTTTTGAAAGATTTTAACATCGTTGAGATTTGGATTTGGGTCACATAAATGTGCACCCGATTTTAGGAAAGTAGATTATTAAAATATGCGCTTAAAGCAACTAACGCGTGGTTAACTTTGCGAGGGCCATGGAAAATTTGCTAAATGGCGCGCCATGATTTCTAAGGATAAAAATTAATTAAGTGAGGGCCATGAGTTTTGAGATTTTATTTGGCATGGCACGTCTCAAATTATTCCAAAAGGCTTTACTCAACTAGAATATACTACGGGTATCCATAATTATTTCCTAAACTACTTTATTGAAATAGTTTTATCTACAATAATCCCAAATCAATTATAGATCATAACTTAATCAACCCCTAAAAAAAATTCAGATTAACAGCCGGCCTATTCACGTCATTGGCCAACAAATCACTAATACTAGTAACTGCAACAAATTTCATGAACATCCATCTATCCATGACGCAAACATGAAGCTAATAAACCAAAATATCACGCTATATATTATTCAAATCATGTCAACCATGAAGGTTTCACATATGACCGTGGCTGAATACTTGACAATAGAAATAAACACAAAAAGAAGGAAAGATCGTTCACTGGCAATGGATAAGCACGCAAGAAACCATAGTATCATATTCCTAATCACGCTCATAACCCATTTAAATTAGCCTTATCCTAACCCATGTTTTGACAACTAAATCAACAACATGTAGCACTGTATATCATACTTAACCAAATACCAATTAGTAACAGAGGAAATCACAAGCAATTAATAGTTAAACTCAACAACCACTTAATTAGACAATAAGACAGAGGAAGAGACGGACCTTAAGATAACAAATCTTCTTAGTATATAAGGAACAGTGAACCATGCTTTGTACATGACCATTTGATTAGCCAAACTAAAGTCGGCAACAAAATGCTAATAGGACCTCAACCCGAAAATCTCGTCACGCACCTCGGCTTCGACCCCGAAAGAAAACTCGACTCAAACAAAGCATCTCATCACGAATTCATCTTTCTTCTTGCAATAAATCTGATTCAAAGAGAACTTAAGATAGTTATGGGTGTTATTTCTGAAGGTGGAACTAACAAGAAATTTGGAGTCAGAAGATGAAAATCTAAGTTTTAAAATAAAGCTGAAACTAGATCTATGAGATTAAATGTCCTTAGTGTTCTTTGGAGATTGAACTCGACCAAATCAAAAGCAGGATAGATTTTCAATTTTTCAAAGGGAAAGAAATGGGTGAGGTTCCATTTTCAAGCAGGAGAGGGCTATGGTTTTCTGAAGAGTGGGGGTCCTTTTAGCTGCGGCTGATTGTTGATGGTGTATCCCCTCATTTTAGGTGTTAGATGCTATATATAAGGGTAGGGATTAGGTTAGGGGTATGGACCTAGGAATTATGGGCTTGAGAATTGGGCCAAAGACAAAAAAAAATGGACTACAAGATTTATAAAAACGGGTTAAACAAACCTAAAACTGATTCCTTCTTCTNCGACGACCATTTTTGGGGTGGTTCGGTGTTGCGTTTCAGCTGGTTTTGGGTGGTTGTTTCAACTCTTAGAGCTACTGTTTCGGGCGTTTTTTGGGAGCAGCTGTTTCATGCCTCTTTGCAGCTAGTTTTTGGGCTGTTACTTGGCTGATTTTGCTGGATTTGAGGGCAGTTTTGGAGAACTTTTAGGGAGCTGATTTTGGTGGTGTTAACTGGTGGTTAATGGAGGTCCATGGCTGCATTTCCAGGCAGATTTTCAGCTCGTTTTTTGAACTATTTTGAGGTCATTTTTAGGGTGAATCCGAGCTCGTTTTTGGTGCAGAATAGGGGTACATTGGGGTTGCTTTCAGCTGAGTTTTAATGGAGAGAATGGGGCTGGTGTTTTGCTTGGTTGAAGCTTTTTCTTGGAATGGAGATCGTTCTTCATCTGAAGAAGCAAAAGATCTAAAGGCTGCCTCTTTCTTTTTTATCCTAGCTCTAGGTTTCTTTTGGAGTGTATTGCGGCTGATCATATTTTTTAGGTGTCTTTAGGTGTGTATTTATAGGGGTAGGAATTAGGTTAGGTCAAATGGGGAATGGGTATGGGTTCAATGTTTGGGCTATCCTAAATTGGGCATTTTTAATTAAAACCAAACCAAAATTAGTCCCGAATTTAATACTCTTTCTTCTATCACAAGACCAAAAATACTACATCATTTATTAATTAATCCTATTTGAGTAAAATAACTATTAAAATAAAAATGACCGTTAAAATAAACTATTTTTGGTATTTTTTTCAAGATTTTATGACTACAAAACATTAATGGAATAATTTTTGTAATTTTTATTTTTCTTGTAATAAAATAAAGTAAAAAAGTAAAAATTAGTTGAAATAGCTATATTAGGCCTAAATTAAATATTTACATGCTAAAATGGGTAAAATTTCGGGGAGGGTCAAAAATCACATGTCAACAGCTGCCCCTCTTTGACTGGAAACTCGAAGAGTTTTCAGACAAAGAATGACTAGACAGGTTTTT
>NC_031996.1:42454285-42467136 GCF_001879085.1 Nicotiana attenuata
CGACTAGGGAATGGAGGCCCTATGTCTAAAAAGGCTCAACTCAGGGATTGGAGCCCTAATGTTGGCAAAAAAGGCGTAAAAGATTGAGGTTGGGAATCTAAGCTATCATTTTTGTTTGGATTTTCTTCTTTTTCTCCTTTTTTTTATTTCATTTTTTTTTAATAAAATGCAGGAAAGAACTTGGAGGAAACTTCCCTTTTGGATTGCTAATTGTTGCAAAGCTGTTTTTAGCACTTGCACATTTCTTTTTCCTTTTTGGTTGCACTTGCTTCTTGCACGGTTGCTTTGGATTGCACATGTTTCAAATTTTCAAACAAAGAACAATTGTTAGTTTGAAACGGTGGTTGGTTTTGTGGCCTTGATTGTTTTGATCGCTTGATATCGGCCCTTTCAACTGGAACTGGTTGCTTCCTGAACACCGATTGCATTTCCGTCTCTAGAGAAACTCTGGCTTTTCCAGACTTTGTCATTATGATTGGTCGGTGGAACTCAACCTTTTGTCTTTATCCTGCCTTCGTAGGCCTTTACCTTCTGATTTTTTTTCTTTTTTTTTCCTTTCTTTGGAACATTCAGGAACTTTTGTCTCCTCATACTTTGCTGCAATGGCTAGTCGCGTGGGACTTAACCTCTTCCAACTTTATTTCGCCTTTGTAGGCCTTTCTTTTCTGGCTTCTTTCTTCCAACTTTAATTTCAGAGCATTTGGGGTACCTTGGCTTTTCAAACCTTTGCCGAGATGGTTAGCCACGTGGGACTCAACCTTTTCAACTTCATTTGCCTTTATAGGCACTTCAATTTGATTTTCTCCTTCCAAGAGTTTTGATTTCGAAGCATCGGCTGCCATGGCTAGTCGGGGTCGACGTGATGCCTCTGACGAGGCTGGGTGCCTTTCTGCACATTAACTCGCGCCAAATGAGAACCCTGTAAATCAGTCTTGCCATCCTTTCTTTGTCTTAGTTTCGGAACAATGTGAGACCAAAAGGGATTCAAAGAAAACAAACAATGGAATGGCGAATGAGTTTAAAACAAGAAGTGTCCCTTTCGGGGAAAGGAAATAAGGACTTATTTGGAGTACATGCGGACTTCAATGAACATGACATGCCTTTTGGACTGGATGCCTGATCTGTGTAAACCATCCGACTCTCAGAAATTCATCACAACTTCTGCTTCAAAATTCGAGAAACCTTGCCAGGATTTTGTCGATGCCGATGGCTATGAGGATCTTCTTTTCGATCAGTGGGGCCCTTTGTAGGTTTTCACTAGCTGACCTCTCTCATTTCTCTTCTCACCATCGCCTTATAGTGCCCGTGTGGGTTTTCACGAACAAGACTCTCTCATTTTGATTCTCTCTGCTTACCGTCGCCTTACGGTGCCCGTGTGGGTTTTCACCAATAAGAATCTCTCATTTTATTCCTCTCATTTTGTTGTATCAGATCCAAATAACTCCATCCTCCCATTTTGAACCTCTTTGCCAATTGATCAGAAGGACTTGAACAAGGTTTGGGGTGAAAAGAATTTGGATTAAATTACAACTTTGGAACCTTTTGGGCGGGATCATTGCCGAACCCTTATAATTTTTGCCCCAGTTTCACTTTTGAGGGGAAATGGGATTTTGTTTCGGTGTGACTGAACCCCAGAGAGAGGCTGCCTACGTATCCTTTCAGAATCAAGTCAGACGTAGTTCAGGAAACTTTTGTTTTTGGTTTTCTTTTTTCTTTTGTTTTTCTTCTATTTTGTTTTGCTTTGTTTTCTCTTTCTTTTTCCTTTGCTTTTCCTCTCTTTTTCATTTTTCATTTCATTTTCTTTTTTTTTCTTTTTTTTCATCTTTCTCTTCTTCTCTTGTTTCTTTCATTTCATTTTTCAATAATACTTCCAGGTTCCAAAGAGAGTAATCAAAGAATGAGAGCCGGCTCAAAGGTTTTGCAAAAGGTTGATAGTGTTTGGGTAATGAGAATGAAAGCCTTCGTCATCCCAATCGGAGAATATTAAAACTATATGGAGGATCCAACATAGTACCTTTTCACTGCATTTGCATTGACAGTTGTTTTAGGGCCATTTCCTTCGATGTGTCCCAAGTACAACGCACTCTTTTGACAGTACTCTTGTTGTAATGTATGGACCTTTCCAATCTGGAGCCAATTTTCCTTCAATTGTTCCAACTCTTTGTTTTATTTCCTTTAAACTTAATCTTCTTTGCATTTCGAGTCTTGATTCATTATTTTGAAGTCTGACAGCGCTTGATAGAACTAAAAAGAGAATAAGAAAAATGACAAGATTAAGAAAAGAGACATTCCTGGACAATGAAATATTAATCTCATTTGATTTTTTTTTATTTGATTTTTTTTCAATTCTTGAAGAGAGAAGGGTTTACATCGGAAAGTAAGACAATAGAGTAAAACATCCGGATCACACCCTGAGATAATCCGGACGCAGAAAGGATAGCAAGACTGGCAACCGAGACTCCCGTCTGATGACTTTCATGCTTGGAGACCGTTTTGGATTTTCTTCTGTATGGCAATGACTGCAATGGCCTTCAGTGCCGGATCAAATTCCTCAGCTTCATCCGACTATTGGCCCGATGTTGTGGACAGGCAACAGATGGTTCATCACATCAGGAGTTTCTTCATCCTGAAAAATGATTCTTTCAGCTTCAATCAAGTCTTCAATTGCCCTCTGGTCCAACAGTCCTTTGTACTTTGCCCCACTACTCCAGAGTGGTATTCTCATCTAGCATCGGCTCGGTGCGAGGAGGACTCAGGGTTTGGCCGGTTTGGGGCCACTGGCTGCAGCCGATATAGCCTGATTAGCTTTTGGAACAAGCTTGAATATGATTTACCAATAGGGGTGAACTGATTCTTTCTGAAAGGCTCTCTTGGGCGAGGATTGTATTAGGGATGATTTGGTTGAGGATTATATGGAGCTTGGTAAGGATGGGCATTTCTGGGAGGTGGAGCTCGGTTTTGTGTATAATGTTGTGGCCCCGGGTAAGGTTGCGCATTCATCACCGCATAGGGAGGCGGTGCCACGGCATAAGCAACACCTGGAAGGGGATAATAGTGTGGTGGGACAATAGGAGGCACATATGATTGGCTTAATGACCTGCGGGCCCCCCTCGAGCTTGAAACTGTCATGACTCCCTCTTCAAACTCATTTCTGTTCATCAAACCCTCCAAACCATTCTAAGCAACCTGTGATGTGGCCTTAAAGGCAGCATGACTCAAGATTCGGCCCGTTTTTAGACCGTTTTCAACCATTTCCCAAATTTTGATAGTCTCAGCGAACGGCTTACCCACAGCAGACATCATGTTCTGGAAGTAGTCAGCCTCTTGGGCTTGCAGAAATACTGTGACCATTTCAACTTCGTCTATCGGAGGCTTTACCCTCGCAGCTTGCTCACGCCATTTGACAGCATACTCACAGAAGCTTTCCGCGGTTTTCTTTTTCAAATTGGATAAAGAGTTTCTGTCGGGAGCGATGTCCACATTATACTGGAACTGGCGGACAAAATCTCGAACCATGTCATCCCACACGTGCCAATGAGTAATTTCTTGATATGTATACCACTCAGAAGTAATTCAGGTGAGGTTTTCCCCAAAATAGGCCATTAGCAATTCCTCTTTTCCACCAGCACCCCTCAACTGGTTACAGTATCATTTCAGATGAGCGACCGGGTCTCCGCGCCTGTCGTACTTTTCAAATTTTGGCATCTTGAAGCCAATTGGCAAGTGGACATGGGGAAACATACAGAGGTCAGAGTATGAGACACTCTTTTGGCCACTCAGACCTTGAATGTTTTTCAAGCTTTGTTCCAGGCTCTTCATCTTCCGAGTAATTTCCTCTTGCTCGGGATTTTTAACAATCTTTTCTTACTCCACCGAGAGATCATATCGCGGAGGTTGAGTGAAAGAGTACGGGGTCACATATGTTATTTCTGGTTGAAGTTGTGGACCCTTAAAGATGAACATTGGAGGCGGTGCCGTTGAAACCGGTGCCTGGGGGCGAACCACAGAAGGTATGTCAGGATCATTAGAGGGCATTGGAGGGTGTCCGCATGGGATGAGTGGGTTGGGCACAGGGACATTGGTAACCTCACCGGATCTGGAGATCAATTCAGGGAATCCAGGGATTGCACTTGGCGGTTCCCTACCATTAGACCAAGCGTCCCACATTTCCCATATGCGGAGACGCAACAGCTTATTCTCTTCAACAACTGTTGATTCTAGCTGTAGAATAGTCGATGCCGAGCTATCCTCAGGACCGATGATTGGTAGGTTGCTTGCGGAGGCCATCTGTGCCTTTGGATTTTGTGACGGAGGGGAGGCTAGACTACCAACAAAACCAACCACCAAAACCTGGCTAGTTTGCACATCCAACAACCTTGTTAGTTTTGAAACATTTAACATATAGGAAATCACACGTTGGAATGCAATGCACCTAACAGTTAAACGCTTCTACCATGTGTTTGAATGGTTGCATGTTTCATCCCGGCCTTAACTAACTCTTTCAGTATGGACCTCTTTTCTTCATCTTTGTTTCTCTCTAATCACTCTTGATTTTTATTTTGTTTTTGCCGCTCTTTTATTTTTTGGCACTCTCTTTCTCTCTTTTATTTCTTGTCGCTCTTTTTTTCTTGTTGCTCCTTTTTTTTCTTTTTTTTTTCACTCTTTTTCTTCTCTTTTTCAATTTTTCTCTCTTTTCCTTTTTCTCTTTTTTTTCACTCAATTTTCCTTTTCTCTTTTTTTTTCAGTTTATTTTTTCACTCAGTTTTATTTTATAGTTGTGATCGAATCCAATGGGGATTGCCTACGTATCATGACCCCGCATGAATCAAATCTTGCGTAGTTCGGGAAGATCGAGAATTGAGTAAACTAACTCTTTGTTTTTCTTTTTATAAAACTCAGACCATGAAAGCTTTAAGGCAAAAGAAAAATATTTTTGATTTTTTTTCTTTTGGAATTTACTAAAAAAAATGCTTTAAAAGAAGAAAGGGAATTTTTGATTTTTTTTTTATTTTGATTTTGATTTTTTTTTTTTTGAAAGAAAGACTTCTAAAAATCTCTTTTCTTTTGATTGAAACTTTGGGAATTTCAAAAGTAAAAAGAAAATATTCTTTTTGAATTTTCATTTGTTTTCTCTTTTTCTAAAGAAGAAAGAAAATATTTTTGTTTTTTTTTTTGGGATTTTGGATGTTGCCTCTTAATTTTCAAAAAAAGGGACTTTTAATAAAAATGTTTTGCATTTATGAACTTTTTTATTTATTTACAAAAGTACTTCTAAAGAAAAGCAAAAAAAATTTTTGGACTTCAATTTTTCAAATTTTTTTTTATTGACATTTATGAAAGAAAGACATCTAAGGAGTATTTTTTTTGTGGATTTTGTTTTTTATTTTTCTTGAAAAAATACTTCAAAATGAAGGAAACCCTTATTTTTGGATTTTGATTTTTTTGATTTTTCTTTTATTTCATATGAAAGACTTCAGAAAGAAGGAAACTATTTTTGAGTTTAATTTTTTTTTTTTTTGAATTTTCTAAGAAAAGATTTCTAAAGAAGGAACTAAAGGAAATTTTTTTTGGATTTTTTGAAAATTGGGGTCGGAACCGATGAGGTTTGCCTACATATCTCACATCCGGTGAGAATCAGACCCGCGTAGTTCGGTCAGCTTTGACGGAACAGGAAAACATGACGCGTGAAAATTTTGGGTCATTTTGAAATGACTTTTCTTTTTTCAGAATTTCGGCAGAGTTTAAGAATTTTTCAATACCTACCTCACTCTTGGTTTTTGATTTTTTCCTTTTTTTTGATTTTCTTTCCATATTCTAGAAGCCGGTCAACATGAAAGCCGAACAAACAGATGCGCAAGTAGCACGTAAGATGCATCAGGATGATCTTTTATTTCAGGTACACCTGTCCTAGATAGACCCAACCCCTGTGTTGGGTCTCCTAAGTCAAATGCACGTGATGCAAACAAACGTTCCTACTAGGGATCCGGCATGAGGCTTTGTTATTCTAAGTTCAAAACCTGGGTATGTGTTCTAGACTGTGTACCCGAGCGGACAACTCGAGCCGAGGAGGGGGCTACGTACCGGGAACCAAAAGGCCATCCGGCTTAGTAACTTGTCCGAGCCTCTTTCTTATTTCAAGGTATGACACTAACAGAATAGGGAGTCTCGACCAGCGAGCACATCCCCGAAGATGAGAAGAGAAAGGTTTCGTAGCAGTTTCATATACAATTCACAGAATATCAAAGCGGTAAAAGCATTTAGCACATTAGGCTCAAACATGTAGGAAAATCAGATAATAAATAAAGCCAATCATAACAGCTATTCTAAGCTCGAATACTTGAACCCTGAACCGAAGTTCTGAGTTTTGAGTCCCCAGTAGAGTCGCCAGAGCTGTCACACCTCCTTTTTTCACACGCCACCCCGAGGGATAGTATATAAGGGAGTTTTTCCACTTTAAGTGACATTATTCGAAGTGGAATTATTTATTGATCAGAGTCGCCACTTGGGATAGTTTATTTGGTGTCCCAATTCACCTGTTTATTTTTGAATCCCAAATCGAGGAAAATTTCGACTTTCCTTGTGAAGTCTGCGAACCAGAAATTCTTATTAAGGAATTATGTTAACCCGAGGGAAGGTGTTAGGCACCCCCGGATTCCGTGGTTCTAGCATGGTCGCTTAAACTATTATAATTGGCCTATTATCTGATTGTAATACATGTTCAAACCTATGTGCATTTTAGCTTATTTACCGCTTTTAATCATTTTTTAGAGAAAATTGCAACGTTATTAAAAACATCTCGAACCACGTCACATAAATGCACCCGTGGTTTTTGACATATTTTAACATCGTTGAGATTTGCATTTGGGTCACATAAATGTGCACCCGAGTTTAGGAAAGTAGATTATTAAAACTACGCGCTTAAAGCAACTAACGCGTGGTTAACTNCTGCCATGGATACATGAATACAGAACTAACATGGATATTCGAGTATTGAAATGGCACGAATATTTGAGTATTGAGCTAACATCAATATTTGAGTACTAAGTTGGCATGAATATCTAATATTGGACTGACATGAGTAGCTGAGTATTGAACTGACATGAATATCTGAGTACTGAACTGACATGAGTATTTGAATACTGAACTGACATGAGTATCTGAGTACTGAACTAACATGAGTATCTGAGTACTGAACTGACATGAGTATTTGAGTTCTGGAAACTTGAATGTTGTAACATGACACGTGAAATACTGGATGTACCACTACTAATTCTGGTGGCAACTCTAACTCATAAGCTAATTGACCCATCCTTCGCTAGATTCTATATGGCCTAGTATAGCAGGGACTATGCTTCTCCTTCTTCCCAAATGTCATAATGCCTTTCATAGGCGAAACTTTCAAAAATACCCAATCACCAACTTGAACCAACCAATTGGCGATCTACACCTTCTCCCATACAGAGTCTCGCACAGTGCCATCTTGGTACTGAAATAGTAGGTGTTATTATTAGCAAGGTCAATGAGAGGTATGTGATCATCCCAATTACTTTTAACGTCAAGGACATATCCTCAACTGTTTAAATAAAATGCTCTGCATGGTCATAAAGTCTACGACGTTCTTTTTCATGTCGTTCAACCAATAAATCTCCTTGGTCATGATGCATATTTGGGAACCTGGATGGAAAGAATACCTAGAGTTATGGGCTTCTAACATGAGCTTCCCTCTTTAAGACCATCTATGTCTGGGACAGACAATCTGTCCTAATACCTCAAAGTACCATCATCTCCCCCTTATTCAAAAGCCATCATCTTATACTTGTGAATCTACTCTTTCAACTGCAACACGTAGGGATCATCAAATTATTTCTCCTTCTCAACGGCTACTAAGGGGGAACAATTCCTGTTCTAGACAACAACTCCGTCATCTTTAGAGTCCGAAGTCGAACTCCGATCTTGGCTGGTGAACTTCTTTTACCAGAGTTCTCTTATCTACCTCAATCATGAGTTATACTTCCCACACTTTATCTTCTTAAGAACTTCCTAAAAACACTTATAGAATTGTTGTGAGCTAAGTCTTTAACCAGTACTCCAAATACTAGAGTCTCGTGCAATGGCACTACCCTCGTGACACATAAATAGGCATGATTTTATAGCTTTTTTGTGATCACTTTATCATCAATAACTAAGCTCGGTGATCATTCTACTCACTTTATTTTTCTTACACATGCTAGACATAATCCCTGTGGTAATTATACAATTTTCCCTCATTATCGAACTGGTTTTCTTTTTTATATCCCATGCTAACTATTCAAGTTTCAAATCTCCATCTGGACTTACTGATGGTTTTCACATCTCCCCCTTAGACCAAAGGTTAAGGTCTTATACTTGCGGATCCTTATCTTTTTTTTTGGGGGGATCCAAATAACTTTCCTTATTTTTCTGCAATTCTTTGCACTCTACGTCAATGACGACTCATCTTCCAACTAACTTCTGAGAAATCCGTCTTACGAGGAAAAACTATATTACCTACATAAATAGAAGGCTAATGTATTCACAACTATCATACACTATCTTAATGATTTAACTCTGCTCACACTGTCAATCTTGGGAAGACCCCTTTTCGATAATTCTTAAAGGTTATTCTTCTGTAGTTGGCTCTCTTACTGCCTAGCTGATTTTTTTTCCCACTATCGTTGTACTTCGGATTAACTTAAACTCTGGGTTCTAACACACGTTCGGTATTTCAAACTGTTATCCGCTCACTAGAGTTAACCTGGCTGTGTGAATCAAATTGTACCTCTACTAGCTCTGCTGAAAGTGCTAATTCACTGTATCAACTCAAAACTTACTTACTATTCTTTTACTAACCACATGCTACCATCATGTTTTCTTGCTCTGCTTTGAATAACTAAAGTGAAGCATAAGGTTATTCTAACTTCCCTCACCATCCGACCCTGTTCTACGGTCGCATACTATCCCTTTTTTTTTCTTCTAACTATGTGCATGGATCACACTTAGAGAATTCATCTGCCTTAAATGAAATTGGGATATCTAACCCCAAACTTAATATACAATACTATCATATCATACTATAAACATCCCGGGTAATCATTTAGTCACATAACCTAAGGGGGAACTGTCTTATCTTTTATCTTACATCAATAGCTGCTTCTTATAGTAACTTACTAACGTGGTACTTCTAGTTCTGCTTTGAATAAATATGAAAAACTTAAAATCGTTCCCCCAAATTCACTATTGGATGCTCTTGGTTCTCATTGCATACATCATATCTTCTAGTCATTTACATGAGTTCTACGAAAAATACATCTCTAATAATAACAATCGTTTTTGGCTCCTAGGTATTTTACCCTTAGGCTCTTTTCTGTCCAAACTATAGTGACCAATGTTAGGGTATGACATCTGAACTATCATCATCCAACTTGTGGCTCCATTTCCAAAAATTAAATGAAGTTGTTCTAGGAGGTAAAACACATAAGAATGCACTACCATGCACAAACTTATCTTTCAAAGTATACCATCATCATCTGATAAATCACTTCGTGCGCCCTCCGGTGAGTCTTGGCCTTAATCCGGACCTAAAATATGCGAAGATTTCGTTATGATCACTGTTACTTACATTATCTCTTAGCACCCATAGGCATCATTGTATATTTCACAAGTCACCAGGATTTTTATACACTGAAAATTGGAGATCTGGTAACTGAATAACTAACAATTGGCATACTGAATAACCATAAACTTGCTAGCTGAAAGGCCGCTAACGGGTAACTGAGATAATCAGATATCCATAAAATATGATAACTGCTTTTGTACTTTCTGATAAGGTTATGCTCTAATCTGTACTACTATCCATTGCATCCCACTTTTAACATCCTCTCAAGTCTCATATTTACCAAGCTGTACTCCATAATTATACCCCAATGGGCAATTATCATCTCTAGGACTTTAGGTTTCTCCTGCGCGTCATTTGGGCATCCAATACATTTGGAATTCGATAGGAAAAGAAGGTTAACTATTGCTCTAGGCTTCATGGCACGATCTAGAGTAGAAAGAAATGAGACAATCCTGGATGTCTTGGTAGTTAACCGTTTATATGAGTGGCCGGCACACACATATAAAGGAAACTCCACTGGACACGGCTTCATAGACTCCCTAAGACTCTTGAACCTAGTGCTCTGATACCATGCTTTGTCACACCCCGAACCTGGGCCTGGACGTAACACGGCAGTCGGTGCCTGACTACATGTGACCGACCGAACCAACTAGCTGGCTGAATCAACATGTGATATCATAACATACTGAATGCGGAAAATAAACTAACACATGCTGATATACAGAAAGTCTGGATGATATAAATCAAAGTGTGGAAATACTAAAACAAGTCTGGAACATAAATGTAGCCAACATTGCTTAACATGAAAAGCTTGAGACTCCGTCTAACTGTTACTCTAGTCTATGAAGCCTCTAATGAAGTACTAAAAACACTGACTGTCTGAAAATACTGAAGACTGTAAGGTAATGATAATGCCCCGAAAGAACTGGGGATCACCAAATAGCTGGTACGAGAATCCTAGCACTCTGAATCATCAACCTGTAAATCATTACATGCATCGTGAGATGCAGGCCCCGGGCAAAAGGGACGTCAGTACATTTGAATTGCACTGGTATGTAAAGCAACGGAAAGAAAGAATTATAAATGCTGAAACCGAAACCAAGCTGATAACTGAGAATTTATAATTGATAACTGAAATGATAACTATTGAAACTAAAACTAAAATGATAACTGGTAACTGATAACTGATAACTGAACTGATAACTGAAAGATAAAGGAAGTAAGCATATGAATACTCCCTCTTCTGAATGATGAACCACCTGTTTATCTAAATAAATAAGCTACGGCCTCAGGCCCAATATATATGTGCACAAACTGCGGCCTCGGGCCCAAGTATACGTATACATAACTGCGACCTCAGGCCCAAAGATGCATAAAGCATAAACTGCGGCCTCAGGCCAAAAGATGCATAAAGCATAAACTGCGGCCTCAGGCCCAAATACAGGTGTTCAACATTCAGGAATTGAAAATCAAACTGCAATACATGAAAATGAAATACTGAATCACACTGAGTTACATGATACTGGAATACTAGATCACACTGAGTTACTGTCACGACCCCCGTTCTCCCTCCATGAACATGCTGTGATGGCACCTAGTTCCTACAACTAGGTAAGCCTAAAAGTGCGGAAATAACAATTTAACTTGAGGAATAATCAATTAAAACTGAACATATGAAAATAACAACTGAATATAAGGCTGCCCGGCCTATTCAACTCTAAAGATATGCGGAAGTCTACAACTCAATCCCAAAACCCGGAAACTCACGGGAAACACAGGCTAATAGAATTACGAAAAGTACTCTAATCTCCAGAATATCTACATCAAAAGTATGATAGGATGACAGCTCTACAACTAGAATAAGGAAGAAGACTCTTCGGTCTGCGGACATTGCAGATATACCTCGAAGTCTCCGTGTGTCTCCTCGCCTCAAGGATAGTGCGCCTGAGAAGAGGTACCTGGATCTGCACATGAAAAACATGCGCAGGAAGGGCATGAGTACACCACAGCGGTACTCAGTAAGTGCCAAGCCTAACCGCGGTTGGGTAGTGACGAGGAAGGTCGGGGCTGTACTGAGGCAAAATATAATATTAATTAACAGTATGAAAATCTGACAGAAATAATGAGTACAGCAACGAGATAAGACAGACTAACGAAATAATAACAACTACACAAAGAACGAAATGAACACAGAATGACTACAACTCAATACCAAGAATAACAATGAGGGTCTCCCAGGATACCGTCCTGCAGCCCTTTTCTCAACTGTCTAGTGGATCTCCCGGGATACCATCCCGTAGTCCAACTCATGTGCCAAACCGAAGGATCTCCCGGGATACCGTCCCGTAGTCCAACCATCAATATGCAGGGGGGGATCTATCGGGAATCTAACCCGCAGTCCCAAAGTAAAAGTGCAGGGGGATCTACCTGGAATCGAACCCGTAGTCCCAAAATAAACAAACAGGGGGGGAGCTACCGGAATCCCACATCCGTAGTCCCAATGTAAATGCGCAACCACAGCCGAAAATATACCAAGGAATGAAGTACGAAATACAACACAGATAGAACTAACCTAGCATGCTTCACGTAGAACAGTCAAAACGACTCAAGCAATTAGGCAATCAAGTCAACTAAACATGATTTTCCTAATCTAGCACAAGTTATAATTTCAAGTAGAATAAGGCAAGTAAGAAAGAAACCAAATCTCAATAACTTAAGTAAAACTGGATTTTCCATCAATCGGCTCAAGTACGCGTCTGTCACCTCACGTACAAGGCACTCAAATATCAAGTAACAATCCTAAGGGGAAAGGTCCCCCACACAAGATTAGACAAGCCACTTACCTCGAATCGGCACCAAAATCAACTCGAAATCACACTTTTGCCATGAGTATCCGACTCCAAATGGCCCAAATCTATTCAATTCAATTACATATCGTAAGTAATATTGCAAAAAACTAATTCCACTATTAAATTTAAAGCTAAGGCGCGAAAATAGGTAAAATGACCAAAACGCCCCTCAGGCCAACGTCTCGAAATCGAATAATTTTCACATTTTCAGAACCCTCGTACTCTCACGAGTCTAACCATATAAAAATCTCCCAAATCGGAGGTCAAATGCCCACTCAAAATCCAAAAGTTAGGTCTAAGAAGTTTTCCCCCAAACTATCCAATTTCTGACCCTAAATTCGAATTCTAATGATGGATTAACTAGAAAA
>NC_031996.1:42467154-42524241 GCF_001879085.1 Nicotiana attenuata
CAGAACCCGCTCACCAACCATATATGAAACATCACGAACCTTCCTGTCCGCGTAACTCTTCTGTCTGGACTGGGCTGTACGGAGTCTATCCTGAATCGTCTTAACCTTCTCCAATGCATCCTGAACTAACTCTGTGTCCAATAGCCTGGCCTCACCCGGCTCAAACCAACCCACCGGGGATCTACACCTCCTACCATATAAGGCCTCATACGGCGCCATCTGAATGCTGGACTGATAGCTGTTGTTGTAAGCAAACTCCGCCAATGGCAAGAAATGATCCCAAGACCCTCCAAACTCAATCACACACCCACGGAGCATATCCTCAAGAATCTGAATAGTGCGCTCATACTGTCCGTCCGTCTGGGGGTAGAATGCTGTGCTCAACTCCACCCGAGTGCCTAACTCCTGCTGCACGGCTCTCCAGAACCGCGATGTAAACTGGGTACCTCTGTCCGAAATAATAGAAACTGGAATACCATGCAGACGGACAATCTCTCGGATATAAATCTCCGCCAACCGCTTCGATGAATAAGTGGTACACACAGGGATGAAATGAGCGGACTTGGTCACCCGATCCACAATGACCCAAATGGCGTCAAACTTCTTCAAGGTCCGTGGGAGTCCCGATACGAAATCCATGGTGATGCGCTCCCACTTCCACTCCGGAATATCTATCTGCTGAAGCAACCCACCCGGGCGCTGGTGCTCATACTTTACCTGCTGGCTGTTGAGGCATCTAGACACATAACCAACTATATCTTTCTTCATCCGCCTCCACCAGTAGTGCTGCCTCAAGTCCTGATACATCTTCGCGGCAGCCGGATGGATGGAATACCGCGAACTATGGGCCTCTGCTAGAATCAACTGTCGAAGACCATCAACATTGGGCACACAAATCCGGCTCTGCATCCTCAATACCCCGTCATCTCCAATGGTCACATCTCTGGAATCACCACGCTGAACCTTGTCCTGAAGACAAGCAAATGAGGGTCATCATACTGCCGCTCCCTGATACAATCAAATAAGGAGGACGGGGAAACCACACAAGCTAGAACCCGACTGGGCTCCGAAAGATCCAATCTCACAAACTGGCTGGCTAAGGCCTGAACATCCATCGCCATAGGCCTCTCTGAAGCTGGTAAATATGCCAAACTCCCCAAACTCTTCGCCCGGCAACTCAAGGCATCCGCCAGTACATTGGCCTTGCCAGGGTGATACAGAATAGTAATGTCATAATTCTTTAGCAACTCTAACCACCTCCTCTGACGCATATTGAGATCCTTTTGCTTGAGTAAATGCTGCAAACTCCGATGATCAGTGTAAATCTCACAAGGCACGCCGTACAAATAATGATGCCAGATCTTCAAGGCATGAACAATAGCAGCTAACTCAAGGTCATGGACAGGGTAATTCTTCTCATGTATCTTCAACTGTCTGGACGCGTAGGCAATCACCCTACCGTCCTGCATCAACACCGCTCCCAGGCCAACTCTCGAGGCGTCACAATAGACAGTATAAGACCCCGAACCGGTAGGTAACATCAAAATTAGGGTTGTAGTCAAAGCTCGCCTCACACTCCTCTGTCCACTAAAATGGGGCACCCTTCTGGGTCAATCTAGTCATAGGGGCAGCAATCGATGAGAATCCCTCCACGAAGTGAAGGTAGTAGCCCGCCAAGCCAAGAAAACTGCGAATCTCTGTAGCTGAGGACGGCCTGGGCCAACTCTGCACGGCCTCTATCTTCCTCGGATCCACCCGAATACCCTCACTCGAAATCACATGGCCTAAGAATGCCACATAACTCAGCCAAAACTCACATTTTGAGAACTTTGCATATAACTTCTTCTCCCTCAAGGTCTGAAGCACGGTCCTCAGGTGTTGCTCATGATCTTCCCGACTCCGGGAATACACCAGAATATCATCAATAAAAACAATCACGAACGAGTCAAGATATGGCCTGAACACACTGTGCATCAAATGCATGAAAGCTGCAGGGGCATTGGTCAGCCCAAATAACACAACAAGGAACTCGTAATGACCATACCGAGTCCTGAAGGCAGTCTTCGGGATATCTGGCTCCCGAATCTTCAACTGATGGTAACCTGAGCGCAAGTCAATCTTAGAAAACACCTGTGCGCCCTGAAGCTGGTCAAACAGATCATCTATACGAGGCAAAGGATAACGGTTCTTCACTGTAACCTTGTTCAACTGGCGGTAGTCAATACACATGCGCATAGAACCATCCTTTTTCTCACAAACAAAACAGGAGCACCCTACGGTGAAACACTGAGTCGAATAAAACCCTTACCAAGCAATTCCTGTAACTGATCCTTCAACTCCTTCAACTCAGGAGGAGCCATACGATACGGAGGAATGGAAATGGGCTGAGTGCCCGGCAACAGATCAATGCCAAAATCGATGTCTCTATCGGGCGGCATGCCCGGAAGATCAGCTGGAAACACATCGGGATAATCCCGTACCACTGGGACTGAATCAACAGAACGGGTGCCAACACTGACATCTCTCACATAAGCTAAATACGCAGCACACCCCTTCTCAACCATACGCTGAGCTTTAAGGAAAGAGATAACTCTACTAGGAGTGTGATCTAAGGTACCACTCCACTCAATACGCGGAATACCTGGCATAGCCNTAAACCGTATTTCCATCAATCGGCTCAAGTACGCGTCTGTCACCTCACGTACAAGGCACTCAAATATCAAGTAACAATCCCTTAAGGGGAAAAGGTCCCCCACACAAGGTTAGACAAGCCACTTACCTCGAATCGGCACCAAAATCAACTCGAAATCACACTTTTGCCACGAGTATCCGACTCCAAATGGCCCAAATCTATTCAATTCAATTACATATCGTGTGTAATATTGCAAACAACTGAATCCACTATTAAATTTAAAGCTATGGCGCGAAAATAGGTAAAATGACCAAAATGCCCCTCAGGCCAACGTCTCGAAATCGAATAATTTTCACATTTTCAGAACCCTCGTACTCTCACGAGTCTAACCATATAAAAATCTCCCAAATCGGAGGTCAAATGCCCACTCAAAATCCAAAAGTTAGGTCTAAGAAGTTTTCCCCAAACTATCCAATTTTTTATCCTAAATTCGAATTCTAATAATGGATTTAACTAGATATAGATGGAATACAACTAAATAGGATTAAGAAAATGTTACCCAATGATCTTCTCTTCAAAACCCTCCAAGAATCGCCCTCTCCCGAGCTCTCAAGTGATTTTTCTATCTTTTGAACTCAACCCTCGAATTTCTTATTTCTGAACAGGGATTACCGCTTCTGCGGCCAAGGGACCGCTTCTACAGTCCCGCTTATGCGGAATCCAAGCCGCTTTTGCGGTCTCTTTAAAAATACGACCTTCCGCTTATGCGGTTCCCAACTCGCAGAAGCGGGCCCGCTTTTGCGAAAATCCTGCCGCTTCTGCGGTTCCTGAGGAGGATGCCCCCTACTCGCTTCTGCGGCTCCGCTCCTGCGGTTCCCAAACCGCAGAAGCGAAAAGATACCAGAAGCAGCAGAACTGCTACCTCTCAACTTCCAAAATTCTTCCGTCGCTCATCCGAAACCATCCCGAGGCCCCCGGGACCTCAACCAAAAACACCAATACCACCTAATACCTTATTCAAACATGTACCAATCCTTAAAACACCTAAAACAACACCGGAAACCCGATTTAATCAATGATTCAAGCCTAAGAACTTCAAATTTCTTCCAAATACACTTTCGATAAAAAACCTAACCAAAACTCGTCCGAATGACCTGAAACTTTGCACACACATCCCAAATGACAAGACGGAGCTACTGCAACTTCCAGAATTCCATTCCGGCCCTCGGATCAAAAATTCACTATCGGACCGGAAACTTCAAAAATTCAAATTTCGGCATTTCAAGCCTAAATGAGCTACGGGCTTCCAAAATACATTCCGAACACGCTCCCAACCCCGAAATCACCTAACGGAGCTAACGGGACCATCGGATTTCCATTCCGAGGTCGTCTTCACACTGTTCTGACTACGGACCATTTTTCCACGCTTAAGCTCTCGTTTAGGGACTAAGTGTCCCAAAACTCTCCGAAACTCAACACCGAACGTCCCGGCAAACCAAAATAGCATAAATGAACTTAGGGGAAGTAGTTAATGGGGGATCGGGGCGTTAATTCTTAAGACCGGCCAGGTCGTCACATCCTCCTACACTTAAACATGCGTTCGTCCTCGAACGAGCATAGAGAACATACCTGAAGTAGTGAAAAGGTGAGGGTACTGGCTGCGCATATCCCGCTTGGTCTCCTATGTCGCCTCCTCGGCCACTGAACCTTCACTGAAGCAATGTTCTTTGACCTCAACTTTCTGATCTGTCTGTCCAATATAGCCACTGGCTCCTTAACATAGGATAGATCCTTGTCCAACTGGACTGAACTGAAATCCAACACGTGCGACGGATCACCGTGATACCTCCGGAGCATCGAAACATGAAATACCGGGTGAACTCCGGCCAAACTGGGAGGTAAGGCAAGCTCGTATGCAACCTCCCCAACTCGCCTCAAGATCTCAAAAGGGCCAATAAATCTCGGACTCAACTTTCCTTTCTTCCCAAACCTCATAACGCCTTTCATAGGCGAGACCCGAAGCAGNAAACGTTACCCAATTGATCCTTCTCTTCAAAACCCTCCAAGAATCGCCCTCTCCCGAGCTCTCAAGTGATTTTTCTATCTTTTGAACTCAACCCTCGAATTTCTTATTTCTGAACAGGGATTACCGCTTCTGTGGCCAAGGGACCGCTTCTGCGGTCCCGCTTATGCAGAATCCAAGCCGCTTCTGCGGTCTCTTTAAAAATCCGACCTTCCGCTTCTTCGGTTCCTATCTCGCAGAAGCGGGCCCGCTTTTGCGGAAATCCTGCAGCTTCTGCGGTTCCTGAGGAGGATGCCCCCTACTCGCTTCTAGCGAAAAGATACCAGAAGCAGCAGAACTGCTACCTCTCAACTTCCAAAATTCTTCCGTCGCTCATCCGAAACCATCCCGAGGCCCCCGGGACCTCAACCAAAAACACCAATACCACCTAATACCTTATTCAAACTTGTACCAATCCTTAAAACACCTAAAACAACACCGGAAACCCGATTTAATCAATGATTCAAGCTTAAGAACTTCAAATTTCTTCCAAATACACTTTCGATAAAAAACATAACCAAAACTCGTCCGAATGACCTGAAACTTCGCACACACATCCAAATGACAAGACAGAGCTACTGCAACTTCCAGAATTCCATTCCGGCCCTCGATCAAAAATTCACTATCGGACCGGAAACTTCAAAAATTCAAACTTCGGCATTTCAAGCCTAAATGAGCTACGGACTTTCAAAATACATTCCGAACATGCTCCCAACCCCAAAATCACCTAACGGAGCTAACGAGACCATCAGATTTCCATTCCGAGGTCGTCTTCACACTGTTCCAACTACGGACTATTTTTCCACACTTAAGCTCTCGTTTAGGGACTATGTGTCCCAAAACTCTTCGAAACTCAACACCGAACGTCTCGGCAAACCAAAATAGCATAAATGAACTTAGGAGAAGTAGTTAATGGGGGATCGGGACGTTAATTCTTAAGACGACCGGCCGGGTCGTCACAGTTACATAATACTGGAATACTGGATCACATTGAGTTACATAATACTGGAATACTGGATAACACTGAGTTACATAATACTGGAATACTGAATGGGACTAGACTGAGACATGTATTCTTGAACTGATTACGAACACTGAAACTTCAACTGTTTATGGCATACTGAGTAATCTATACTAAGACTCGGGGGCATCAAACCCAAGTCTATATTGGATACGCACTGAGCTCACAACGTTCAGAATGAAAGTGGTGAACGAGTTATGAAGCTAGAGAATAGAAGTTCTACAACTATTCAAGAAACTAGGCTTAACTATATTTCTGAGGCAATTGGTAACGTCGTAAAAGAAACGTAGTGTAGGGAGAATCATTAAAATTCCCAAACATAGAGAGGTAGCCTCACATACCTTAACTTCCTGCTCTTGAGCATAATACAACATTCGCCAACCCTTTCACCTTTAATCTATATCAATACAAGTCAAAGGGATTCCAAATTAGCAACAATAGTCATGTTTTGGTCACTTAGACATTTTATCAAACACTCGGTGGCATAAAGCTTCATATCCCTTATTAATGGTGTCTCTACACCCAATAAACCATTCTCTTGCTCCTAGATAAATTCTAAAGTCTCAAATAGTTATAATCAACATTATTCTTTATCANCGTAACCAACTATGTCCTTCTTCATCCGCCTCCACTAGTAGTGCTGCCTCAAGTCCTGATACATCTTCGCGGCACCCGAATGGATGGAATACCGCGAACTATGGGCCTCTGCTAGAATCAACTCTCGAAGACCATCAACATTTGGCACACAAATCCGGCCCTGCATCCTCAATACCCCATCATCTCCGATGGTCACATCTCTGGCATCACCACGCTGAACCTTGTCCTGAAGGACAAGCAAATGAGGGTCATCATACTGCCGCTCCCTGATACGATCAAATAGGGAAGACCGGGAAACCACATAGGCTAGAACCCGACTGGGCTCCGAGAGATCCAATCTCACGAACTGACTGGCTAGGGCCTGAACATCCATCGCCATCGGCCTCTCTGAAGCTGGTAAATATGCCAAACTACCCAAACTCTCTGCCCGGCGACTCAAGGCATCCGCCACTACATTAGCCTTGCCAGGGTGATACAGAATAGTAATGTCATAATCCTTTAGCAACTCTAACCACCTCCTCTGACGCATATTGAGATCCTTTTGCTTGAGTAAATGCTGTAAACTCCGATGATCAGTATAGATCTCACAAGGCACGCTGTACAAATAATGACGCCAGATCTTCAAGGCATGAACAATAGCGGCTAACTCAAGGTCATGGACAGGGTAATTCTTCTCATGTATCTCAACTGTCTGGACGCGTAGGCAATCACCCTACCGTCCTGCATCAACACCGCTCCAAGGCCAACTCTCGAGGCGTCACAATAGATAGTATAAGACCCCGAATCGGTAGGCAACATCAAAATCGGGGTTGTAGTCAAAGCTGTCTTGAGCTTCTGAAAGCTCGCCTCACACTCCTCTGTCCACTAAAATGGGGCACCCTTCTGGGTTAATCTAGTCATAGGGGCAGCTATCGATGAGAATCCCTCCACGAAGCAACGGTGGTAACCCGCTAAGCCAAGGAAACTGCGAATCTCTGTAGTTGAGGACGGCGCGGGCCAACTCTGGACGGCCTCTACCTTCCTCAGATCCACCCGAATACCTTCACTCGAAATCACATGGCCTAAGAATGCCACAGAACTCAGCCAAAACTCACATTTTGAAAACTTTGCATATAACTTCTTCTCCCTCAAGGTCTGAAGCACGATCCTCAGGTGCTGCTCATGATCTTCCCGACTCCGGGAATACACTAGAATATCATCAATAAAAACAATAAAGAATGAGTCAAGATATGGCCTGAATACACTGTGCATCAAGTGCATGAAAGCTGCTGGGGCATTGGTCAGCCCAAATGACATAACAAGCAACTAGTAATGGCCATACCGAGTCCTGAAGGCAGTCTTCGGGATATCTAGCTCCCGAATCTTCAACTGGTGGTAACCTGAGCGCAAGTCAATCTTAGAAAACACCTGTGCGCCCTGAAGCTGGTCAAACAGATCATCAATGCGAGGCAAAGGATAACGGTTCTTCACTGTAACCTTATTCAGCTGACGGTAATCAATACACATGCGCATAGAACTATCCTCTCTCGCGACAAACAGGGGCACCCACGGTGAACACTGGCTCGAATAAAACCCTTACCAAGCAATTCCTGTAACTGATCCTTCAACTCCTTCAACTCAGGTGGAGCCATACGATACGGAGGAATGGAAATAGGCTGAGTGCCCGGCAACAGATCAATGCCAAAATCGATGTCTCTATCGGGCGGCATGCCCGGAAGATCAGCTGGAAACACATCGGGATAATCCCGTACCACTGGAACTGAGTCAACAAAAGGGGTATCAACACTGATATGTCTCACATAAGCTAAATACGTGGCACACCCCTTCTCAACCATACGCTGAGCTTTAAGAAAAGAGATAACTCTACTGGGAGTGTGATCTAAAGTACCACTCCACTCAATACGCGGAATACCTGGCATAGCCAGCGTCACGATCTTGGCATGACAATCGAGAATAGCAAAATGGGGCAACAACCAGTCTATGCCCAAAATAATGTCAAAATCCGCCATACCGAGTAATAATAAGTCTGCTCTGGTCTCAAAACCACAAATAGTAACCAAACACGACCGATAAATGCGGTCCACAACAAGAGAATCTCCAATAGGAGTAGAAACATAAACGGGGCAACTCAAAGAATCCCGAGGCACACCCAAATGAGGAGCAAAGTAGAAGACACATAAGAGTAAGTAGAGCCCGGGTCGAATAGAACCGATGCCTCTCTGTGACAAACCAGAATAATACCTGTAATGACGGAGTTGGAGGCAATAGCCTCAGTACGAGCAGGAATAGCATAATATCTGGCCCGGCCCCTCTCTCGAAGGCGACCTCTATCTTCCCGACCTCCGCCCCTAGCCGGCTGAGCAGGTGGGATAGCAGCTGGAGCTGTGATCATGGCCTGAGAACTCTGAGGAGCACGCTGTGGCTGAGCAGCCTATGAAGATGCACCCCTACCAAGTCTGGGGCAGTCCCTAACCATGTGGCGTGTATCACCGCACTCGAAACAAGCTCTGGGAGGACGCGGTGGTTATGACTGGCTGGGACTAGGCCTGCTGGACTGACCTCTGGAAACACCCCGCGCAGGAGGCGCGCTAGAAACTGGAGGTGCATAGTAAGGCTCCTGAGGTGCAGGTAGAGCTGGAGCACTGCCGGCAGCTGGAAGAGCTGAATGAACAGGGCGACCCGCATAACCCCTACCATAACGACCTGCTGATGGGGTACAGGAACCAGAGTAGTGACCCGACTCTCGAGACCTCTTGGCCTCCCTCTCCCCTCGCTCCCTGGCGAGCATACCCTCAATCCTCCTAGCAATGCTCACTACCTGCTGATAAGGAACGTCCGTCTCCAACTCTCGAGCCATGCTAGATCTGATGGGTGGGATAAGACCCTCAATGAACCTGCGAACTCTCTCCCGAACTGTAGCAACCAAAGTCGGTGCATGCCTGGCCAACCTGGTATAACGGATAGCATACTCTGAAACGATCATAGCACCCTGGCACAAATGCTCAAACTCTGCGCGCCATGCATCCCTGAGACTCTAGGGGATAAACTCTCTCATGAACATATCCGAGAACTGGGTCCAAGTCAGTGAAGCAGCCTCCATTGGACTGTATATCTCATAAGTGCGCCACCAATCATAAGTGGCTCCCCGATGCTGAAAAGCAGTGAAAGAAACCCCGCTGGACTCCACTATGCCCATAGTGCGAAGAATACGGTGACACTCCTCTAGAAATCCCAAGGCATCGTCTGATGCTAATCCATTGAACACTGGGGGATCATACTTCTTGAACCTCTCAAGTCTGCGCTGCTCGTCCTCTGAGGCTGCTCAACCTGCACTCGCTGCTCAGACTGCGGACGGCGGGAGTCTATGCTCCACCCCCGGCCTGGGATGTGGCTGCAGCAAGGGGAAGCAACCCTGCCTGAGCCAAGGTGGTGTACATACTCATGAACTGAGCTAAAGTCTCCTGGAGCGCTGGAGTAGTAGTGGCAGTAGTAGGTGTGCCAGGTGCCTGGGCTCCGGTTGGATCTTCTGGTGGTACCTCGGCGGCAGCTCGCGCAGGTGCTCTAGCTGAACCACGTGCGCGTCCTCGACCTCTCCCTCGGCCCCGGCCTCTGACGGCTGCAGTAGGGGGCGCGGGTGCCTGATCGCCTCGAGTGGCACGTGTCCTCACCATCTATGAGAGAATAGAAGTCAGAAGTATAGATTGATGTCAAAATATCGCACAACAAGGAATTCAAATGAAACGAAAACTTTTCCTAAACAGTTACATAGCCCCTCGAAGATAAGTACAGACGTCTCCGTACCGATCAGCGAGACTCTAATAAAGCGGCCTGTGTTCCGTGACTCCTATGAACCTAGAGCTCTGATACCAACTTGCCCGTTCACCCTCCATGATATGTCGTGATGGAACCTAGTTCCTACAACTAGGTAAGCCTAACAGTGCGGAAATAACAATTTAACTTGAGGAATAATCAATTAAAACTGAACATATGAAAATAACAACTGAATATAAGGCTGCCCGGCCTATACAACTCTAAAGATATGCGGAAGTCTACAACTCAATCCCAAAACCCGGAAACTCACGGGAAACACAGGATAATAGAATTACCATAAGTACTCTAATCTCCAGAATAATTACATCAAAAGTATGATAGGATAACAGCTCTACAACTAGAATAAAGAAGAAGACTCTTCGGTCTGCGGACGCTGCAGATATACCTCGAAGTCTCCGTGTGTCTCCTCGCCTCAAGGATAGTGCGCCTGAGAAGAGGTACCTGGATCTGCACATGAAAAACATGCGCAGGAAGGGCATGAGTACACCACAGCGGTACTCAGTAAGTGCCAAGCCTAACCTCGGTTGGGTAGTGACGAGGAAGGTCAGGGCCCTACTGAGGCAAAATATAATATTAATTAACAGTATGACAATCAGACAGAAATAATGAGTACAGCAGTGAGATAAGACAGACTAACAAAATAATAACAACTACACAAAGAACGAAATGAACACAGAGTGACTACAGCTCAATACCAAGAATAACAATAGAGGGTCGTCCCACGGATACCGTCCTCGCAGCCCTTTCTCAACTGTCTAGTGGATCTCCCGGGAGTACCGTCCCGTAGTCCCGAACTCCATGTGACCGAAACCGAACGGAAGTCTCTCGGGACGTACCGTACCCCGTNATCACCTGTTATTACAAGTTATTAAAAAGCATTAAAAATGAAAGAGTTAGAATTTATGTATTTCGTGGCTGGCCTAGCTTCTTCGAGTAGGTGCCATCACGACTCCCGAGGGTGGGAAATCCGGGTCGTGACACTGCACCCCTGTGTGCAGATTCGGGCGCTACAGGTCCTGCTTGCGAAGGTTGAGAGCTGTCCAGCAGATTCCGGAGATTCACTAGGTAGCTGTCCGGCGATTCGCAGCCCAGTACTTCTCCCTCTATCTTATTTCCTTCTGTTTTAGTTATGTAGTAGTGGAGTAGACCTTTCAGACTTGTAGTATTATTATCGATTCTCATGACTGTTAACACCCCAATGTCGGGCTGTGTTTTATTCTGCAAACTGTATTGTTTACCTTATTTTGGGATTTTATTCTTCTAAAGACTTAATATTTATTATTTTACTTGCTTAAAATGAATTGGAAGTGTGTCGGCTGGCCTTGTCTTCACGAGAGGCGCCATCACGACCGGGTCCGGGTTTAGGGTTGTGACAGCAGTCCTTAACTTTGAATTACAAGTTAAAAAGTTAAGGACAATAGGTCCCGAACTTCAAGTTTAAAATTGAAAAGTTAAGGACACTTGGTCCTGGACTTCAAGTTCAAAAGTTCAGGACAGATGGTCCTGAACTTAGACTTACAAGTTCAGAAGTTAAGGATACTTGGTCCTAAACTTCAAGTTTCAAGTTCAAAAGTTAAGGACAGGCAGTCCTTAAGTTTGAATTCCAAGTTCAAAAGTTAAGGACCATGGTCCTGAACTTCAAGTTTCAAGTTCAAAAGTTCAGGACAGATGGTCCTTAACTTAGACTTACAAGTTAAAAAGTTTAGGACAGGCAGTCCTTAACTTTGAATTACAAGTTCAAAAGTTAAGGACACAAGGTCCTGAACTTAGACTAACTGAAATTAATGATATTACCTTGATATCATTTTGAATCTTTTTTTCTGATACAACTATTTTCTGATTTATTCTAGTAACTTCAGCCTGCAGATCCTTTTTAAACTTCTCTGATAATTTCTGAATCAAAAACCATAAAAACAAAAAAGTCTCTTAAGCAAAAAACAATCAAATAAAAAACTAATGCTATTCAAAGACAGAAAACCTACTTTAACAATTTTCTTAAGCATGGCTTCATCAAATTGTATGGAAGAAGGCATTGAGCTTTGATCTTGAGAAATTGGATCATGCACACTAACAGGCTCGGTATCTTCTTCAATAGGAATAAATGGTGCCACCTCGATCAACTGATACACCTACTATATAACAAAAAAACAAAAATTTTCAGAACTAAAAATAATAAACAAAAAAAAACTAGTAATTAGATTAACTTACATTTTCATTATGGAAGTATTTTTTATATAGAGAATCATATTGTGGAGATTTCATTTCCGAATAACATAACATCCGAGGAAAACCACATTCTCGGAAGTTCACAAATTATTTTTTCAGGAAAATAGGCAATACTTCCATAATCCAAACACAAAAAGCAAAAGGAAAGCCAAGTATAGTGTAGCTATCTTTGTCTTTATCTTTGTCTTTCTCTTTCTCATTCTCATTATCATTGGGCTTCAAACAACGCTTCAATGATTTTAATAACGTTTCATAACAAAGAGAGCCCAGTTGAAAGAAGAGCAGAGTTCATCATCATCTATAATTTTCATTATCTGCTCGGACACATTCCTATTCTTCCGCTTTCCCATCAAAACAAATTCAACAAAATAAATTGTTGCCAACTTCACATCATCATCATCGCTGCCTACAAATAATGCAGTTGTACCATTTGGGTGACTAGTAATAAAATTAAACAAATCACCCAACTCAACTCTATCCTTTCCGGGGAAATAGACTTTCGAAAGCCTATTCTCTTTTTCATGCAAACCTTTGATGTCCAGTGAAGAATAACACTTCAAACCAGTAATTATATGAAATGCTTCACGTGTAAACTTAATTTCATGGTCAAAAACCTTGAATGTCATCGAATCAGGGTCATTATTTATAATTTCTGAAAGCAATACACAGTGAATGAGTTTACCACAGAACTTCACACTTTGTAACCGGAAAAAGTTTTCGAAAATACCATCCCTCAACTTCTTCCACTGCCTGTTCGACAAAAAACTTTTGATTGTTTCCTTATACTGTAAATCTCCTTTCCAATAGCTCATTAAATTACGCCAAACATCAAAGTCGAACACACGATCTCCTTCTATTAGCACACTACAAAGAAGGAAAAAGAACATAAAAGAATAGGACATACAATTACAAGTTGAAAAGTTCGGGGCACTTGGTCCTAAACTTCAAGTTTCAAGTTAAAAAGTTAAGGACAGGCAGCCCTTAACTTAAAGTTTTAAGTTTAAAATTTAAGGACAATAGGTCCTGAACTTCAACTTTCAAGTTCAAAAGTTAAGGACACTTAGTCCTTAACTTTAAGTTTCAAGTTAAAAAGTTAAGGACAGGTAGTCCTTAACTTATAGTTTCAATTTGAAAAGTTAAGGAAAGTTGGTCCTTAACTTTCAATTCCAAGTTCAAAAGTTAAGGACACTTGGTCCTTAACTTTGAATTCCAAGTTCAAAAGTTAAGGACACTTGGTCCTTAACTTTGAATTCCAAGTTCAAAAGTTAAGGACACTTGGTCCTGAACTTTGAATTACAAGTTCAAAAGTTAAGGACAGCTGGTCCTTAACTTTGATTTCCAAGTTAAAAGGTTAAGCACACTTGGTCCTTAACTTCAAGTTTTAAGTTCAAAAGTTAAGGACACTCAGTCCTTAACTTTGAGTTCCAAGTTTAAAAGTTAATGACACTTGGTCCTTAACTTTTATGAACACAGTTAACTAAAAATTCATAAGCACAGTTAGCTTATGAATTCGTCCGACTATTTTTATGAAATGTCCTTGCATAATCAAATATACTGATTGAACCACAAACACATTTCAATACCAAAAATTTCTGAATAACTTCCTCACTAAAATCCGCTACTTATTCGACACTAAATCAACTTATAATCATTGTTTTTGAAATTTCACACATACTTGACACAGCATTGATCGAGATTACACATATACAAAAACAAAAATGCATAAACAAAAAAAAATACCAGTTCGATCGTTCAATGTAGAGAAGATGACAGAGAAAATGACGAAGGAGAAAGATTAAGTGCAGCTGGTTTGCATGCAAGGACGATACAGATACTGAGGAGCACGCGAAACTTGCCTCTGAAATTTTCGCTCTCAATTTTTCCCTCTGAACAAATAAAACAAGGGTTTGGGAATATAAGAATCGAAGAAAGGGTAAATGTGATAATCATTATTGCGTTGACTTTCACCAAAAGGACCAAAAACTAAAAATGGTTCTGGTAATTATGTCGTTGATTGAATTGTTCGTACCTTACGTCCATTTGGTGACACCAGCATTAGTACGTCATTTTTCTCCAATTCTAGCAGGTGCATGCTTTATTGAAACTTTTGGTTTATATTATTTGTTCCAAAATTAATACTCCTATTTGTTGTTCTAGAAAATAAGAAATAGTTACTACACTACTTCTATGATTATTAGTTGAGTGTTAAATAAATGAGACGTTCTTAATTTAGATCAGAGGTTCGTTAAATGAATCTTAAGAAGTTCCAGTATACTTTAATCTCTCTGTTGACACTATTTTTTTATTAGTTTGTTCCAAAAAGATTGATACATTTCAATATTTCTTTAATATGAAGTATTTATAGCCACACATATGCTATGACATGTTTCATACCATAAGTTTCAAAAGTTATATATATATACGCAAAAGATATGACTTATTTAAAACACATATCTAGAAGTCTTCTATTCTTTATTAAAGTTTGTGACAAGTCAAACTAAGATTTGCCACGTAAACCAGCATTTCTTATTTTCTATTCGATATTCGGTATTCGTTTCGTGTCTGACATCGATTAATTCGGATTCGCGTCAGATAGTTCTAATTAAAAGTAAAACGCTTTCCACTAGAGGCGACGATTTTATATCCAGGCTCAAATCTAAAACCATTGAGAATGAAGAAGTACTTACTACTCCACCACAACTTTTGACGGTGATCGACCAGCATTCAGGCACCACCATAAAACCATCAATAGCTTCTGCTTCTCTGTTAGTACCTATAGGCGCCCAATGCACTAATACAACACATTATTCTATTAATATTGACAAATTAGTTCATGTCAAATTGCTTATTACAGGTTTATTACCTGTTCCATTAATTATTTGCATACCAATGAAAGCCATATATATATATATATATATATATATATATATATATATATATATATATATATATATATAGTTTAAGAGAAACTAGAGAGGATTGGATACACAATTAAAATAAGAATTAACCCAAATAATCGTGCACCTTACCATTTAAACTAAAAATAGTTGGTGAATGTATAATATATGCGTATTTTATGTATTATTTGTGTATAATTAATATATAATCTATGTATATGACTAAAAAAATAAAAAAATAATATGACTGACTATTTGTATAAAAATCCCCTAGTAAAACTCTCGGGGAATCATTGATCCCAATACTTTTTTCGTGCTTCTCTCGTCAAAAATAAATAACTCTACTTTGTCCAATACATTCATCAGGAGAAAATTATAAATATGAGTTGTTTATAAATTAGGATATCATGTGTGTAAATCTCCACTTTAAGTTTTTGGACAATAGTAACTAAAAGTTGTATTGTAAAAAGTAAAACTAATTTAGACTATAACCTTTGTTATATAAAATGTATACATTACTGAAGCTTAATTTCTTTTAAAGAAAGAGAACATGATTACGATGACCTAATTAAAGAAAAAATCTGTTATTTATGGCTTGAATTAATTCCTTGTATTTTTAGGAAACCCATAGTCCCTATAGGTTTAGGAAAACCATTGTCCTAACAGATTTGGGAAAGGAAAACCTATAGTACTTGTCAAATTGGGAAACCTTTCTCTTATATGTTTGAGACCTTTTGGGATCTATGTATAGGGGTTGTAGTTGGGGATTCTAAAGATGGTATTGTGCTTTTCTTCTCATTCATAGTGAAAAACTCTCTCTGCTTTTGCCCCAAGGATTAGGCTTAGCCGAACCTCGTTAAATCCTTGTGTTGATTTTTCTTCTCTATTTGCTTTGTGTGTGATTGTGTGTTAGTTAACCCACGATATTCCGCNAGCATTATCTACATTTGGCTCCTTTTCTTGACTCATCATATCTGCCTTTCCATTTGTCATGTTAATGACTTCACCAGGAACTAGTAAGGGTTCTCCATCTTGATCTTCCTCAGCACTCTTCTTACAGGATGGATAAGACTCATCAAAAATAACATGGACACTTTCCTCAACACATTGTGTCCGTTTATTGTATATCTTATAAGCCTTGCTTTAAGAAGAGTAGCCCAGAAATATTCCTTCGTCACTCTTGGCATCGAATTTACCGAGCTGATCCTTTCCATTGTTGAGAACATAACACTTACACCCAAATGTTCTTAGGTGAGTCAGCTTGGGTTTCCTTCCATTCAACAATTCATACGGGGTTTTGTTCAGAAGTGATCTGATTATGCACCTGTTCACCAAGTAGCAAACAGTGTTGACAGCTTCAGCCCAGAAGTTCTTTGCAATTCCACTGTCGATTAGAGTTCTGTGAGTGATGCCATTTTCATTGCAGAACTCATCAAATTTGATATTGTCAAATTCTGTCCCATGAACTGATCTAATGCATGCGACTCTAGACTCCATCTTCACTTGGATTTTCTTTACAAATGCCACAAACACCTCAACGGTTTCATCTTTAGTTCTAAGAAACAGAGTCCATTTGAATTTGGAGTAGTCATCCACTATTACAAAAATGTATCTTTTTCCTCCTCTGCTTTGCACTCTCATAGGGCCACATAGATCCATATGCAAAAGTTCTAGTGGCCTTGAGGTGCTTACATCTCTTTTAGACTTAAAGGAGGACTTCACATGTTTTCCTCTAGCACAGGCATCACAGACTTTTTGCATCTTGAATTTTGTCAAAGGCAGACCATGGACCAGGTCCTTCTGAATTAGTTTGTTCAGAAGAGAAAAACTTGCGTGGCCTAGTCTTCTGTGCCATAGTTCAGCATCATCATCAACAACTTTCAGACAACTCATATCACCACTCTGTAAGGACTCGAAATCAGCAACATAGATGTTCTTGTATCTTTTGGCCACAAGTACTACATCACCAGTTACCAGATCAGTGACTGTACATATTTTGGACAAGAATTCCACCTTGTTTCCTTTATCACAGATTTGAGAGACACTCAAGAGACTATACTTAAGGCCATTGACATAGTATACATTTCAATAGAATGAGTAAGTGACTTCCCGACTTTTCCAACTCCAAGAATGTACCCCTTTTTCCCATTACCAAAGGATACACTCCCTCCTTGCAGGGCTTTTAGTGAAAGGAAGTCCGTGGTGTTCCCAGTCATGTGCTTTGAACACCCACTGTCCATGAACCATTGTTGACCGCTTCCTCTCACTGTTCCCTCTTTGTTGTCATCGTCTTCATCATCATCTGATTGAGCCATTAAAGCAAAAGTTGAGTCACATTCAATCTCCTCGCCTTCAACTGCCATCATAGAACTATCACTAGTACCAGGTTCATCATCTTTCTCACTGGAGGAATCCCCCCATTGTGCAAGAGCCTGTCTTATCATGTTGTCAGCTGATCTTTTTCTCTTGAAGTTCTTGGAGAATTCTTGCTTCAAGAGAGGACAATTTTTCATGAAGTGTCCAGCCTTTCCACACTTGTAACAAAGATCATAGTTCTTTGATCTGTTAGCGCTGTCCCTTTTTAGCACTTCTCCATTTCTTCTTACCATCTTCTGAAACCTTTTGGTTAAGTAAGCCATGTCACTGTCTTCCTCACTTGAATCATTGTTATCAGCCTTAAGTACCAGGTACTTTTCCTTCTTTGGTTCTCTTCTTTCAAAAGTTGGTGGAGCAGCCATGAGGATCCTTCCTAGGTGTTAGCCCGATAGGAGGAACCCGCTCTGATACCAATTGTTGGTTTATGTGAGTCCACCAAATAGTAAAGTACCTGGTCCTTTATGGGGTTCTGCTATGAATGCTTTTAAAGCTGTATGTAAATAAGGCAGAGGATTTTTACGTGGAAAAATCCCACACAAGGGGATCAAAAAGCCACGACCTACACCTGTAGGCTTTTAACTTCACTAACTTGCAATCTCTCTATTACAAGCCATTTTACAATAACCCTATTGCAAAGACTTCAACTAACTTGTGATGCTCTCATCACAAGCCACTCTATAACTATCCTAGTTACAAAGGCTTTGACTAACTTGTTATGTTTCCACCACAAGCCACTTTGTCACACTACGGTTACAAAGGATTTTGCTTATGACTAAACCTAGCCACAACATAAACTCAGGGAGTTTACAAATTTACAAAGGGATTCCTAATCAATGCTTTTAGCTAAGCAATTTAAGAGATATAATAAGTACAATCACAAAGTTACAACTCAACTGGGACAACAACATGCTAACTTTTGCGAACGAGTCCGTGGTTGCGTTCAACTTTGTTCTTCAAGCTCGTGAGGATTGATTTCTCAGTTTTTGCCAAAGGCTTGAATGAGAAACAGAAACCTTCAAGTGATGTTTTGTATAAGCTCATCGTAGGTACACCTTAATCACATCACTTGAAATGATGTGAGTACTTTATTTGGTTAGAGAATGAGTGGGCGCTGGAGACAGTGCAGTGCGACAGAAACAGTGCAGGCAGTCACTTCGTTTCCAGCTGTGTCCAACTGACTTTGTACTGCTATGAGGGAACCACAAGGGTAGCAAGTCCTTGTTTAGTTTCCTAGCTCCTGAAGCTGTAGCAGTTCACATTTGGCTGGAATCCATTAAATGCAGTGTAATCCACGTGAGTCAGGTTCCCTATCTGGTTCTTGATATTAAGTCTGTTAGATCATCAAAACACAAGGCAAAGATATTGAAAACCTATCAAACCGCCAGATCAAAGTCTAGAGCAAGGAAGCAACACTGTTATGAGTGCGGGGAGTAAGGTCACTATAAGAGAGATTGTCCTAAGCTGAAGGAGAAAAGAGGGAAGCAAAAAATAGATAATTCGGCAAATATTGTTGACACTGGCAGTAATTCTGATGATAGTGACTATGTAGGGGAAGTCTGTGCTGTGAGTTCTAGTCATGGGCAAAATTCTTGGGTTCTTGATTCTAGTGCTACTTTCCACATGTGTCCACACAAAAATTGGTTTGCAACTTACAAGCAAATAAGTGGGACTGTCTATATGGGAGATGATAATCCATTACCAGTAGAGGGGGTTGGTAACATCAAATTGAGAATGTTCGACGGAATTATCAGAAACATTGAGTGTTGGCATGTTCCTCGGATAAAGAGAAATTTGATTTCTCTTCGACTTTGGATGATCAAGGGTATAAATTTCACTCCGAGAATGGAATACTTAAAGTGTGTAAAGGCTCCATGGTACTCATGAAGGGTAAACTACATTCTAAATTGTATCATCTTCAGGCTAGTGTAGTTGAAGGGGAAGCTGCTGCAGCTTATGGGAAAAGTGATCTGAATCAGTCTCAGTTGTGGCACTTGCGACTTGGCCATATGAGTGACAATGGATTGTCTTTGTTGAGTAAGCAGAATTTGCTGAATAGGTACAAAAATCAAGTTTTTAATTTTTGTGAGCATTGTGTGTTTGGTAAACAGACAAGGGTAAAGTTCATCAAGAAGGCCGAGCACAAGACCAGAGACAAGTTAGATTGTATACACTCTGACTTGTGGGGTCCAAACAGAGTTCCCTCCAAGAGTGGTGCCAGGTATTTTATGACTTTGATTGATGATTACTCGAGGATGGTGTGGGTGTATTTTCTGAAAACAAAAGATGAGGCATTTTCGATATTTGTTAAATGGAAGACGATGGTTGAGAGGCAAACGGAAAGAAAAGTTAAGCGTCTTCAAACTGACAATGAGTTGGAATTTTGCAATTCTGAGTTCGATAATTTCTACAGCAGGGAGGGCATAGTGAAACACCGCACTTGTGTCGGAACACCACAACAAAATGGTGTTGCAGAATGTATGAATAGAACTCTTTGTGATAGGGCACGAAGCATGCTTTCACACTCATGTGTTAGCAAGATTTTTGGACTGAAGCAATCAATACAGCTTGTTATTTGGTCAACAGATCTCCATCCACAGCTATTGAGTTCAAAACTCCTTTTGAGGTATGGTCCGGTTCGCCTGCTGATTATTCAAATTTAAGGATATTTGGTTGTCCTGCTTATGCTCATGTGAGGGATGGAACACTTGAGCCGAGGGCAAAGAAGTGCATATTTCTAGGGTATGCAACTGGAGTGAAAGGTTATAGGTTGTGGTGCACAGATTAAAAGACTCTAGGGCTAATTATCAGTAGGGATGTAACATTCAATGAATCTGCCTCACTAGACAGTCAGAGGGAGAAGGCAATAGCAGAAACAGATCGTGGTGTCAGTGATCTCATAGAGCTAGAAATTGAATCTCCACTAGCTCAGCTAGTAGTTCTAAGGTAGAAGAAGTGGATGAGGTGCAAAATATTGATCAGGATGATAATGTTGATGCACCTGCGCAACAACCCTATAGCATTGCAACAGGCAGAGAGAAGAGAGTGATCAATCCACCACAAAGGTTTGCAAACGTAGCTGATGGTAATTTTCTTGGATATGCTAATTTTGTGGAGTTTGCTTTGTCTTTTGCAGAGACCATTGATGTGCTTGAGCCTAATAGCTATAAAGAAGCTATTTCTAGTCCAAAAGCAGATCAGTGGGTTGGCGCTATGAGTGAAGAGATTGAGTCTCTTCATAAGAATCAGACATGGAAGCTTGTTCCATTGCCAAAGGGACAGAAGGTACTAGGCTGCAAATGGATTTTCAATAGAAAAGAGGGCAATCCAGGGGTTGAAGCATCAAGGTACAAGGAAAGATTAGTAGCTAAAGGTTTTACACAGAGAGAGGGGATAGATTACAATGAAGTGTTCTCTCCAGTGGTAAAGCATAGCTCTATCAGGGTCTTACTGGCTTTGGTGGCTCTTCATGACTTAGAACTAGAGCAGTTAGATGTGAAAACTGCATTCTTCCATGGTGAGTTGGATGAGCAGATTTATATAAGTCAACCCGAGGGATTCATTACTCAGGATAAGAAAAATCATGTTTGCTTGCTTAAGAAATCTTTATATGGTCTGAAACAGTCGCCTAGGCAGTAGTACAAAAGATTTGATACATTCATGATTCAAAATGCATTTTCTCGAAGTGCATATGATAGTTGTGTGTATTACAAAAAGCTTGAAGACGGTTCTAGTGCATATTTTTTGTTATAAGTGGATGACATGCTTATTGCTTGTTGATACCCAATTTTTCCCTATAATATTTTTGAAATGCATATACCTTTTAAACTATGCATTAGCATCAGTTGGTATTTTTCCATAATTTTTACATTTTTTAAATTAATTTATCTCAATATTTTATTCATATAAATAATTACAAAATTGTATTATAGATGACTTTAAAACATCTCTTGATTTAATATTTCCATTTATAGTCCTATTAAGTTCCAATTATTTCACAAATGGCCAGATTTATACCTTTTGGTTACAATTGCACTGCATGATCTTACCAGAAATTGGTCCATTATATTTTTAAAATATTGAATAATTATTTTGAAGCACTCCTACGCATGAAAATTATTTTTTTCTCATTGTTAATTATTTTATAAAATGTCTTTTATTCAACTACTTGGGTATTTAACAAATAGCCTTTTAATTTCTCTAATTTTTTGGACCTAACCCTTTTAATACCAGCCCAGACCCCTTTAATATTATCAACCCAATTCTCCCCAAGCCCAAATCAAATTAAACCCGACCCAGGCCCCCTAACCCTGGCCATTGATCATGGCCCGTATTTGTTCTTACCATTTTTGATTCCAAATGACCCCCCTCTAACCTAATTCATTTCCCACCATACTCCGCCGCCCTCCGTTCCCTTCTTTCTCAAACGCTCTCTAGCGGAGCCCTAATTTCCCCGTTGTCACCGACTCACACTACCATTCGATGATGTTTCTTCATCATCTCAAGCCTCTACTGGCCTCCTACTTGCTATGGTTCATCAGTTTCTTAGATCCTTGAGAAGATCTCAAGGGACCTAGGCGGTCTGGTTTGCACCTTCGATTTCTTTGCCTGTTTCAGGCCGTTTGCTCGACCATGAGTAAGAAACCTCTCTTATTTTGCTATGGATCCATGATTTTCTAAGTCTATGTTCTCGCCTCTGAGGCACTTTCTAAAAACCCTAATTTTTGGTCTCCGATCTTCTCAGATCTGTACAGATCTGAGATGAATCGAACATATTTCACATGTTTTCCTTGAAAGTTTTCTGGTTTTCAACTGATTTCCCGTTTTTCCTAAATTAGGGTTTATTATAAGTCATTTTCTCAAGGTCTTTCTGATTTTTAAATGTTTAATCGATTATTCTTTTGTGTTCTTGACTGTTTTGCGTAAAATTTGCTTAAACCCTGGTCGATTTATGTGAAACACCGATTTTCTGATTTTTTTGCTTCGATACTGAGTTTTCAATGTTACCAGTTGTATTGATTCATTCTGTATCTTTGACCTACACGATTTTTCTTTGTCAAATGCATTGCTCTGTGATTTTTGCCCTAACTAATCTCTATTAGGGTTTTTCAATCAATTTTCCAGTTAACTTCTCTGTGTTTATAAAGTTTTACTTAGTCTACTTTATTTATGGGAATCGATATATTCTTTCCAGAATTGTTGTTAATCTGGTTGATTGATTTGTTCTGTTAAGAATTCGTACTCCTAAGTCTTGCTTGTTTCTACGATTGCGACCCTAATTAGTTGTTCTTGCCTTATTTGATTGCTTTATATTTACTGATTCCTTTACATGATTCTTCCCTTAATTAAACCCCTGATTATTTTATTCTGAAGTTCTTTATTTGGTTTGATTTGAACTCCTTTCCTTAATTAGACCTATGATTCTTTACTCCTTTATTTAGCCTGATTTGAACCTCTTGCCTTAATTAGTTCCTGTCATTACCGTTGGCTAATGGCCCTTAATTAAGGGGAAGACTGTGTTGAACCTCTTTGTGTGATTGATTCTGTGATCCCTTAATTGCTGACTATTGATTCCTTTACCTTATTTGCTCTACTCTTAAACTACTATATAAACTCCTCTGTTTTACTTCTTAAGACACGAACATCAGTTCATAACACACACATACATCCAAACTCTTCTCCTTCTTTGCTACTTGTGCTACTTGTGCTATTGTGGGTCTAGCCGGCTGAAAGCCAAGGCTAGATAGTGGTATTGCACCTGTTTCTTTCGTATTCTACATTTCTCTTACTTGGCTGGTATGTCTCAGTTAAATTTTGAAACCTAAACTCTATGTGTTTCATTTCAGTGCTAGCTCATTAGTTATAGATTCAATTCCAGTTCTTATTTACTGCCTCACTTAGCATGTCTCCTCCTGCTTTGTTCAGTATGTAATTAGCATGTACAAACTATAGTTGTCCATTTGATGTTTGTCCAGCATGTCTATTCACCCTTGTCTATTCTCCTTCCCTGAGGAAATCATATTAGTTACCTAATCTCTAAGGCATTCGACTGACTCTAGTTGTGTGTTTGATTCTGTCCAGTGTTACTTTGCTTTCAACATGGCTTTATTACCTACCATCATGTCTAACCTGTTAATTCTATAAGCTTCTAAGTGTTCTATGCATTTTGTTGACTATATGCCTCCCTAAGCCCTGTCATGTGTTCTCTTTAAAAAATGTAAATTCTATGTGTCCCCAATCCCTTTACCCTGATGTGAGATCTGTTTATTAAGTGTTTCTGAATCTGGATGTTTTATAACCAATTGATTGTTTGTTGTTTTCAAAATATGTTTTGGTACTCTTCTCAAACTGTTTTTTTTTACTACCAAACTAGTTTCTATTTCAGAAAACCTTTTCACTCTTAGAGTCATCTCTATACTGTTTTCACTAAATCTTTCAAACTGTGTCAAGCACTCTCACTTTACTCTTAGATTATTAAGTTTTTCCCCTCTGGTATGTGTACTGCTTAGGGATCCTTGAGATCTTTCTGAACTCTGTCATACTAGGGCTAGCCCTTCCACACTGCACATAACCAGTCCCTATTTGAGAAAGGTCTTGGTGTGAGCACTGCTCGGGATCCTTGAGGTCCTTAGGAAACTCTGACACACCTGGACACTTGTTGGCTATGAGATTTCTGGGCATTTGAGACTACTCGGAAGGCCTGGTACTCCCAGGTTTATTTTGCGCCTGCTTCAGGCTCTCTATAGTATAAGTTTACTTCTCATTGATGTAATTTACTAAATCTTGGTTTGTAATAAACCTTTGTAAACAAATACTGGGGTAACTAGTAAAAAGGGTAGGGTAGTTATATGAATTTGTGGGGTAAATTGGGTAGAAACCATATTTTAGGTTTTACATTATGATGAGTTGCTGTAGAAATCATGTTTTAGGTTTGTATGACGCATTAGATATCATGCTTTAGGATTGCTATGCTTACTCGCATTAAATCATGCAAAATTCGTGCATTGCATATCTTGACTTAGGACAATCATATTTACTGCTTCTGCATATCACATGTTATAGTTCATCATTTCACTTCTGATTCTGCATAAATTGCTATCACTTAGAAATCCTGCCATTAGGTTACTAATACTGTTTAAAATAAAATAACCTTCTCCATGTGCATTAGAGATCCTGTTTTAGGACTGCATGTATATCTGCTTTGAAACATGTGGCTAGAATAAGTAGGTTAAAACAGCCCCACACATAGGTACCATGTTCTGGTATGAATCAGTATAAAATCACCTGCTATATATTCATCACTTAGATCAGCATGCCTATAGGATGAAGAACGTCAAATTATTTAAGTGGTTCCCAGATTATGACTACATATACACGCCTAGGCAAGCCTTAGGTCGTTAGATAACTGTGAAATCAGGCTTTGTTTATGTGTGAAATTGTCCAGGCTTAATAGGCTATAAAACCAGTAGGCAAACTGGTTAGGATTCTGCCACTTCCCTTAAAACAAACGTTGCATGTTCTGTTCCGTAATGTTCATCTAGATATCACGTTCCTAGGTATTCTGGATTTCTTTAAAAATCAGTTGTTTGAGACGTGTTGCTTATTTGCCTATGTATATGTGGAGGTAAATATGAGCCTTTTATCTGCTTCCTTAATTGACATTACTATGTGTTATTTGTTGTCGCCTAGACTTTTGCCTTTTAAACACCTTAGGATTGTCTAGAACTACCTAAGTCTAGAGGTCCTAAACTCCTCCGGGACCACAAGGAAGGGACGGGTAAAGCACACTTAGAGTTCGTTAATTAAACTCACTTATAACCACTAAGGGGAGGGTAATGGGTAGTAAAAGGATATGATGGCCTGCGCGCTAATGTCACGGGTAGCCCCTCTAGTTGAGGAGGATTACCGGGCATTGCACAGATTGATCCTATAGGCTAATCAACTTAGGACTTCCCTTTCTCAATTCACATATGTTTAAACTATCTAAATTTCTTTTTCTTTACATATATGTGTTTAAATTGTCTAAATTTCTTTTTCTTTACATATATGTGTTTAAACTGTCTAAACTTCTTTTTCTTTACATATATGTGTTTAAACTGTCTAAACCTCTTTTTCTTTACATATATGTGATTAAACTGTCTAAACCTCTTTTACTTTCATATATGTGCATTGGACCATCTAAACCTCCTTGATCATATATGTATTTAGACTGTGTAAACTACCTTTATTTGCAAATATGTGCTGAGACTTCTTACTTGTTAATTGACTAATTCACATAGTTCGGCTGGGACCCACCGTTGTAGACCGCGAGGGGTGCCTAACACCTTCCCCTCAAGGTTATTTCGAGCCCTTACCCGAATCACTGGTAATGCAAACTGGTTACATGAGTTAATTGCTCTAGGTGCCCTAACGCACCTTAATTCGTTAGGTGGCGACTCTCCGAACACCCGATTCCCAAAAGGAAACGAGTTGTTCCCCCATGAATGTCGAAACCAGGACTTCCCCTCAAAGGAAAAAAGGGGCGCGACATTGCTACTAAAAGCATGTCACATATTACCCGATTGAAGAAGCAACTAGGTGAGAAGTTTGAGATGAAGGATTTAGGTGCTGCAAAGAAGATATTGGGGATGGAGATTACTCGAGATAGAAGGGTTGGAAAGCTGATGTTGTCCCAACGGTCCTATATTGAGAAGGTCCTCAAGAGATTTAATATGACAGGTGCTAAATCTGTGTCTGTTCCTTTTGCTTCCCATTTCAAGTTGTCTGCATACATGTCTCCAAAAACAGACGAGGAGATGGAGCAGATGACTAGTGTTCCATATTCGAGTGTTGTAGGTAGCATTATGTATGCTATGGTTTGCACTCGCCCTGACATTTCACATGTTGTTAGTGTTGTGAGTAGATACATGGCGTGTCCTGGTAAAGAATATTGGCAGGCGGTAAAGTGGATCTTGAGATACTTGAAGGGTACTACAGATGTAGGCTTGACTTTTTACAAAGACAAGTTGAGTGAATCCTTAGTTGGCTATGTCGATTCAGATTATGCAGGGGACTTGGATAATAGAAGATCTCTGACAGGCTATGTTTTTACTCTTTCTGGTAGTATCATCAGTTGGAAGGTGACTTTGCAGTCTGTCGTTGCTTTGTCTACCACAGAAGCTGAGTATATGGCAATTACGGAAGCAGTTAAAGAGGCTATTTGGCTACAAGGCTTGGTAAGTGATCGTGGACTAGCTCAGAAGAAGACACGAGTTTTTTGTGACAGTCAAAGTGCCATTCATCTTACTAAGAATCGGATGCTTCATGAGCGGACGAAGCATATTGAAGTCAGACATCACTTTATTCGAGACATTATATCAAAAGGGGTCGTTAATGTGGAGAAAGTATCTACGAATGTTAATCCAATTGATATGATGACCAAGGCAGTCCCGGCCAACAAGTTTAGGCATTGCCTAGACTTGATTGGTGTGTTCAGTACTCAATAGAGCCCTTGCGAGGGCTGAGGGCAAGGTAGAGAGACGTTGTTCCTGTTGATGAAGAGAATTCAAGCCAAGGGGAAGAGTTTTTATTTGTGGCTTTAATTACTTCCTTGTATTTTTAGGAAACCCATAGTCCCTATAGGTTAGGAAAACCCATTGTCCTAATAGATTTGAGAAAGGAAAATCTATAGTCTTTGTCAAATTGGGAAACCTTTCTCTTATATGTTTGGTACCTTTTGGGATCTATATATAGGGGTTGTAGTTGGGGATTCTAAAGATGGTATTGTGCTTTTCTTCTCATTCATAGTGAAAAACTCTCTCTGCTTTTGCCCCGAGGATTAGGCTTAGCCGAACCTCGTTAAATCCTTGTGTTGATTTTTCATCTCTATTTGCTTTGTGTGTGATTGTGTGCTAGTTAACCCACGTTATTCCGCAACAAAATCTTTTTGTGATAAAAGGAGTCTTGTATAGTTTTAAACGCTTGATACAGTATATTTTCAGGATATGTACATAGAAAGTAATTAAACAAAGAAGTCTAGTAGTGTGTGTGTGTGTGTATATATATACATAGATAGTAATCTGTATTTGTAAAACAATTCTAGAGAAAATAAAATAACATAAACAGAAATGTAAATGAAATAAAATAACATAAACAGAAATGTAAATTCAGCTCTCAAGCTCAATTCCAGACCTTCCGCCAACCATCCGAAATCACCCTGAGGCCCCCGGGACCTCAACCCAAAGCACCAAAAAGTCTTATACTATCATTCAAACTTATACCAACCTTCAAAACACCTCAAACAACATCAAAACCACCAAAACACATCGAATTCAAGCCTAAGGTTCTAAAATCTTCCTCATTCCGCTTTTGATCAAAAAGTATACCAAACCACGTTCGAATGACCTGAAATTTTGCACACACATCCCAAATGACATAACGGAGCTACTGTAACTTCTGGAATTCCATTCCGACCTTTATATCAAAATCTCACTTATCAACCAGAAAACGCTAAAATCTCAATTTCACCAATTCAAGCCTAAACCTTCCACGGACCTCCAAAATGCATTCCGATCACGCTCCTAAGTCCCAAATCACCTAAAGGAGCTAACCAAATCATAAAAATTCCAATCCGAGATCATATACAAACAAGTCAAAACTTGGTCAAACCTTTCAAATTTCAAGCTTATAACTGAGAACTGTTCTTCCAAATTCATTTCGATTACCCTGAAAACCAAAACCAACGATTTACATAAGTCATAATGCATAATACGGGGCTAGGCATGCCCGAGAACTGGCGAGAAAAGTGCAAAATCTCAAAACGACCGGTCGGGTCGTTACATCCTCCCCCACTTAAATATACGTTCGTCCTCGAACGTGCCCAGAGTTGTTCCAAAAGCCAATCAATCGCTGAATAACCTTACCAGGCACATGCCCTGGGGTGAACCCACTTCACTCTATCTTTTATAGGTCGGATAACACAATGTAACTGAAATTTCACAATCCAACCTAGCCCATAACCCTTGAACCACATTTCCCTGAAATCATCCACAAGATCAGAACCTCACATCTATATTCTGAATAAGCCCGAACAAGCTGTAACAACCCATACCTGCAACCTCAGGTGCAATTACATGATGTACCCCATAACTCAAACACCTGTAGCGATAACTTCGAATCACAGCAGCTGCACATAACAACCGAATACTAATAGTAAACCTCTTATCAACTAAAGTCGCATTCCACACTTTCATATACTGCCAATGATAAATGAAACACGTAGAAAATCAATAACCATTCGTCAAATCAACCATTCATGAAGCCACTCCTCCTTTGGCAAGGACTCTAGCAAATTTCTGATCCGAACATCGACATTATCCTTCCAACATACTGAAATCGAATTCGTTTGTATTCATTTAGATCCCGACGATCTCATCTAATCCAACACAACTACTCTATTGACATGACACATCAATACAATCTAAGGCCACAACTCGTGCAACCCGCGCACCAATAAGTAACAATCCAAACGTATTCAAATCATGAAAAGTGACTCAATTGAGAGAGTTGTACCGCAAGCTCACCAGTACCACCACACACAATGCTGAGAACCCGTCACACATCGTGGAACAGAACACACGAATCTAATCCGAAGGTTCATACCTCCACATAACTTCACTGCGATGCGCGACTCCATCCAAACACTGGTCCACATGAAACACCTCAAGTCACTATGCTCAAAATCGACAACCACGCGCAATTTGATGTCTAGAACCAAAGCAAACCCTCATAAACACGGCGAAGAAATTGACATAACATACACAGACCCGAAAGGACACAACTGATATGCCATCCGCCAATCAATACCCAATACTCTTCCCGCTCGAATTCCACTGAGAGACCCCAATAAACCCGCACTACATGTGCCTATAACCAGCCAATCCCAATGCCTCGCAACACGCAAAGGTAACTCATAGATCTCCTCAGGTCACTAATAAGCTCACAACAATCGAATCAACACATCCCTCAACCATACAACTCAGAGTCAACCAAGCCGACTCGATGTAGAACACACATCCATTTTGGCCTACCAATGAACCCCTTATCAAGGATTTCCTGAAGCTGCTCCTTCAACTCCTTTAACTTTGCCGGTGCCATATGATATGGTGCCCGGCACCAAATCAATGCCGAAACCGACAACCTTCTCCGGCAACATGCCCGACAGCAGAAAACACATCCGAAAAATCCCTCACCACCGGAACTGAATCATGGTAGGAGTCTCTCCACTGCCATCCATCACGAAGGCCAAATAAGAAAGACAACCCTCCCCAGCCATCTGCTGGGTCTTCAAGAATGAAACCACCTTACTGGGAACATAATCCATCGAATCTCGCCACTCAATCTGTGGCATTCTCCTAGGATACACATGAGAACTTCATACCCCTTCCGGGCCACAAGCAGCTACATACTCAACTAGCCAAGAATTTTCCATTGATCCCATCTAGAAGAAAATCACTACACATCCCATGCTCCTCACACTCATAGAAAATACGCATCTCTAACCGTGGTAGAAACCATCAAGAACTCCCCGAGTTCCATTTGGACAAAACTAAGTCGTCAGAACTGAATCCTCCTAACTCAACCAAGCTACGCAGGCCACTAAAACCCAAGAGCATTGCCGCGAAACACCTGCAAAAAATCATTACCTCCTAAGCACCCAAAGGACTAATCATATCCTTTCCATGCCGATTCGGCTCACTACCAAGCTATCCTATCCATCCGAGCTTCCTTCTGTTTTACCTTCAACTTGATACTCCTTCTTGCTATAACACGACAATTTCCTCAAGCCACACTCACCACACGAAACCCAAGCATGAAACCACACTGTCTAAGGCTCACAAGCCGCTGAATACTCTCTTAAATATTCCCAAAAGCACCACCTTCAAAATACCTACCCTGAAGGGACTTCCTGCGAATCCAAAGCCATTACCTTTACCTTCCTAATACTGATATATAGAATCCCATAATTAATATAGAAATGACACAAGTCTTGACACCCTTCAATGCAAACCTCAGTTTCTAGTCAAATTATACACTTGAAGATCTCCAATTACTACATATAAAATCTTGAACTCATTAGGACCATTCTCGAGAGTCATCCACTCTACTCAGACCTCAATTAGACTGATCAAATGAACCGAACAACCTGTGCCTCATTAGCACTTCGACACCGCAGAATGTGACCTCGCCTTAATGCAACCAAGCAACTTCCTATCCTATGCACCGCACATCCTTTACCAATAACCACTCAAGGCATTCCGTGATTCTCATACACCTATGAAGCATGACATAACCTTTATTGAAATTTCCGTTACTCGAGCCATCCCCGGTCTCAAACCTCCATAAGCCATAACTGATTCACCCGTATGCCTCCAACTGGAACCAACATAGCACATAACCGTGTAATCAATTAATCAATAGCAGACTCGCCCACTTGGCTCGAAGCCATAGATCAAAACACACACAATAACTCATAGCACATATATTCTATTACCGCTATAACACCATAGTGAGATTAATCTCAATCCTTCATAAGCTCATGAAACACAGACCATCTAGTACTTTAAATCTTTTGCAAATCTCGCATGCACCGTTATAACAGTCAAGCCCACTCTCTTAAGCGACCCAAATTCAAATTGTAGCACATATATTTCCCTGGTAATAGAGATATTCCAATAAACGACATACAGGATCACGCAAACTTCAGGACAATCCGCAGGAGATAGCCCACCTGCCTCGCCTCAACTAACATCTCCTTGTACCCATCCGCTGTCATAAGCATTGCACAATCACTTAATCTTCCTGAGTCTGAACTCATATCACAACGTGAAATCTACCTCACCTCCCAACTAGGCAACCTCAAAAGGTGCTTCAATCACGCCCACAACTCGGGCCATACATCAAATCACGATGGAAATCAAACACCGGATAGTTCTTACTACCCCCAAGCGGACACTACCGAACATATAAGTTCAAAAACACATGCTCACACAATCAGCACCTCGGTGCTCAAGCTATAGGTTAAAATCCGGCCTCAAGTCCTCCAGACTGGCCCAACATCAACACACAGAGATCACATCTCGCCCCTCAATTACGGAATCACAAGCCAGCAATGCACATCTAATACTGAGCGTTCGTTCGCGCATGCAAATGCATGGAAGGAATTCAAAGAGTTATATTTCAAGCTGAATCAAGGACGCATGATAAGAGTTCAAGAATGTGAAGTTTTTCCTAAAGGTTCTGCAGCCTCTCGAGGATAAATACAGACGTCACCGTACCGATCCGTGAGACTCTACTAAACCTGCTCATGACTCGGGAGACCTATGTAACGTAGGCTCTGATACCAACTTGTCACGACCCTAAACCCGGACCCGGTCGTGATGGCGCCTCTCGTGAAGATAAGTCCAGCCGACACACTCCCACTTCATTCTTAAGCTATTAAATAATAGAACTAAGTCTAAATCATAATAATAAATCCCAAAATAAGGTAAATAATACTATTGCGGAATAGACATAGCCCGGCATCAGGGTGTCACCAGTCACGAGCATCTACTAAGGTCTAAATACAACGGAAAATTCTGAAAATGCACTAAATACAGTCTAATGAAATCAGGAGGGAGAAAAGCAGTGCTGCGGACGTCGAGCAGCTAACTTGCTAACTCCGATGACTCTGCCTCTGAGCAACCAATACCCGCTACCGGGTCCAGAAATACCTGAATCTGTACACAAGGTGCAGGGAGTAAAGTGAGTACTCCAACTCAGTGAGTAATAAAAATAAATGCAGACGGAGCAATAAGAAATCGCGTAAAGGCACATCAATAGGCTATAAAGAAGCAGTGAAAGCCATTAAAAATAGTGAAACAGTGAAAATATCTAAAGTCACTTTAGTTCAATTTAAGCTTCTTCAAAATGCCTTTTTAACAGTTAAGCAAGTAAATGACAGACAACTAGAAAAGATAAGAACGTAAAGAACCGCCCCTCGGGCACAATATCAATAGAATCAGCCCCTCGGGCACAATACCAATAAAAGCAGCCCCTCGGGCAAACACGTGGAACAATACCAGCCCCTCGGGCATAATAATAATAGAATCAGCCCCTCGGGCAATAACATAGAATAATACCAACCCCTCGGGCTATATCTCATATCACAATGGGTACCCGCGCTCACTAGGGGTGTCCAGACTCCGGGAGGGGCCCCTTACGGCCCAAGCGCAATAAATCATCTCGTGGCATAACCAATCCGGCCCTCGGCCTCACATAATAAACAGAATCATCACACTAGGTACCCGCGCTCACTGGGGGTGTACAGACTCCTGGAGGGGCCCCTTACGGCCCAAGCGCAATAACAAGCCATCTCGTGGCATAATCACATAGGCTCTCAGCCTCATATCAACAAGCCACCTCGTGGCATATAAAATCTCAAGCCCTCAGCCTCATAATCAACAAGCCACCTTGTGGCGTACAATATCTTATCGGCCTTATAATCAGCAAGCCACCTCGTGGCGTACAATATCTCAGGCCCTCGGCCTTACCCAGTCAGAATCTCATAAGCCCCTCGGGCGATAGTAATACATGATGCTCAGTCCAATTGGCATTTAAAAATATGTTAATGTATTTAAACAGAGTAAGCATGGCTGAGTTATGAAAACAGTGGTATATAATATGACTGACTACAAGAATAAAGTCAAATAGTGAGGAAATATCAGTAAAAAACCCCTAAGGGTCCAAATAGTTGGCACAGGGCCCAAATATGGCATTCAGCCCAAAACATAATGATAACAAATAGTTTTTAATCAAATAAGCGGTAAAACACTCATTCGGGATTGACTAAGTCACAATCCCCAACAGTGCACGACCCCACGCTCGTCATCTAGCGTGTGCATCACCTCAATATAGCACCACAATATGCAATCCGGGGTTTCATACCCTCAGGACAACATTTAAAATCATAACTCACCTCAATCCGTCCCAAAATCTAGCTCGCAATGCTTTTCCCCTCGAATCGGCCTCCGGATGCTCCGAATATTTCATTTTCCCTCCATTTCCCATTCACCCTATTTTAAGCATTAATAGCTTAAAACCCAACAATCCCCCACATGAATGGGGAATGGCTATATCACGGAAGTATGCCTGAAAAACTGTGTGATTCACAAGCAAAGATTTATTGCGTCTGGATAAATAGGTTTCTCTTTGAACTTTCCATAGTGAACTTACGTCGGATATACTCGATCAATCGGTAGATTTTATATCTTTGAACCGTCGAACTTTGGTGTATACCTAGACAACCATAAGTCACACAACCAATCCTTAACCGTCTTTGGTTCTCATTGTTGAGGCGGCTAACACTTCACACATACAAAGGTTATTCCTAAACGTGTCATCCCCTAGATACACTATTTAATATACCCAGTATCAAATTTAGAAATCATTAAAAATTCTTAATGCTTTATCCTTGGTACTAAACATTGTCTCATCACGAGAATGGACCAAAAGTTTAGTTGACAATGTTGAATCGTCATTAATGACTTTGTTTGATCTCCTTGAACCCAGATCTTGGGATCTCCAGTCTTCTAGGTAGAGTTACCGCCACTATGACTTGTTCTCGGCCATAGTCCCATTCCCCTTGATGATTTCTCAACTACCTCTCTAGTTAAGCCTTTTGTAAGTGGATCTGACACATTATCACTTGACTTTACATAGTCAATCGTGATAATTCCTCTAAAGAGTAATTGCCTAACGATTTTATGTCTTCGTCGTATATGACGAGATTTACCGTTATACATAACCCTCCCATCCCTTCCAATTGCCGCTTGACTATCACAATATATGCATATTGGTGCCAACGGTTTAGGCCAAAATGTAATGTCTTCCAAGAAATTCCGGAGCCATTCAGCTTCTTCACCGGCTTTATCTAAGGCTATAAACTCAGCGTCCATTGTAGAGCGGGCAATACAAGTTTGTTTGGACGACTTCCAAGATACCGCTCCTCCACCAATAGTGAATACATATCTACTTGTGGACTTCGAATCAGCTGAACTGGTGATCCAATTTGCATCACGGTATCCCTCAATCACCGCAGGATATTTACTGTAGTGCAAAGCAAAGCCCTGGGTATGTTCTAAATATCCCAAAACTCATTTCATTGCCATCCAATGAGATTGACCTGGATTGCTCGTGTATCGACTCAATTTACTTATAGCACAAGCTATATCTGGTCGTGTACAATTCATGATGTACATTAAGCATCCCAACACACAAGCATAATCCAATTGTGATATGCTTTGGCCTTTGTTCTTTGCTAATGCAAGATTCACGTCAATTGGAGTCTTTGCAACTTTAAAGCCCAAGTGCTTGAATTTTTCAAGTACAGTCTTAATATAATGAGATTGTGACCGTGCCAGACCTTGAGAAGTCTTATGGATCTTAATTCCTAGAATTAAATCAGCAACTCCCAAGTCTTTTATATCAAACTTGCCAGTTAGCATCCGCTTAGTCGCATTTATGTTGGCAATGTCATTACTCATTATCAGCATATCATCCACATATAAGCAAACAATGACTATGTGATTAGGAAATTTTTTAATGTACACACATTTATCACATTCAATTATTTTAAAACCATTTAACAACATTGTTTGGTCAAATTTCGCATGCCATTGTTTGGATGCTTGTTTTAGTCCGTAAAGGGACTTAACAAGTCTACATACCTTCTTTTCTTTACCTGGAACCACAAACCCTTCAGGTTGTTCCATGTAGATGTCTTCCTCCAACTCTCCATTCAAGAAAGCCATCTTAACATCCATTTGATGAATTTCAAGACCATAAACTACAACTAATGCTACTAACATTCGTATGGACGTAATTCTTGTAACTGGAGAGTATGTATCAAAATAGTAAAGACCTTCTCTTTGTCTATACCCTTTGACCGCAAGTCTTGCCTTATATTTGTCAATAGTGCCATCATCTTTCATTTTTCTCTTAAAGATCCATTTAGAACCCCCAACGGTTTATTTCCAGGAGGAAGATCAACCAATTCCCATGTATGGTTGTTCAATATGGATTCTATTTCACTATTGACTGCCTCTTTCCAAAACAATGATTCCGAAGAAGACATAGCTTCTTTAAATGTTTGAGGCTCATTCTCCAATAAGAAAGTCACAAAATCTAGTCCAAATGAAGTAGACGTTCTTTGACGTTTACTACGTCTTAGATCCTCCTGAGTAATTTCTTTTGTTTCTTTCCGAGGTCGTTTAGATCCTTCACTAATCGACTCACATTCCTTTTCATACGGATATATATTTTTAAAGAACTCAGCATTATCTAATTCTATAACCGTATTATTATGAATGTCAAGATTTTCTGATTTATGAACCAGAAATCGTTATGCTTTACTATTGGTCGCATATCCTATGAAAACACAATCAACGATTTTTGGTCCTATTTTTACCCTTTTGGGTATAGGAACTTGCATTTTTGCCAAAGACCCCCACACATTAAAATAATTCAAGTTGGGCTTCCTTCCTTTCCATTTTTCATAAGGAATGGATTGTGTTTTGCTATGGGGTACTCAATTTAGTATCCGGTTAGCCGTAAGAACGGCTTCCCCCCACAAGTTCTGTGGCAAACCAGAACTTATCAACAATGCGTTCATCATCTCCTTTAATGAACGATTCTTTCTTTCCGCTAAGGGGCCGTTATTTGATGAATAATTCCATATTCTAAACATATTTGTTCAAAAGGAGATTCATATTCACCACCCCTATCACTTCTTATCATTTTGATTTTCTTGTTAAGTTGCGTTTCAACTTTATTTTTGTATTGCTTGAATGCGTCTATTGCTTCAGCTTTACTATTAAGTAAGTAAACATAGCAATATCGAGTACTATCATCAATAAAAGTTATGAAATACTTCTTTCCACCGCAAGATGGTATTGACTTCATATCGCAAATATCTGTGTGAATTAAGTCTAAAGGATCTGAATTCCTTTCAACTCACTTATAGGGATATTTAACATACTTAGATTCCACACATATTTGACATTTTGATTTATCGCGTTCAAACTTAGGCAATACTTCCAAGTTAACCATTTTTCGCAAGGTTTTATAATTGACATGACCCAATCGTATATGCCATAATTCATTTGACTCAAGTAAGTAAGACGAAGCTGAAATTTTATTATTATTTTCAACAACCATTACATTCTTCTTGAAAAGGCCATCGGTGAGGAAACTTTTTCCTACAAACATCTCGTTCTTACTTATTACAACCTTATCGGATACAAATACACATTTTAAACCATTCTTAACAAGAAGTCCAGTAGAGACTAAATTCTTCCTAGTCTCGGGAACATGATGGACGTTGTTCAAAGTCAGCACTTTGCCGGAAGTCATTTTGAGAAATATATTCCCACATCCTTCAATCTTGGCCTTTGCAGCATTTCTCATATAAAGAGTCTCGTCGGGTCCAACAGGAGCATAAGTAGCAAAAGCTTCTCTAACAGCACAAACTTGGCGAGTGGCTCCAGAATCAATCCACTACTCTTTCGGATTGCCCACCAAGTTGCATTCGGAAAGCATGGCACGCAAGTCATCAACATCATCATGATTTTCAACCATGTTTGCTTGACCATTCTTCTTGTCTTTCTTCGGAGCACGACACTCCGTAGATTTGTGTCCGGCTTTTCCACAGCTGTAGCAATTTCCACAGAACCGCTTCTTGCTTGGGTTGTATTTCGGTCCAGAAGCCTTCTTCCTCTTTTTGTTCTCTTCAACAATATTTGCTCCCATTATTGTTGAGTTTCCACGGCCTCTCTTGTCAGCAGCTTTATTGTCCTCTTTGATTCTCAATCGAACAATGAGATCTTTAAGGGACATCTCCTTGCGTTTGTGTTTCAAATAATTTTTGAAGTCCTTCCACAATGGAGGCAACTTCTCAATCATCACTGCTACTTGGAATGCTTCATTGATGATAAGACCTTCAATGAAAATTCTGTTAGTAAACATAATAAAATTAATACTACCAACACTAGTATTAATTCTACTTATACCTTCAGCAAGGAGATCATGAATAATCACTTGCAATTCCTGGACTTGGGTAATAACAGACTTGCTATTACCATTTTGTAGTCCAAAAACTTTGCAGCAACGAACTTCTTCAACCCGACATCTTCAGTTTTGTATTTTCTTTCAAGCGCAATCCACAGTTCTTTTGACGTTTCCACGCCACTGTAGACGTTATACAAAGCATCCTCCAGCCCGCTTAGAATATAATTCTTGCACAAAAAATCTGAATGCTTCCACGCCTCAATCACGAGAAAAGTCTCTGGAGTTTCATCGGATAGCACAGGAACATCTTCCTTGATGAACTTCTGGAGACTTAAAGTAGTCAAGTAGAAGAACATCTTTTGTTGCCAGCGCTTGAAATCAATCCCGGAAAATTTTCCGGGTTTCTCTGCCGGCGCTAATGCTGCCGGTGTTGTTTGGCCCGTTGAGGCATTGGCAGTTACCATCGGAACAGCTTGATTTTCGTTGTCATTCATCATTTCTGTAAAAGAATGACACAAACGTTAAAATAACGTAGATTTTAATCTCAAATAGAGTACAAAACCGCAAAGGTTTTACTCTCCAGAAACAATGAGTATAACACAAATACAGATAATATATTAAATTCCTTAAGCTTGTTAGTAATCTGTATTTGTAAAACAATTCTGGAGAAAATAAAAAAACATAAACAGAAATGTAAATGAAATAAAAGAAATAATTCGAGCCCACTGAATTCACAGTGTTTCCTTAAGGAATTTAATCCCCTCCTAGTACCCAAGGTTATGGATTATTTCCTCCCAAGATAGAACGAATTACACACTGGTGTAGTGGTACTTCAAACCCCAGTGTTTCAGGGAACACAAAGTTCGGTAGCAAATCACACTTACTGTTGCTTTCTTTGAAGTAAAAATATGCAGAAGAAAGGAGAAGAACTCAGAAAATTCGTATGGAAAATCTGAGAGAATGGACTTATATTTATAGACAAAGTTGGGCTGAAATCTGAAGAGGTACAACTTTTCAGAATGGCCATTTTTGCAAAACGGCCAAAGAATAAATGTCATAACATAAATGGCTATTTACTCAACACTAAAGAGGGAAAACTGAAGGTTAGTTAATTTTCTGTTACAAAAACATAAAACTGAAAATTGGATAACTGAATTGGATTTAATATTAATATTTATTATTTATTATTTACTATTAACAAATAAGTTTGGTCCAAAAATTAATCAATCGATCATTTGACCAAATCAGAAGCCAAAGCCGAAGCCGAGCCGAGCGAGCGACGACGACGACGTCGACGGCGCGAGGCTTGCCTTCTTTTCAACTCTTTAAGAGCTAGAAGAAAAGCAATCGCTTATATACCCATCAAAAACCTTTTCCTCTTTCCATATGGGACAATCAAGGAGGAAAACTCAAATATTACTCAAATATTTTATTTTTCCCTCCATTTCCCATTCACCCTATTTTAAGCATTAATAGCTTAAAAACCCAACATCTGATCGCTGCAGTCGGCCTGGCCAAGATCCCGTCCAAGCGACGAGACAGTGAAGGACGACATGGTTTGCTCCAAAACCCCGTACCCATAGTGCCCGTCGTGACAAAGAACGACACTCAGGGAACGACGAAAGCGGACATCGTGCGAATTTGTATTGACCCATAGTGAGAATTCCATAACTATATATAGGGGAGAAGTCTTCCCATGCGGAGGGTTTTTTTTTCTTCTCTCTCTGATTTCTCCTCTGTAATCTTCTTAAAAAGAGGATCCTTCCCATGGAAGACAAAAAACAGTGATCTTCATCAATTAATGAATGAAGAAATAAAAAATATCAATGAGATTGATCTATCCCTGTTTCATTTCGTGCATTATTTTCCGATTCGTTTATAGATCTGGAGGTTATTAGCCTTGACTAAGATTTACCTCTTCATTCTCTTTGATTGATTTTTTTAAAAAGGGTTCAATATCTTTTTGAGTTAAACAATTATTCGTTTATAGATCTGGAGGTTATTAGCCTGACTAAGATTTACCTCTTCATTCTCTTTGATTGATTTATTCAAAAAGGGTTCAATATCTTTTTGAGTTAAACAATTTGGCGCCGTCTGTGGGGATTTCTTAGTGAAAACATCCTAGTCTCCTCCAGATCGAAAACAGAAAACACAATCACCCACCGAGAAGAACGGTAAGCGAATCTCACACACCAGCCTAGATTATGGTGCTATATACAAACAAAAGTTGCAACCAACATCATCCCCCGCATGCCGGGCAGCCCATGAACTAGTCAAAACAAGCCTGGCCCGCACTGAATCAAGGCACAAAAAGGAAGGGAAATAGAACCGAATACGGTTACCAAACTCAGAAAACACCATCATCGTCAACTATCAGAGCGTCAAGCAGAGCAAGTAACGCCACCGATCCACCTTCGTTCACCAACTCATCAGATCGTGATAAGGAGGATATCATCCTAACCCCCCTTCTGTTGATTGCCCAAACAAGAACGTAAGCGCAGCACGAGCGAGCAAGCAAGGAAACATCCCAACTGAAGAATAGGAAATTATTACAGAACCACTGAAATATTGTCCACCAGACAAACCCGACGCCTCAGAAGTAATACCCTTCGAACAAAAGATGTCCCAAGAAAGCCTTCCTGAGGACTTAAACATCAGGTCGACGGGGAGGAACCCCCCCTCCCCCGAGGTCAAAGCATAATTCATCGTCCCACCCACCAATGACATCTCAAAACCGGGGAACAAAAAGGTTAGACGGGAAAACTCCAATATATGTATGAAACGAGTGCGAGCTAACTAGCAACGTTTCCTGCATTCCGATATCACGCTCACCGACGCAAGCGAAATTAAACCGACTGGGACTCGTCCCTGAAGTCCCTACGGGCGGAGTGATTCACCAATCGACACGGTACCCCGAGATGACTAACGGCGAGGCCAAGCATGAAGTTGTGGTTGCAGGGCTAAAATTAGCCCTTAAACATGGCACTCGACGACTCGCCCTCCATTGCGACTTTCAACTCGTAACGAATCAAGTCACTGGGACTTTCCAAATCAAAAAATAGGGACTACAGAAGTACCAGTCAGAAATCCACAAACTGCTACCAGAATTCGATGAATGCCACCTCGATCGGATACCCAGGGCACAGAATATCACAGCGGATAGTCTCGCCAAGCTAGCGGCAGCCACCAGAAATATCAAGGAAAATGTGGTCACCCTTCTCCATTCCTCGATGGACCAGGTCGAGGATACTACTGGCCTACCATGAAAGAAGAAGTCGCAGATTGCGTCAAGAAATGTGAGCAGTGCCAAAAATACGCCCCTATGATACACCAAAAAGGAGCCCTTGCATTCCGTCACTTCGCCATGGCCATTCATAAAGCGAAGAATAGATATTGTCGGACCCCTCCCAGCAGGGCGAGGTAAGGTACACCCCCTTTTGGTTTTTAACTGACTATCTTTCTATGTGGGTGGAAGCAGGTGCATACGCTCAAATATGTGAGCAAGAAGTTATCGCGTTCATACGGAAAAACATAATTTGCCGCTTCGGCATTCCCGAAGAGGTTAGCTGTGACAACGGACCTCAGTTCGTCGGAAAGAAAACAACCGAGTTTTTTAAAAAAAAATGTTGCCCATCTCAAATACTCCCACTTCTGAAAAGAGGCGCCTCCCAAGTCGTACTCTTTTTCCCTCATCCGGGTTTTGTCCCAATCGGATTTTCTCGGTGAAGTTTTTAATGAGGTGGCAAGGGAGACGCCTCAAAGTCCGAAGTGTTGTTCATCACACCGCCCATCGACACGATCTCCAAGCCGAGTAATGAAGGGACTGGGTATAGAAAGCCAAAACTCCACTATACGCACAAAGTCAGCACGTATTTCCTACAAGAATATAATCAAAATCTCCAATGTATGAATGAAACTAGCATCCACTATACTCCAACGAATCTCCAATATATGAATGAAACCAGCATCCACGATACTCCAACAAACAGAATAGAGTGCCACCCTTACGACGGGGTACTACTTCGACGCCAGCTCGAAAGTAACATCCCAATGGCTAAGGCCATCGACTAAGAGAAGAGTTCGACCTCGATTGAACAACGACGGGTTAATATTTCGACGAAAGATCGAAATAACACCTTTAAGGCCAAGGGCCTCCGCCAAAAATGAAGAGTTCGATCTCGATCGAACAACGACGGGTTAGTATTTCGACGAAAGATCGAAATAACACCTTTAAGGCCAAGGGCCTCCGCCAAAAAAAGAAGATTTCGATCTCGATCGAACAACAACGGGTTAATATTTCGACGAAAGATCGAAATAACACCTTTAAGGCCAAGGGCCTCCGCCAAAAAAGAAGAGTTCGATCTCGATCGAACAACGACGGGTTAATATTTCGACGAAAGATCGAAATAACACCTTTAAGGACAAGGGCCTCCGCCAAAAAAGAAGAGTTCAACCTTGATCGAACAACGATGGCTTAATATTTTGACGAAAGATCGAAATAACACCTTTAAGGCCAAGGGCCTCCGCCAAAAAAGAAGAGTTCGATCTCGATCGAACAACGGAGGGTTAATATTTCGATGAAAGATCGAAATAACACATTTAAGGCCAAGGGCCTCCGCCAAAAAATAAGAGTTCGACCTCGATCGAACAACGATGGGTTAATATTTCGACAAAAGATCGTAATAACATCCTTAAGGCCAAGGGCCTCCACCAAAAAAGAAGAGTTCGATCTCAATCGAACAACGACGGGTTAATATTTTGACCAAAGATCGAAATAACACCTTTAAGGCCAAGGGCCTCCGCCAAAAAATCCTAAAGTTCGAGATGTTTTGAATGTTACAGGGATCCGAGGGTCCCATTTTGAGAAACATACTGTGACAAGCTGGTTTGAGTTAGGAAAAGACGGAGAAAATCCGCATGAAGCTTTTTCGTGAGGAGCTTGAAGGGAGACTGCTTTTCCTTGTAAAACATCAGCCAAGATCCAAATGAAGTAGTGGTCAAACTGGAGTGAGCATGGCGGTCCGATTTTATGGACAGTTTCAGGTTTTCAACACCAAGAATGCACCAGATGTGTTCTACATTTCAAAACTGAAGAAGAAACCCACAGAAACATCTTCCGCGAGTATGCTACTCGATGGGGAGGTCCGAAGCATGAGGTTTAGACTACCTTGGAAGAAGAACAAATTGAACAAATCGAAGAAGGCATAAAAAGCGGTACTATGCGTTACGAATTTTGAAGCTTTTGCAAGCTACAAACAAGGCCTTACAATCAAGCGGTGTGTCCAAAAAAAGGACTAGGAGCCGTAATGGTGGCACAAAAACCAAATCTTCCTTTCAAATACCAAACATACCCAATGCCTCAATCACATATCAGAACCTACCCCAAAACACCAAGCACCCTCACCCTCTTACAAAACTCTTACCACTCACTTATCAATCACCTCCACCACCCACATATCAACCTACGTCCACCCAAAATAATTCCTAACCGTACATGTTTTACAAGCCTACAATTACTCAACCATCCCACTTATCAATCCCCTCCCCGCACGCCAAAACTTCCCAAGACCTCGACCTAACTTTGATCGAAGGCCCCCGAAACAATAACACCGCTATTGCTGAACCTATTGACCACTTTGTATGAAAGACTCAAGCTGCTGGTTATGACACCCCTATCCCTTGCTGCTCCTAAGAACCCTTTCCCAATGGTTTATCCAAATAAATTCCTGTGCATACCATTCTGGCATGAAAGGACACACCATTGACGAATGCCCTCTCTAAAGATAAGATCAGACAGTTAATTTGATAACAAGATCATTGTGGCAAAGGAGCCTTGGTCCGAATGTCCGCCAATAACCCTTTTCCAGATCACAAAGGTGGAGGCAGTTCACATTGATTTGAAATATGAGGATATTGGGACCCCAATGGGATCGACTCGATTTCAATCACAGAAGGTGCTACCCAAAAAAAGAAACAATTAGTCACCCTTAATCCGATCATAGTCCAGATTCAGCCTTCTGGGTGATGCCGATGTAAATATGTCCACCACTTGAGTTTTGTTGAAAGCACCAACATCGCAAGCGCCCAGCACCAATTGAGGTTTGAATTTCGTGCTCTCAGCAAAAGGCACGATACACCATTCGAAGGTTGCCAGTTTTTATCGCCCAGGTGCATGCACCGTTCGGAGTAAAGATAGGCCACGCCCAATTCCAGTGCAATGTCAGCCATACACCGTTCCATACAAAAGGCTTATACCATTGGGACGTACATTAGCCGAGGGCAAGAAGGAAAGGCAAGGCTTATGTTCGAGAGCTTACTGCGACGGCACAACGTAGCTATGACGAAGAACCGTAGGGTTTATACCCCGGATCATTTTTGGTTGAGTCAAGCAGCAGGGCCTTCTAGTCGACCAACCATCACTAAAAAAACGGCGCCCGACGATCTCTGGAGAAAGATACCAAGCCAAAGAAGAATACTCGGGTAATTGATAAGCTGAACAAAATACCCGGCGCAAATTTTCCATCCTTGCTTGCTACCCAAAATTCCGATGCACACAAGAATGCCTTGTTAAGCGGTGCTTGAGTTGAAAGATATGTGCAAGCAACAATTCACCGGCGGAGAGATTGGCTAACATGGTGGGACAGGGTATTGGAAAGTGACAAGATCACTTTTCATGAAGATGAGCTGCCACCAGAAGGGTTGAGTCACAAACAAGGCATTGCACATCACCTTGCAATGCGAAGATTATTTTTATCACTAGAATCCTGATTGATGGGGATCTAGCCTCAACAATTTGTCGTTGGTAACACTCGGGGACCATTGAGGATAGGGATGCATGAGATCGGGAGCGACGGGCCATAACGTAAAAGCTTTCATGGTTTCCCAAAGGTCCACCGATTGGGGAAATTAGTCTATGTTTCAAATGGGGCCTACTTGGTCGAATGTTGATTTTCAACTGATAGATGTGCCTGGGCATTTCTTAACAATATGTTGTTGGGACGACCATGGATTCATGCCGCTTGGGGCCGTTTTAAGTGTCAACACTACATCAGCAGTGAAGTGATGGAATCACCAAGAGAGTGATCATTCATGGCGACGCGGTAGTCGTAATCCCATATACAGTCGCCAAACCATCCCGGCAAATAGGATGCAGCAAAAGAAAAGATAGGCGGTAGAGACTTTATCACCACATCGAGCGGTTGTCAACGCCGTTGATAAAGAACAATGGATTGGACAATAAAATGAAAGCATATTGAACTGGAGCGGATACGAACCTGGCAAGGGACTTGGCAAGAACCTCCAAGGAATCGCTAAGCTATCAAACTCAAGAAACATTGCACCACCTTCGGATTGGGGTAATGAGTATACTTGGGAGGAAATCAACCATCTGGTCTGCCACCATGGGCGGCGGTTCCTTACTATCCATTGGAGCAGCAATACCACGCTTGGAGCAGACTTTCCAACTGAGCCGAAGTTATCATATGGGTCCAGAAGAGAGGAAGCATGGCAGCAATGAGTAATTTGTTCATGGAAGCAGATGATATGAGATTGTTGTGTCGTTTTTCGAGGAGGAGGGGCAGGGAAAGCCCCCTTCATATAGCAAGTAAGCAGAGGAAGCATGCCTCAATGAACTGGACCGATTAGTAACCACCAGAGCTCGGCGAGCCTCGGGGGTAGCAAGGCTAATAAGCATCATGCACTATCTTTTTATTTACTAGTTAACTTTCCCTGCGCATTTTTAATTTCGCCAATTTTTAATTTCGTAATAAGATCTCCAATGTTCAAAATAACAAGTTATGGAACTTTATCAAAAGCATTTTTCGAATTTTTCTTATAATCTGACTCTTATTATTTCTCTCATTTACCTGTTACTTATACATTCATTACTATCTACTTGTCTTGATGAGCCAATGAACTGTGTAAGCCAATGAGACAACGCAACAAAACATAACATGGATTCAGAGGAAGATGACATACCAGGAAAGGATTGTAAGGAAGTCGATGAATTTTGAAAACAGGCTGAATCCAAGCCTGGGACGGAAGGACTGAAATTGTTAACTTGGGGGACGAAAAGATATCAAAAAGAGAACACGAATCAAGCATTTCACTTATCGGCCATCAGAAAAGAAGGAATACACAGAATTTCTGGGAATATGAGGACATATTCGCCTGGTCATATGATGACATGACTGGTCTGAGTACATCTATTATTGGCACACAAAATGCCGACTAATCCGATTATGTCCGCTGGTTTCAAAGTAGAAGCTCAGAAAAGTTTCAGCGGATATGAAGTTTGAATCAAGGAAGAAGTCACCAAGCAGCAGTTCAAAGCCCAAGGTTCTTAGGGTAGTAGAATACCCGGTTAGCCAAAATTGTGGCCGGAGTGCAAAGAAGGTACAGGGAAGGTTAGAGTCCATGTTCGACTACCAGGAATAACGGGCCAGCCCGATAAGACGACTTCCCCTTGCCAGAACATACACATCTGATCGAAAATTGCAGCCAAGCTATGAATTGCAATAATTTGTTAGATTGCTTCGTGGGTATTCATTCAGATCTGGATGGGATGAAAAAGATGCTTGAGAAAACGCGCTTTCATTACACCGTGGCCACCAAATGAGCTAATGCAACAAGCTCACCATGGCCCGTTCGCGCCTTAGGGGATGGATTGGTTATTGGTCCAATCGAGCCGGCCGCTTCACTTGGGCACAGGTTTTCATCCTTATTGGAAAATCGATATTTCACCAAATGGGTCGAGGCAGGCATCTTACAGAGCAAGTTAACTAAGAATGTCGTGCAGACTTTTGTCCGCGACCGTATTGTTTGTCGATTCGGGATCCAGAATTAATCATCACTGATAATGGTTCCAACCTCAACAGCGATTTGATGAGAACCATGTGTGAAACTTTAGGATCAACACAAGAATTCTACCAACCTACAGGCCTCAAAATGAATGGAGTTGATGGAAAGCCGCCTACAAAAACATCAAGAAAGTATTGAGTGAAAATGATAGAGAAGCATAAGCAATGGCCAAGAAAAGTTATTCATTTGCTCTGTTGGGGTTCGCCGACCCACTGTCTGCACGTCAACTGGCGGCAACCCCCTATATGCTAGTTTATGGTACAGAGCATCATTCCCGCCGAATGAAATTCTTTACTTAAGGATCATTACACGAAGCTGAGCTCGACGACGGGGCAGAATGGGTGAAAAGTCATTATGAACAGCTAGCTCTTATAGAGCGGAAGAGGATGAATAAGTTTGCCTGATGGTCAACTCTATCAGGAAACAGAATGTCCAGAAGCCCTTTCAACAAAAGGTTCAAGCCAATGAACATGTTCACACCAGCAGGCAGCTTGGTATTAAAGAAAATCTTTCCGCTGCAAGATGAAGCAAAGGAAGTTCTCTTCCCAACTGGCAAGGTCGTACCATGGGTTTCCACGAGGTTCTGACGAGGAGGAGCCCTCATACTTGCAAGACAATGACGAGAAGTTGGGCCGAAAACGGTTAATTCAGATGCAGTCAAGCGGATATTTTATTGGTTCGTGATTTTCATGCTTCCTTATAATGAGTTAATTTTGAACTACGTCTGACCTTGATTCCCGTTTAAGAGGGGATACGTAGGCAGGCCTTTATGGGTTTGGTCACGTTCCAATAAATTTTCATTTTCCCCACAATGGAATTGGAGGCAGAATTTTTGGGAGTGACCCTCAAAATTCCGAAAGTAATTCAAGCCGATCATCGGTTGAGCAGCGTCAGAAGTTCAACCCGGTTAAACTGGTGGCAGAATTTTGAGGAGGACCCTCAAAATTCCGAAGCAAGAGATGTTGCAATGTCTTGAACCACGTCACAGTCGTCGGCTATTCTAAAAACTATTTTCTCTAAATATTATACTTATGTCATTTTTTACAATTCATGCATGTTTATTATCGAAACCACTTTGTCCAGCGACACTACCCCCAAATGAGTACATACCGTATCACCAGGATCCAAAGCCCGGACATGCCAGCCAGGCAAGGCCAGCAGGTGATACTAACTAACCTCCCATCTACAAAACTCCACGACATTTTTTTTCTTTGGGATAACAGTCATTTGGATTGTGATGAAAGCGATCTGACATACCCAGCATCTGCTATCCGCGCGCGCCGGCGATATTCCCTTGTATCGCTATGTCCCAGCAGTCACAATATCGCAAACCTGCCTATCAGCAAAGAAACCTTATTTGCCATTTTATCTATTTTTGCATTGCATTAAGGCTACATTCTGCCTTCCGAGACTAAACACTGTCTCCCGATCTGCATTTCTACCATTGCAATTAAGGCTACCATTCTGCCTTCCGAGACTTAAAACACTTGTCTCCCTCTACAATTGCCATGGCTGGAAAATACGCCACTTCATTTACGCTTGCCTTGGCTGAAAGATCGCCCACTTCATTTACACGTTGCATTGCCTGAAAGATCGCCACTTCATTTAACCTTTATGCTGAAAGATCGCCACTTCATTTTATGACTTGCCATGGCTGAAAGCATCGCCACTTTCTTTAGTTTGTATGGCTTGACAGATCGCCACTTCATTTACGCTTGCATGGCTGAAAGATCGCCACTTCCATTTACGCTTTGAGTGGCTTGAAGAATCGCCACTTCATTTACGTCTTGCATGGCTGGGAAAGATTCGCTTACTTCATTTACGCTGTGCATGGCATGAAAGAACGCCACTTCATTTACGCTTGCAATGGCTGAAAGATTCGCCACTTATTGCATTACATGGGCTGAAAAGATCGCCACTTATTGCATTTCATGGGCTGAAAGATCGCCAAATCATCGAGGGGCGTCATCGTTCGGAGGCACCCATTGTCAATAGCCCCGAGAACACCATATCATGGACTGAGGGACCCCTTTAATCTTTTGCACTATCATTATTCAAAGGCATCATTGGTTCGGAGACATCATTCTCATGGCCACGAGAGCATTTCATTTCATGGCCTACGAATCCTTTTATTATAACGCTTCATGGCGCCGGGACACATGCGTTCCTCGCGGCCCGTCATCTTAACTTCCAAAGCATGCATTCATGGTCCGACGGGGAACTTGCATTCATGTTTAATTTTCCGCACATATACGCTATGTATTTCTTATTTGCAGTGTAAATCGGCGAGCAACGGCCATGTCTCCGGCAGGGAAGACGATCCCCGCTTCCAGTTCCGCAGTCCTATTTAGACCTTACCATTATCCAACATGAGTATTGCGTCCGTTTCTTGGAAAGGTCTCCATCGACATACTCCCGCCGACGGATCCTGAACTACATATAGCCTGATTCCTGTAAGACCAGGGATTATGTAGGCAGCTCAGAAGCCAGGGCACGGGCAACCTTCAAAACATTTTCGTTTCGTCAAAATGGCCATCATATCTTTACCGACAACTTCTTTCATCCTCCCGGGTAAAGGAGGGCAAGCTTGATAGCCAATTTTCCCTGTATTTTTAAATTTGCAATTTACCCTCAAAAGAGCCTATATAGGGCATAATATGAGTTACATCCCAAGGTTTTATTATTTTTCCTTAATTTCAAAGATGTTTAAACTTAATTTACTGCCTGATTTTATCAAGAAAAACCAATAATTGATCACCCAAAAATTATCCATTTTGTTGATTCATTTGTTGGATTCTTATGCTTTATACTAAAATATAAACTAAGATATTTTTTTACACATTTTTTTACACAATTTTATTTTGTATTTTTAAGGATTAAAATTGCATAGGCAACATTAGCCATTTTTAGGTTTAAATTCGTCTCATATTTATAAAAGGAGATTTATATTTTTAAATTATTATTATATTATTGTAAATCATTTTAGTGCTTCAATTTGTTTTCATAAATATTTACTATTTTATTAAATTAAAGGGAAAAAGGCTATTTTAAAAAATAGCCAAATTGTCTTTCAAATTGTTAGCCCAAAGTTGGACGCCAATTTCTAGCACAATTTCAACTGAAAAACCCGACCCATACCCTTCTTTTACCCATGCCCGAACCCGGAACCCCACTTACCCGTCTCATCCTGGCGTTGTCTTTAAGATCAACGGCCCTATTTCCCACCAAATTAAAACCAAAACGACCCCCAAGACCCCTCGCATTCTCTCACTCAACTTAGACTCTCTCTCTATCTCTCTATCTTCTGGTCTCTCATAGAACCTTCCCCCTCCCCCTCCGCTCTGATGGAGTTTCTCCCATCTTCTCTGGCCACCTCCTGGCCTTGAATCCATGGTGGTTTCACCCACCCACTGGCCCCCTCAGAGCCGTTCCTACCACACTGTTCGTTGAGGTTTCATGGATCGAATTGCGAAGAAGCTTCATCCAGACCTGGTTCGATTTCAAGTTTTTATGGCCATCCCCGGCCTCGCATCCAGCAAGCCGTGTATGTTTCGAGCCTGGCTTCGCCTTCCTCCTGGTTAGATCAACCAACGGATCCAAGTCTTTCTCACCGTTTGGGTTCCTCTGAAACCCTAGCTTCTGTGGTTCTATATTGATTTCTTTTAGATCTGTTCTAGATCCAGGTTTCCCTAAACCTTTTAAAACGACTCTTGATATTTTCTTTTAAAACCATGCTTTCAAAACCTTTATTTTTCCGATCTAGGGGTTTTTTGAATATGTTTCTCTGATTTTCTTTTTCACCTGTTGTGGCTTCTGTGATTTTCTTTTTCTCTTGTGTTGTTTTTTCTACCCATGTTTCTCTACTGTGTTTCAGTTAAAGTTCTATCTACCATGTTTATTTCCCTACTGTCTGTTCCTGTTTATGTTTTTCACAATGTTCCTATTTGTTTCTTATTACTATTCTTCTATGGTTGCATGTTGTTCTTTTACTATGCTTATCATGAGTTCCTACTACTAAAAGAGCATGCTAAAGATCTCAGTCCTTTCTCGAGACCCTCTGAACCTATTTTAATTAGTATCTTTTCCCTTCAATCACTTGCCCTTTTCAATCTCTTTCACTCGGTTAATGGTAAGGAACCCTAAATTTGGACGTTCATCGAGTTTTGAGACCCTTGGCTACGTGATGCTGCCCATAGAGTTTTGTTTGATTTTCAGAGAACCTAACTCTTTTGGACCTACTTCGAGTTTTCTGAATTTGTTAACTGACGTCTGGAAACCTGTTTCTTTTAAGCCGATTCTGATTTTCACTAAAACTCTTTCTAAGGTCTTTGTGCTGGACCTTGTATGCTTATTTGATACTATTTCTCTTTTAACTGATTTTACAATTGCATGGACACTTCTTCATGGTTTGTGTCCTAAACCTAGCTGCCGTATGCCTAATACTTGTATGCTCTTTATATGTGCTGAACCTCGTCCCTCTAAAAATGGCTTTTCAATTTTGATGATTTCAGACTTCCTTTTTTGTATAAGTTTGATTGATTTTCTTTCCTTGTTTGTTGATTTCCCTGTTAACTCGATTGAGTCAAAACTCTCCTTACTATTTCTTGGCTTGGTTCATTCATTTACCAATAATTTACAAAAATCTCTTACCTTCTTGATTTACTGTATATTGGTTAACTCTTGCCTTATTGTTTTTAACCGTGTTACTTTTTAACTTCTTCCCTTAATTAATCTCCTATGTATTTACCCCTAATTGCCTCTTTGCACAAGATGTTTATTTGATTTTTTTCTTAAATAGTTTTCCTTGTTTGAGTTTGAGTCCCTTTAATTAAAGGAAGTCTTGATCTTAATTGATTATCCAGTTCCTGTAATTCTTTTCACCGTTTATTTTGCGACCTATTTTTCACACATAAATACACGACCTTTTCATTGACAGAATAAAAAATTCACTGCAGTTCTTTCAAAAAAAAATTACAGCTTACACTCCAAAGTATTTCTCCTTTCTTGATTGCTTGTACAGTGACCTGTTTACAAGACCTACTCCTACTTTTCTTTTATTTGCCTTCTTTTGAATACTGGTATTGTCCTGATTTAAAAGTTTCGAGCACAACAACAATGTGTTTATTTACTGCTTTTGGTATCCCTATTTCACTGCTTATGTATAGTTTCAACACTCATTCTAGCTGTGATTTTTTTTGTTTACCTTGTTCTATTATTGGAATCCCAAACCCCTGCCCCCTATGTGTTTAAGCTATGATTTGAGGCATGGCAATATGCAAGTCTTTCCATGAATTAAAACTTGATTCCCTGGGGAACCTAGCCTTCTTAAGCAGTATGTGTTCTGGCAGGCTTATAAGGTGTGCTAGCTAGCTCCCCATTACCGGGCATGGCCTAAAAGTCTCCCTTTGCCTAGAGTAATAGCTCTTGTTCCCCTGAACTCCCTTGTGTGTGCTTATCTGTAGTTTGATTTCCTTTCCTTTTCCCTTTTAGCACTCTATCGCACTTCACACTTCTTAGTCTTTGAGTTCTGCCCCCCTCTTGTGAGCCTTTTCTTGGGGACCCTTTGAGTTTCCTGTTGAACTTTGGGACACCTATTGGAGTCTGGGCCTTTCCATTATTGCACTTGTTTACCCAATCTAATAATACATTGTGGTGTTGAGCATTCGTCCGGAGTCCCTTCGAGAGCTCTTAGAACTTTGACACACTCAAATGAGAAGAAATGGTTTGGATCTATGATCTCCTTAGAGTTAGTTTACCTCATATTTCAGACATGAAGTCTGAATCAGGCTCTCCTGGTTGTACTTTTATTTATTTATTTGATGTATTTTTACTTATTCCGGTTGTAAATTACTTGTAATAACTCTTGGGGATGGTTAGTGAAAGGGACGGGTAACTATGTATGCAAAAGGTTATATATCATGCCCTATAGGAATTTTGAATCTGCATATGTACATAGAAATCATGCCTATAGGTCCTTTGAATTCTGTATACCCATCATTCACATAGAAATCATGATCATAGGACTACTACATTCATATAGAAAATCATGCTTACAGGATTATCTAAATCTGATACGTTCAATCGCACCTAGATATCATGTTCATAGCGTCCTAAATAAATTCTGCACTTAGAATATCATGTTTCATAGGTCTTAAACAAATTCAGCATCCAGAATCATGTTCACAAGTTTAAAATGAGTCTTCTGCATTTTTTACCACGTTCAGATCAACTACGCGTAGAAAGCATGCCTATAGGAATTCCTAATCGAAGTCTGAATCACCTCATTCACGTATGGAACTAAAATCAGCAACAATAATTACTAATTAGCTGTAGAACTTATAATTTTCTGTTAAAAAATGGCCTTTCTTTCACAATCTGATTCCTCTTTCAATCAGTTATGTGTCCAGTTCACTTCAAACCCTGTTACTTCGTTGCTTCTGAATCAATAGATACCATGCCTATAGGATCTTTCCAACACTTAGGCAAGCCTTAGGGTAAAAGTTATAAACTGAATCAGTTCTATTAATTACAACCAGTAGGCAGGCCTGATTCAGGGCTTCTTAATCTGAATTATGTAATAAATCAGTTTGCCTCAAACCTTTAAGTTATTTCACGTTTAGTACTCAATCAAACCCTAACAGTACGTGTAAGTCTATGCTAATTACGTATTTCTTTGTTTAAAGGGGTATATTTGAGCCTTTGCTTGTTATGTGCTTTCCCCCAACTTGTTATACTGTTGTATTGTCGGCCTTAGAATTTCCCCTTTTGAAACCACAAATAAGCCTAACATCCTTCCCTTTAGGATTAGTAGTCCTAATACCTCCGGGACTGATAGGATTGGGACGGGTAATAGCATGCAATAGGTAAACGAGACCATTTCGCCCGCTTTAATACCTTAACGGGTGGGAAAGGGTAGATGTGGATATGATGACTACGCGATAATGTCACGTTAGCCCTCATTGAGGATGAATTACCGGGCATTGTGTGGGTGATCCATATTTACTAATAAACCTAAGACCCCTCTCCCTTATTCTTTATTTTTAATTTTTTAACTCTTTTTTTTTAAATCAGCTTTTCTAATTATTCTTTTCAAATTCTTGTTTACTTTCAAACTTATGTGATGAAATCCCCTCTTATTTGAGACCTATTTGTTTGTATGCTAATTGTACCCAATTCACAAAATAGTTGGCTCGGGAACCACACTTAGGATTCTGAGGGGTACCTAACACCTTCCCTTTAGAATTAATTTCAAGCCCTTACCCAATCTCTGGTTACTCAATATCAAATCTTCCTTGGTGCGTAATGCACCCTGATCATTAGGTGGCGGACTCTTCAAAGCAAACCCAATTCCCAAAAAGGAATGCGGAGAGCGAGGGCTCCTCTATTAGCTTTTCATTCAACCTGCCTCGTCGCTCGTCCTGTTTGGCATCTACTACCCGCCCTCCATCGAGGGCCGCTTCAGCTGAATCTAGGCTACAGCCGCACACGCGGAGATCACCCCTCGACCAAGAGGTCAACCCTGTCACCTCCCTAGTGAGGGAAATCTCCCGCGTGCGAGGAAAGGAGGAGTCATCAAAAATGCGTCGAGTGAGTTTGAAACAGCTCCTTAACTGTGATATATTATTAAGAAGACTGTTCCCTTGACGGGATCTGATGCGAGGTCAGATGCCGTTCCGCCTACAGAGCGCGGTGCCAGCTGCTGTGTCCGACCTATCGACGGAAGTCCTACCATTGTGATTTAATATGCCACCGACCGTGGCGGGGGCTCAGATTTTCTGAGGCCGCTGCTACTACTTTGGACGGGCCTTCGTCCTCCGGTACCTGGTTGTGCTTCTTCTTCGGCCGCAGGAAAAGGAAAGGAAGTCGTGATCGACGACTACGAATTCCGATCTATCTTTGATCCTGATGATGTTTAGGATGTTTGAAGAGGGTTTACCGTTTCGTTGGTTCAGGTTGGAGGGCCGTCCCGTATATTTAGAAATTCCATCGGACATCATCCTTTTGGAGATACGGAGGACCTGGTGCCGAAGTTTGACCGTTTGTGTCCGCCACCGAAAGTGCGGCTCTCCGGAAGGTTCCTGATATCCGATTTTATGCACAAAGTAGTGCTATGTGCTTGAGGGTACGTTTCACTTTCCTTTTATGTTCCTTTCATTTTTCTTGCCGGCCTGCGCTTAGCCCCCCCTTTTCTCTTTTTTTAGACGTACATGGTGGAGATTGAGAGTGCTCGCAGAGCTGCATACTCGGCCAAGATTTTCCTGATGATGCTTGGGGAAATATCGCGCGCTACCGCGATAAGTTGGCCGGGATGCATGAGCGGCTGAGGGCGAATCCTGAATGCTCGATCCTTAGTCGAGGAGTTGGAGAAGAGGCGACCACACACTGATGGATGCTATCCATGGAGTAGTGTACTCGTGAGGAGCGCAACTTGCGTGCCAAGATGAAGCGCTTGAGCTGTGAGTAAAAAAGGTTGCTGCAGAGTGCGAACATCTTCAGGAGAAGAATGAGCGCCTCTGCCAATTTAAGGATGGATCAGGAACGCTCAACAGCTTGGTGCGAGGGCTGCGACTTAGAGAAACACCATCCGACGTCACTCCATTCCGTAGCAGGTGAATCGATTGGGCGACGCTACGTGAGGAGCCGAGGTGAAGAGCACCATTGGCGAGATCGACCGAGAGGCGTGACCTCATGCGTGACCGAGTTGCTTCTCTTGTATGCCTGGAAAAGGCAGCAACCTGTTGCTCAAGCCGACTCTTCCTCCGCCGCTGCTCTCCGCATTTGTATCCGAGCTATTGGGTATCATGCCGAAGCCCAAACAGGACACTAACAAGAGTTGTGGAGGCGGGCAAAGTAACTGAGCGTATATGAAGAGCACGGCGAAGCGCGGGATGTCTGTGTAAACTGTGATATGACTCTGCCAACGCCGGGAAGCTTGATGATGGGTGCGGGTGATGAGGGAGGATCTCCTGGCAAGTAGTCCAAAAAATAATGCTAATCTTTGTTTCTCTTCCTGTTTTTTTTTTATTGCTGTTTATTGTTCTTTTTCTGACTCCGTTGATTTTAGTTATATGGCATTTGTGGTTATTTGGCAATTAGCTTTGTATGGAGGATATCTTTTTCATTTGTTACACGTCTTCTGTACTCCTTTTCCTTTTTTCCTTCTAATTTGACGGCAAAGTAGATTTTGGCATGCTGACCTCCCGTGTTCTTATGAGGAATTTAAGGGCTCGCTCGTCGATTGAGTAGGAGCCATGATGACGCTTTAGTTGATGGACTATTTATTCACTGCATATGAGTGCTAATCTATCAACGTCTCTGAATGGTATGGATTCTCTTTCTAATAGCGGATCCTTTAAGCCAAGGTTTTTTTTCGAGCTATAGTCAGAGGTATCATCCATCTGCGAGTCCCGTTATCTTCGGCGAAGACTTTTCGGTCTTAGGGGTATTATTTTTTGATTCTTATCGAAATTTGGTCCCGTCGTTGTCGATCGACGGTCGAAACTCTCGTTTGGCGGAGGCCCTTGGCTTAAGGTGTTTATTTCGATCTTCGTCGAAATATTAACCCATCGATTTTCGATCGAGGTCGAACTCTTCTTTTTTTGGCAGAGCCCTTGGCCTTAAGCATTATTTCGATCTTTCGTCAAATTTATTAACCCGATCATTGTTCGATCGAGGTCGAACTCTTCTTTTGGTTCGGAGGCCCTTGGCCTTAAGGTGTTATTTTCGATTCTTTCGTCGAAATATTAAACATCGTTGTTCGATCGAGGTCGAACTCTTTTTTTTCACGGGAGGCCTTGGCTTAAGGGTGTTATTTCGATCTTTCGTGAAATATTAACCATTGTTGTTCGATCGAGGTCCGAACTCTTCTTTTTTGGCGGATGCCCTTGGCCTTTAAAGTGTTATTTCGATCTTTCGTCGAAATATTAACCGTTGTTATTCGAGTCGAGATCGAACTCTTCTTTTTTGCGGAGACCCTCGGCTTTAAAGGGTGTTATTTCGATCTTTCGTCGAAAATATTAATCCCGTCGTTGTTCGATCGAGGTCTAAACTCTTCTTTTTGGCGGTATAGGCCCTTGGCCTTAAAGGTGTTATTTGATCTTTCGTATCGAAAATATTAACCATTGTTGTTCGATCGAGATCGAACTCTCTTTTTTTGCGGGGCCTGCCTAAAGGTTATTTCGATCTCTCGGTCATAATATAATCCATCTTTATCGATCGAGGTCGAACTCTTCTTTTTTGGGAGGCCCTTGGCCTAAAGTGTTATGTTTCGATCTTTCGTCGAAATATTTAACCCCTCGTTGTTTCGATTCGAGATCGCACTCTTCTTTTTGGCGAGCCCTTGGGCCTTAAGGGTTTTATTTCGATTCTTTCGTCGAAATAGTAACCCGTCGTTTGCTCCGATCGTCGAACTCTTCTTTTGGCGGAAGCCCTTTGCCTTAACAGGGTGGTTATTTCGATCTTCGTTGAAGATATTAACCATCATTGTTTCAATCGAGTCGAATTCTTA
>NC_031996.1:42524266-42619841 GCF_001879085.1 Nicotiana attenuata
CAAACATCCACGATACTCCAACAAACAGAATAGAGCGCCACCTTCACGACGGGATACTACTTCGACGCCACCTCGAAAGTAACATCCCAATGGCTAAGGCCATTAACAAAGAGAAGAGTTTGACCTCGATCGAACAACGACGGGTTAATATTTCGACGAAAGATCGAAATAACACCCTTAAGGCCAAGGGCCTCCGCCAAAAAAGAAGAGTTTGACCTCGATCGAACAACGACGGGTTAATATTTCGACGAAAGATCGAAATAACACCTTTAAGGCCAAGGGCATCCGCCAAAAAAGAAGAGTTCGGCCTCGATCGAACAACAATGGGTTAATATTTCACCGAAAGATCGAAATAACACCCTTAAGGCCAAGGGCCTCCGCTGAAAAAGAAGAGTTCGACCTCGATCGAACAACGATGGTTTAATATTTCGACGAAAGATCGAAATAACACCCTTAAGGCCAAGGGCCTCCACCAAAAAAGAAGAGTTCGACCTCGATCGAACAATGATGGGTTAATATTTCGACGAAAGATCGAAATAATGCCTTTAAGGCCAAGGGCGTCTGCCAAAAAAAGAAGAGTTCGACCTCGATCGAACAACGATGGGTTAATATTTCGACGAAAGATCGAAATAACACCCTTAAGGCCAAGGGCCTCCGCCAAAACGAAGAGTTCGACCTCGATCGAACAACGACGGACCAACATTTCGATAAGAATCAAAAATAATACCCCTAAGACCGAAAGTCTTCGCCGAAGATAACCGGGACTCGCGATGGGATGATACCTTGATATAAGCTCGAAAATAAAATCCCTATGGCTAAGGCCGCTATTAGAAAGAGAATCCAATACCATTCAGACGTTGATAGATTAGCACCTCGATATGAGGTGAAAAATATCGTCCCATCAACTAAAGCTGTCATCATGGCTCTACTCAAACCGAGCGACCTTGAAATCCTCTAAGAAACGGGAGGTCAGCATGCAAAATTCTACTTTGCCTCAAAATTACGAAAGGCAAAACAGGAAAAGGAGTACAGAAGACGTGTAACAATGAAAAAGAATCCTCTCCATACAAAGCTACTGCCAAATAACCACAAATTGCCTATAACTAAAATCAACGGAGTCCAAGAAAAGAACAATAAACAGCAATAAAAAAAAACAGGAAGAGAAACAAAGATAGCAATTATTTCATTTGGCACCTTCTCCAGGAGATCCTCCCTCATCACCCGCACCCTCATCAGCTTCCGGCGTTGCAGAGTCATATCCACAGTTTACACGAGCCTCCCGCGCCTTCGCCCGTGCTCCTTCATATACGGCCTCAGTAACTTTGCCCGCCTCCCACAAACTCTTGTAGATGTCCTGTTGGGCTTCGGCATGAACCCAAAGCTCGTGCAAATGACGAGGAGCAGCGGCGGAGGAAGAGTCGGCTTGAGCCAACAGTTGCTCCTTTTCGGCCTCAAGAGAAGCAACTCGGTCCGCTAGGGTCGACGCCTCTCGGTCGATCTCGCCAATGTGCTCCTCAAGCCTCGCCTCCCTCAACGTAGCCGTCGCCCACTCCGATTCCTGCTCGGATTGGAGGACGCGGATGGTGTTCTCTAAAGTCGCAGCCCTCGCCAAAGCTGTTGAGGTTCTGATCCATCTCTAATTGCAGAGGCCTCAACTTCTCCTGAAGATGTTCGCACTCTGCAGCAACTCTTTTACCCAGCTCAAGCTCTTCATCCTTGGCACGAAGTTGCTCCTCGAGTACACTACTCCTGCGGATAGCCTCCATCAGTTGTTGGTCCCTCTTCTCCAACTCCTCGCTAAGGGATCGAGCATCAGGATTCGCCCTCAGCCGCTCATGCATCTCACGGCACTTATCGCGGTAGCGCCGATATTTCCCCAGCATCATCAGGAAAATCTTGGCCCGAGTATCAGCTCTGCGAGCACTCTCAATCTCCACCATGTACGTCTAAAAAAAAGAGAAAAGGGGGGGCTAAGGCCAGGCCGGCAAGAAAAATGAAAGGAACATAAAAGGAAAGTGAAACGTACCCTCAAGCACATAGCACTACTTTGTGCATAAAATCGATATCAGGAACCTTCCGGAGAGCCGCACTTTCGGTGGCGGAGCACAAGAGGTCAAACTTCGGCACCAGGTCCTCCGTATCTCCCAAAAGGATGATGTCCGATGGAATTTCTAGAATACGGGACGGCCCTCCAACCTGAACCACCGAACGGGTAAACCCTCTTCAAACATCCTAACATCATCAGGATCAAGATCAGACTCGGATTCGTAGTCGTCGATCACGACTTCCTTTCCCTTCCTGCGGCCGAAGAAGAAGCACAACCAGGTACCGAGGACGAAGGCCCGTCCAAAGTAGTAGCAGCGGCCTCAGAAATCTGACCCCCCGCCACGGTCGGTGGCATATTAATCACAATGGTAGGGACTTCCGTCGATAGGTCGGACACAGCAGCTGGCACCGCCTCTGTAGGCGGAACGGCATCGACTCTCGCATCAGATCCCGTCAAGGGAAGGTCTTCTTATAAATATATCACAGTTGAAGGAGCTGTTTCAAACTCCACTCGACGCCTTTTTGATGACTCCTCCCTTTCCTCGGCACGGGGAGATTCCCTCACTAGGGAGGTGACAGGGGTTGACCTCTTGGGTCGAGGGGTGATCTCCGCGTGTGCGGCTGTAGCCGTAGATTCAGCTGAAGCGGCCCTCGATGAAGGGCGGGTAGTAGATGCCAAAGCAGGACGAGCGGACGAGGCAGGTTGATGAAAAGCTAATAGAGGAGCCCTCGCTCTCCGCATTCCTTTTGGGAATTGGGTTTGCTTTGAAGAGTCGCCACCTAATGATCAGGGTGCATTACGACACCAAGGAGATTTGATTTGAGTAACCAGAGATTGGGTAAGGGCTTGAAATTATTCTAAGGGGAAGGTGTTAGGTACCCCTCAGAATCCACTAGTGTGGTTCCCGGCCAGACTATTATTGTGAATTTGGGTACAATTAGCATACAAACAAATAGGTCTCAAATAAGAGGGGATTTCATCACATAAAGGTTTGAAAGTAAACAAGATTTGAAAGAATAATTAGAAAAGCTGATTTTAAAAAAAAAGAGTTAAAAAATTAAAAATAAAGAATAAAGGGAGAGGGGTCTTAGGTTTATTAGAAATATGGATCACCCCACACAATGCCCGGTAATCACTCCTCAATGAGGGGCTACACGTGACATTATCGCGTAGTCATCATATCCACATCTACCCTTCCCACCCCGTTAAGGTATTAAAGCGCGGAATGGTCTCGTTTACCTATTGCATGCTATTACCCGTCCCAATCCTATCAGTCCCGGAGGTATTAGGACTACTAATCCTAAAGGGAAGGGATGTTAGGCTTATTTGTGGTTTCAAAAGGGAAAATTCTAAGGCGACATACAAAACACGTATAACAAGTTGGGGGAAAGCACATAACAAGCAAAGGCTCAAATATACCCCCTTTAAACAAAGAAATACGTAATTAGCATGACTTACACGTACTGTTTAGGGTTTGATTGAGTACTAAACGTGAAATAACTTAAAGGTTGAGGCAGACTGATTTATTACATAATTCAGATAAGAAGCCCGAATCAGGCCTGCCTACTGGTTGTAATTAATAGAACTGATTCAGTTTATAACTTTTACCCTAAGGCTTGCCTAAGTGTTGGACAAGGATCCTATAGGCATGGTATCTATTGAATTCAGAAAGCAACGAAGTAACAGGGTTTGAAGTGAACTGGACACATACTGATTGAAAGAGGAATCAGATTGTTGAAAGAAAGGCCATTTTTTAACGAAAATTATAAGTTCTACAGCTAATAGTATCTATTGTTGCTGATTTTAGTTCCATACGTGAATGAGGTGATTCAGATTCGATTAGGAATTCCTATAGGCATGCTTTCTACGCGTAGTTGATCTGAACGTGGTAAAAAATGCAGAAGACTCATTTTAAACTTGTGAACATGATATCTAGGTGCTGAATTTTGTTTAAGACCTATGAACATGATATCTAAGTGCAGAATTTATTTAGGACCTATGAACATGATATCTAGGTGCGATTGAACGTACAGATTTAGATAATCCTGTAAGCATGATTTCTATATGAATGTAGTAGTCCTATGATCATGATTTCTATGTGAATGATGGGTATACAGAATTCAAAGGACCTATAGGCATGATTTCTATGTACATATGCAGATTCAAAATTCCTATAGGCATGATATATAACCTTTTTGCATACATAGTTACCCGTCCCTTTTCACTAACCATCCCCAAGAGTTTATTACAAGTTATTACAACCCGGAATAAAGTAAAAATACATCAAAAAATAAATAAATAAAAGTACAACCAAGGAGAGCCTGATTCAGACTTCATGTCTGAAATATGAGGTAAACCAACTCTAGGAGATCATGATCCAAAGCCTTTCTCTCATTTGAGTGTGTCAAAGTTCCCTAAGAGCCTCGAAGGGACTCCGGACAATGCTCACACCCAAATGTATTATTAGATTGGGACAAGTGCAATATGGAAAGGCCAGCCCTCAAGTGTCCAAGTTCAAAGGAAACTCAAAGGGTCCCAAGAAAAGGCTCACAAGAGGGGGGCAGAACTCAAAGACTAAGAAAGTGTGCAAGTGCAGAATAGAGTGCTAAAAGGGAAAAGGAAGAGGAAATCAACTACAGATAAGCACACACAAGGGAGTTCAGGGGGAAAAGAGCTTATTACTTAGGCAAAGGGAGACTTTAGGCATGCCCGGTAATGGGGAGTGCTAGCACACCTATAAGCCTGCCAGAACACATACTGCTAGAGGCTAGGTTCCCCAGGGAATCAAGTTTAATTCATGGACAAGAACTTGCATATTGCCATGCCTCAAATCATAGCTTAAACACATAGGGGGCAGGGGTTTGGGATTCATAATAGAACAGGCAAAAAAAAATCAACAAGCTAGAATGAGTGTTGAACTATACATAAGCAGTGAATAGGGATACCAAAAGCAGTAAATAAACACATTGTTGTGGTGCTGAAACTTAAATCAGGACATACCAGTTTCAAAGAAGCAAATAAAGAAAAGTAGGCAGTAGGTCTTGTAAACAGGTCACTGTACAAGCAACAAGAAAGAGAATACTTTTGGAGTGTAAGTGTAAGTTTTTTTTGAAAGACTGCCAGTGATTTTTTATTCTTGTCAATGAAAAGGTCGTGTATTTATAGTGTGAAAAATAGGCAAAAATAAGGTAAGAAAAGAATTAAGGAACTGGATATCAATTAAGAATCAAGACTTCCTTTAATTAAGGGACTCAAACTCAAACAGGAAAACTATTTAAGGAAAAAAATCAAATAAACATCTTGTGCAAAGTAGGCAATTAGGGGTAAATACATAGGAGATTAATTAAGGGAAGAAGTTTAAAGTACACGGTTAAAACAAATAAGGCAAGAGTTAACCAATATACAGTAAATCAAGAGGTCAGAGATTTTGTAAATATTGGTAAATGAATGAACCAAGCCAGAAAGCTAAGGAGAGTTTTGACTCAAATCGAGTAACAGGGAAATCAACAAACAAGGAAAGAAAATCAATCAAACTTATACAAAAAAGGGAGTCTGAAATCAATCAAAATTGAAAGCCATTTTTAGAGGGAGGTTCAGCACATATAAAGAGCATACAAGTATTAGGCATACGCAGCTAGGTTTAGGACACAACAGAAGAAGTGTCATGCAATTGTAAAATCAGTAAAAGAGAAATAGTATCAAATAGCATACAAGGGTCCAGCACAAAGACCTTAGAAGAGTTTTAGTAGAAAATCAGAATCGCTTAAAGAAACAGAGATTTCCAGACTCAGTTAACAAATTCAGAAAACTCGAAGTAGGTCCAAAAGAGTTAGGTTTTCTGAAATCAAACAAACTCAAATATGAAGAGCAAGCAAGTCACGTAGCCAAGGGTCTCAAAACTCGGATGAACCTCCAAATTTAGGGTTCTTACCATTAACCGAGTGAAGAGATGAAAGGGCAAGTGATTAAGGGAAAAGATACTAATTAAAATAGGTTCAGAGGTCTCAGAAAGGAACTGAGATCTTTAGCATGCTCTTTTAGTAGTAGGAACTCATGATAAGCATAGTAAAAGAACAACATGCAACCAGTAGAAGAACTAGTATAAGAAACAAATAGGAACATGGTGAAAAAACATAACAGGAACACAGTAGGATAAACATGGTAGAAGAACTTTAACTGAAACACAGTAGGATAAACATGGTAGAAAAAACACACAAGAGAAAAGAAAATCACAGAAGCACACAAGTGAAAAAGAAAATCAGAGAAACATAATTCAAAAACCCTAGATCGGAAAAATAAAGGTTTTGAAAGCATGGTTTTAAAAGAAATATCAAGAAGTCGTTTTAAAAGTTTAGGGAAAACCTGGATCTAGAACAGATCTAAAGAAATCATAAGAACCACAGAAGCTAGGGTTTCAGAGGAACCCAAACGGTGAGAAAGACTTGGATCGTTGTTGATCTAACCAGGAGGAGGCGAAGCCAGGCTCGAAACAGACACGGCTTGCTGGAGCGAGGCCGGGGATGGCCATAAAACTTGAATCGAACCAGGTCTGGATGAAGCTTCTTCGCATTCGATCCATGAAACCTCAACGAACAGGTGTGTAGGAACCCTAGAGGGCCAGTGGGTGGTGAAACCACCATGGATTCAGGCCAGGAGGTGGCCAGAGAAGATGGATGAAACTCATCAGAGCGGAGGGGGAGGGGGAAGGTTCTAGAGAGAACCAGAGATAGAGAGATAGAGAGAGAGTCAGTTGAGTGAGGAATGCGAGGGGTCTTGGGGGTCGTTTGGTTTAATTTGGTGGGGAAATAGGGCCGTTGATCTTAAAGATCAACGGCCAGGATGAGACGGGTAAGTGGGGTTCCGGGTTCGGGCATGGGTAAAGAGGGTATGGGTCGGGTTTCAGTTGAAATTGTGCTAGGAAATTGGCGTCCAACTTTGGGCTACAATTGAAAGCCAATTTGGCTATTTTTTAAATAGCCCTTTTTCCCTTTTAATTTATAAAAAATAGTAAATAAATTTATGAAAACAAATTGAAGCACTAAAATGATTTACAATATATAATTAATAATTTAAAAATATAAGATCTCCTTTTATAAATATGAGACGAATTTAAACCTAAAAATGGCTAATGTTGCCATTATGCAATTTTATCCTTAAAAATACCAAATAAATTTGTAAAAAATGTGTAAAAAAATATCTTAGTTATATTTTAGTATAAACATGAGAATCCAACAAATGAATCAACAAAATGATAATTTTGGTGACAATTATTGGTTTTTCTTGATAAAATCAGGCAGTAAATTAGTTTAAACATCTTTGAAAAATTAAGGAAAAATAATAAAACCTTGGGATGTACTCATATATGCCTATATAGGCTATTTTGAGGGTATATTGCAAATTTAAAAATACAGGGAAAATTGGCTATCAACAGCTGCCCCTCTTTACCCGGGAAGGATGAAAGAGTTGTCGGGTAAAGATATGATGGCCAATTTTGACCGAACGAAATGGTTTGAAAAGGTTGGCCGTGCCCTGGCTTCTGAGCTGCCTACATATCCCTGGTCTTACAGGAATCAGGCTATATGTAGTTCAGGATCCGTCGGCGGAGTATGTCGATGGAGACCTTTCAAGAACGGACGCAATACTCATGTTGGGATGAATGGTTAAGGTCTAATAGGGCTGCGGGAACTGGAGCGGGATCGCTCCTGCCGAGATGGCCGTTGCTCGCCGATTTACCTGCAAATAAGAAATACAAGCGTATATTGTGCGGAAATTTAAACATGATGCAAGTTCCCGTCGGACCATGAATGCTGCCTTTGGACAGTTAAGATGACGTCCTCAAACCATGATGTCCCGGGCCATGAAGCGTATAATAAAGGATTCGTAGGCCATGAAATGATGCTCTCGGGCCATGAGAATGATGTCTCCGAACCATGATGCCTTTGAATAATGATATGCAAAAGATTAAAGGGGTCCTCAGTCCATGATATGGTGTTCTCGGGCTATGACAATGGTGCCTCCGAACGATGACGCCCTCGGATGATTTGGCGATCTTTCAGCCCATGAAATGCAATAAGTGGCGATCTTTCAGCCCATGTAATGCAATAAGTGGCGATCTTTCAGCCATGCAAGCGTAAATGAAGTGGCGTTCTTTCAGCCATGCAAGCGTAAATGAAGTAGCGATCTTTCAGCCATGCAAGCGTAAATGAAGTGGCGATCTTTCAGCCATGCAAGCGTAAATGAAGTGGCGATCTTTCAGCCATGCAAACCTAAATGAAGTGGCGATCTTTCAGCCATGCAAGTATAAATGAAGTGGCGATCTTTCAGCCATACAAGTGTAAATGAAGTGGCGATCTTTCAGCCATGCAAGTGTAAATGAAGTGGCGATCTTTCAGCCATGCAAGCGTAAATGAAGTGGCGATCTTTCAGCCATGCAATATGTAGAGGGAGACAGTGTTTAGTCTCGGAAGGCAGAATGGTAGCCTTATGCAATGTAGAAATGCAGATGGAGACAGTGTTTAGTCTCGGAAGGCAGAATGGTAGCCTTATGCAATGCAAAAAAATAGAATAAAATGGCAAATAAGGTTTCTTTGCTGATAGCAGGTTGCGATATTGTGACTGCTGGGGACATAGCGATACAGGGAATATCGCCGGCGCGCGCGGATAGCAGATGCTGGTATGTCAGATGCTTTCACAATCCAAATGACTGTATCCAAAGAAAAATCGTGAGTTTTGTAGATGGGAGGTTAGTTAGTATCCCTGCTGGCCTTGCTTGGCATGTCCGGCTTTGATCTGGTGATACGGTATGTATCATTTGGGGTAGTGTCGCTGAACAAAGTGGTTTCGATAATAAACATGCATGAATTTGTAAAAAAATGACATAAGTATATATTTAAGAAATAGTTTTTAGATGAGCCGACGACTGTGACGTGGTTCAAGACATTGCAACATCTCTTGCTTCGGAATTTTGAGGGTCCTCCTCAAAATTCTGCCCCAGTTTAACGGGTTGATACTTCTGACGGCTGCTCACGATGATCGGCTGAAATTACTTCGGAATTTTGAGGGTCCTCCTCAAAATTCTGCCCCAATTTCCAATTGTGGGGAAAATGAAAATTTTATTGAATCGTGACCAAACCCATAAGGCTGCCTACGTATCCCCTCTTAAACGGGAATCAGGTCAGACGTAGTTCAAATTACATCATATAAGGAAGCATGAAAATCACACATAATATCGCTTGACTGCATCTGAATTAACCGGTTTCGGCCAAACTTCTCCGTCCATTTCTGCAAGTATGAGGGCTCCTCCTGTCAGAACTCGGTGAACCATGTACGGACCTTGCCAGTTGGGAGAGAACTTCCCTTTGGCTTCATCTTGATGCGGAAAGATTTTCTTTAATACCAGCTGCCCTGGTGTGAACTGTCTTGGCTTGACCCTTTTGTTGAAGGCTCTGGACATTCTGTTCTGATAGAGTTGACCATGGCAAACTGTATTCATCCTCTTTCCGTCTATAAGAGCTAGCTGTTCATAATGACTTTTCACCCATTCTGCGTCGTCGAGCTCAGCTTCGTGTATGATCCTTAAGTAAAGAATTTCTACTTCGGCGGGAATGACTGCTCTGTACCATAAACTAGCATATAGGGGGTTGCCCCAGTTGACGTGCAGACAGTGGTGCGATACCCCAACAGAGCAAATGATAACTTTTCTTGCCATTGCTTATGCTTCTCTATCATTTTCCTCAATATCTTCTTGATGTTTTTGTTAGCGGCTTCCACAACTCCATTCATTTGAGGCCTGTAGGTTGTAGAATTCTTGTGTCTGATCCTAAAGGTTTCACACATGGTTCTCATCAAATCGCTGTTGAGGTTGGAACCATTATCAGTGATGATTAATTCTGGAATCCCGAATCGACAAACAATACGGTCGCGGACAAAGTCTGCCACGACATTCTTAGTTACTGCTCTGTAAGATGCTGCCTCGACCCATTTGGTGAAATAGTCGATTTCCACTAGGATGAACCTGTGCCCGTTGGAAGCGGCCGGCTCGATTGGACCAATAACATCCATTCCCCAAGCGGCGAAGGGCCATGGTGAGCTTGTTGCATTAAGCTCATTTGGTGGCCACGGTGTAATGAAAGCCGTTTTCTCAGCATCTTTTTCATCCATCCAGATCTGATGATACCCAGCGAAGCAATCTACAAATTATTGCAATTCATGCTTGGCGCAATTTTCGATCAGGATGTGTATGTTTGGCAAGGGGAAGTCGTCTTTCGGGCTGGCCCGGTTGAGATCCTGGTAGTCGACACAGACTCTAACCTTCCCGTCCTTCTTTGGCACTGGCACAATTTTGGCTAACCGGGTATTCTACTACCCTAAGAACCTTGGCTTTGACCTGCTTGGTGACTTCTTCCTTGATTTTCAAACTCATATCCGGCTTGAACTTTCTGAGCTTCTACTTTACCGGCGGACATATCGGATTAGTCGGCATTTTGTGTGCCATAATAGATGTACTCAGACCAGTCATGTCATCATATGACCAGGCGAATATGTCCTCATATTCCCCTAGAAATTCTGTGTATTCCTTCTTTTCTGATGGCGATAAGTGAATGCTGATTCGTGTTTCTTTGATATTCTTTTCGTCCCCCAAGTTAACAATTTCAGTCTCGTCCAGGTTGGACTTCAGCCTGTTTTCAAAATTCTCGACTTCCTTAACAATCTCTTCCGGTATGTCATCTTCCTCTGAATCCATGTATGTTTGTTGCGTTGTCTCATTGCTTACACAGTCATTGGTTCATCAAGACAAGTAATAGTAATGATGTATAAGTAAAGTAATGAGAGAAAATAATAAGAGTAAGATTTATAAGAAAATCGAAATGCTTTGATAAATTCCATAACTGTTTTTGAACATTGGAGATCTTATTACGAAATTAAAAATGCGAAATTAAAAATGCGCAGGGAAAGTTAACTAGTAAAATAAAAGATAGTGCATGATGCTTATTCAGCCTTGCTACCCCGAGGCTCGCCGAGCTCTGGTGGTTCTAATGGTCCAGTTATTGAGGCATGCTCCTCTGCTTACTGCCTATATGGAAGGGCTTTCCTCCCCTTCCTCCTCGAAAACGACACAACAATCCATATCATCGTCTTCCATGAACAAATTCCTCATTGCTGCCAATGCTTCCTCTTCTTCTGACCCATAGATAACTTCGGCCAGTTGGAAAGTCTGCTCCAAGCGTGGTATTGGCTGCTCCAATGGATAGTAAGGACCGCGCCATGGTGGCGACCAGTGGTTGATTTCCTCCCAAGTATACTCATACCCCAATCCGAAGGTGGTGCCATGTTTCTTGAGTTTGATAGGCTTAGCGATTCCTTGGAGGTTCTTGCCAAGTCCCTTGCCAGGTTCGTATCCGCTCCAGTTCAATATGCTTTCAATTTTATTGTCCCACCATTTGTCTTTATCAACGGCGTTGACCCGCTCGATGTGGTGATAAGTCTCCCCGCCTATCTTTCTTCTGCCTCCTATTGCCGGGATGGTTTGGCGACTGTATATGGGATTACTACCGTCGCCATGAATGATCACCTCTTGGTGATTCCACTCAAACTTCACTGCCTGATGTAGTGTTGACACTACGGCCCCAGCGGCATGAATCCATGGTCGTCCCAACAACATATTGTAAGATGCCGGCACATCTATCAGTTGAAAATCAACATCGAACCAAGTAGGCCCCATTTGCAAACATAGACTAATTTCCCCAATGGTGGACCTTTGGGAACCATCGAAAGCTTTTACGTTGATGGCCCCGTCCTCGATCTCATGCAGTCCCTATCCCAATGTCCCGAGTGTTACCAACGGACAAATGTTGAGGCTAGATCCCCCATCAATCAGGATTCTAGTGATAAAATAATCTTCGCATTGCACGGTGATGTGCAATGCCTTGTTGTGACTCAACCCTTCTGGTGGCAGCTCATCTTCATGAAAAGTGATCTTGTCACTTTCCAATACCTGTCCCACCATGTTAGCCATCTCTCCGCCGGTGATGTTGCTTGGCACATATGCTTCACTCAGCACCCTTAACAAGGCATTCTTGTGTGCATCGGAATTTTGTAGCAAAGCAAGGATGGAAATTTGCGCCGGTATTTTGTTCAGCTTATCAATTACCGAGTATTCTTTGGCTTGTATCTTTCTCCAGAGATCGTCGGGCCCGTTTTTAGTGATGGTTGGTCGACTAGAGGCCTGCTTGCTTGACTCAACCAAATGATCCGGGGTATAAACCCTACCGGTTCTCGTCATACGTTGTGCCGCAGTAGCTTCTCCGAACATAACCTTGCCTTTCCTTCTTGCCTCGGCTATGTAGTCCCATGGTATAGCCTTTGTATGGAACGGTGTTATGGCTGACATTGCCACTGGAATTGGCGTGGCTATCTTTACTCCGAACGGTGCATGCACCTTGGGCGATAAAACTGCAACTTCGAATGGTGTACGTGCCTTTGCTGGAGACACGAATTCAACCTCAATTGGTGCTGGCGTCTTTGCAGATGTTGGTGCTTCAAACTCAAGTGGCATGGACATATTTACCTCGGCATCCCCAGAAGGCTGAATCTGGACTATGATCGGATTAAGGGTGACTATTGGTTTCTTTGGGTCGCACCTTCTGTGATTAAATCGATCGATCCCTTGGGGTCCCAATCATCCTCTATTTCAATCATGTGAACGCCTCCACCTTTGTGATCTGGCAAAGGGTTATTGCGGACATTCGGACCAGGCTCCTTTGCCACAATGATCTTGTTATCAATTAACGTCTGGATCTTATCTTTTAGAGAGCGGCATTCGTCAATGGTGTGTCCTTTCATGCCGGAATGGTATGCACAGGATTTATTTGGATTAACCCATTGGGAAGGGTTCTTAGGAGCAGCAGGGATAGGGGTGTCATAACCAGCAGCTTTGAGTCTTTCATACAAGTGGTCAATAGGTTCAGCAATAGCGGTGTATTGTTTCGGGGGCCTTCGATCAAAGTTAGGTCGAGGTCTTGGGAAGTTTTGGCGTGCGGGAGGGGATTGATAGTGGGATGGTTGAGTATTGTAGGCTTGGTAAACATGTACGGGTTAGGAATATTTGGGTGACGTAGGTTGATATGTGGGTGGTGGAGGTGATTGATAAGTGAGTGGTAGAGTTTTGTAAGAGGGTGAGGGTGCTTGGTGGTTTGGGGTAGGCTGATATGTGATTGGAGGCATTGGGTATGTTTGGTATTTGACGGGAGATTTGGTTTTTTGTGCCACCATTACGGCTCCTACGTCCCTTTTTTTTGGACACACCGCTTGATTGTAAGGCCTTGTTTGTAGCTTGCAAAGCTTCAAAATTCGTAACCATACCGCTTTTAATGCCTTCTTCGATTTGTTCATTTGTTCTTCTTCCAAGGTAGGTCTAACCTTGGCAGCTTCGGACCTCCATCGAGTAGCATACTCGCGGAATGTTTCTGTGGGTTTCTTCTTCAGATTTTGAATGTAGAACACATCTGGTGCATTCTCTGTGTTGAACCTGAATCTGTCCATAAAATCGGACGCCATGCTCACCCAGTTTGACCACTTCTTTGGATCTTGGCTGATGTACAAGGATAAAGCATCTCCCTTCAAGCTCCTCACGAAAAGCTTCATGCGGATTTTCTCGTCTTTTCCTACTCCAACCAGCTTGTCACAGTATGTTCTCAAATGGACCCTCGGATCCCCTGTACCATCAAACATCTCGAACTTAGGAGGTTTGTACCCCTCGGGCAGTTCAACATCGGGCTGTATGCAAAGATCTTCGTAGTTTAGCCCTTCAATTCCCTTACTACCTTCAACGCCTTCAATTCTGCTAGTCAATTTCTTAAGCTCTTCGGCCAGATTTTTGATGAGCAAGTCCTTATCATCGGACTCGGGTGTGCTAGAAATGGGCTGGGTGGAGTGTGGCACAGTCTCCACGTAGATGGGGGTATTATGTTGGGTGTGGCAGTGGTCGTTTGTGGAGTTCTGGAGTTCGGGGGTGAGCAGTGGGGTATTGTTGGAAGTATGGCAGGTGTTGCAGTGGTGGTGAGGAGCGGGATGGTTCTTTTGCTTCGGGATATTCTGTGGCGGTGTAGGGTTCTGAGCATTTGGGAAATTGATATCTGGAGTAGTGAGGGAAAATGACAGATTTGCCAGATTCCGAACCTGATCAAGTTCTTCTAGAAATTTCAGCAGCTTTTGTTCCAGTTGGGATGCATTTTCCTTGGGAACCAGGGTACCATGACCGTGAGTGACCTCTACCCGTTCAGTTGAGTTCTCCTTTCTGGCGTTGTTCAAATCTTCCATCTTCTCTTTGTTCTTGTTTTTGACAGGACTGAGAGGAGGAGTGGGTGGAGGGCCCCTAGATCTTGTGATGTAGGATGATGTTGCCAGAGTTCACGAACTAACCTTTGGGGAGGGGAATAATCAAAAACAAAAAATAAACAAAAAGGTAACCAAGTTAGTGAGGTTCATGAAAAATCGATGCAATATTTAAACACATAATGCGGGAATGTAAATCGCGTCCTAATTTAGGTAGGCCTAGCGACAGATTGATTTGGAGAACTTGGAATGCTAAATGCCTCATTTTATTGATAGGAAATAAGACGAATCCCAAATCGACACTAAATAACAGGAAAAATAAAGTCACTAATGGCCATTGGCCTTATTACATTTAAATAGTGAAAAGATAAAGTCCTATCTACTTGGTCCCTGAAGGACCCTCCCCAGACTCGGCATCCCTGGCTTCGTCAAATAACTTCCCCAGCTCGCGAAGACCCAGCAACAGTAGGCTCTGGATAGATGTCCGCCTTCATTCCCCTCAGCATTCTGACAGTCTTCGACCCTTTTGAGGAACCTTCTTTCCAGCTCCACTATACCTCGCTCCAAATATCCCAGTTGCTTGTTGGCATTGATGGCCATGTCCTTCCATTCCTCAATTAGTTTTTGATTGGCTTCTTGTATCTCACAGTGCTCACTCTCGCATTCCCGAATTCTCTTGCATAGTTGATTGTATTTGACCTGTGCCTCGGCCTTTTCATCTATGATCCTGTGACCACGAACAAACCCAAGTTGACTCAGACCATTGTGATTATCCTCCAACCAGTCGGTATAGTAGGGAGTACAACCGGCGTGGTATCTATCTGGCTCGATGGTATCTTTCCCCATGACGATCTTGCAGTGCCACATATGCTGAGCTTGGCACTTGTAAGGACTATCATCAGCCTAGAAGTCGTCCCGGAAGTGACTCATCTTGTCGACCCTGGGTATAACCTGCTTCCTACCCGCTTGTCTCATAACCCGAAGAGGTACGTAAGGGTACGTTCCTCTTAAGCCGATTAGTATTAGGAAAGGTGCATCTCTGGATCGGACGATGAACTCCTTGGTTGGAAACCACTCGAACATCCATTGTACCTGGTCCTCAGTCAAATTATCAAATAGCTCGAACCATTCTTTGGCATCCTCTGGCTGAGCAAACATATCAGGGATATAATTCATTCGCTTTGGGTGATGGAAAGCGATATGATCGTCCCAGTCCCTTCGTTGAATCTCTTGTCGGTATTCACCCTTTTGTAGATGTTCCACGAGCCACAGCTGAAGCAGCAAATTGCAACCCTCGAAGTGACTAACTCCCCGTTGACATTTCTCTAGGGCTCGGTATATTTCTGCGACGATCATGGGCACGATGCTGAATGGTTGCCCTCAAATTCCTTCCATTAAGGTTTTAGTGACCATGGCTAGTCGGGTGTGAATTCTAGCTTTCTTCATTGGAAACACAATCAGCCCTAGAAAATAGAACATGAATACAAAGACCCTTCGATGAATATGCCCCAATGAGGTGATGGCAAACTCATCAGGATAGGTACGGTAGGATTTGCTGTGACCGTACCTCTCGTACAAATATTCAAAGGGGGCATAGGATTCTTTGAGGCATGTCAGCTCTGGATTCTTCTTCAGACCCATCATTTTAAGGAAACCCCTGCCCTTGCGGTTCTCAGGCATCAATAAACCTGGAGTCTCCCATACCAAACTGGCTAATCCTCCTATTTCTTCTAGCGAAGGTGTCATCTCAATTTCCCTAGATATTTTCTGACAAGAGTCTGGTCACTGGAATGAAGATCTTTCCACCAGCTTAGCAGTCTCGGGTGGATGTTGGTAACCATGCCGAATCTAGGGATTTTGTGCCTCATTATCTGCAAGAAAATAAGGCTAGGACCTTTCCCCCACCGGACTAGACTATTTAACATCAATAATTGGCATAAAAGCATTTAGTTCTCCAAATAAATGCACAGAACGTGGTATTGTCCGTCTGGGTTTCAGGGAAACCCAAGTTTCAGGGAAACCCAGTGGACTTTGGACAAGGCTATCTTAGAGAGTCATTATACGGACAACATAACTGACTCGGCTAGGTTTGACCATGATACATGCACAGTTAAACAGAGTAAGGTTTCTATGGGTTTTAGACTGGTACCCTTGAGCGGACAACTCAAGGGGGAAAGGCACAGTACCGTCGACTACACCGTTGATCGACTGGTTTTACCGCAAATACGCCTTTTCCGGATTTAGGGTGATAATATTTGAAGAGCGCAACCACTCATTATAAGCGTTGCTATAGGATTTGTTTGGCACGAGTGGAATATGATGTTGAGCATGATTATGCAACAATTAAAGACATGTTGTCACGTATTTGCACGTTCAAGAAAGCAGCAAATACAACAGTTTCATAATTTAAAGCGGAAATGAAGGAAAGCATTAAAGGAAAGAAACAAAAAGAGACAAGTCAGTTTTGTAGTTGAAAAGGAAATTGAATGCTTAAAAGAAATAAACAAATAATTGTGCGTAAAGAAGCATAAATTCACAGTAATAGCCTGAAATGGTAAAAGCCTAAAAAAAATCCCCAGCAGAGTTGCCATGCTGTCGCGCCCCCTTTTTCTCGCGAAATCGGGTTTATGACATTTGGGAGGACAACTCATTCCTTTTGGGAATTGGGTTTGCTTTGAAGAGTCGCCACCTAATGATCAGGGTGCATTACGACACCAAGGAGATTTGATTTGAGTAACCAGAGATTGGGTAAGGGCTTGAAATTATTCTAAGGGGAAGGTGTTAGGCACCCCTCAGAACCCACTAGTGTGGTTCCCGACCAGACTATTATTGTGAATTTGGGTACAATTAGCATACAAACAAATAGGGCTCAAATAAGAGGGGATTTCATCACATAAAGGTTTGAAAGTAAACAAGGTTTGAAAGAATAATTAGAAAAGCTGATTTTAAAAAAAAAAAGAGTTAAAAAATTAAAAATAAAGAATAAAGGGAGAGGGGTCCTAGGTTTATTAATAATATGGATCACCCCACACAATGCCCGGTAATCACTCCTGAATGAGGGGCTACACGTGACATTATCGCGTGGTCATCATATCCATATCTACCCTTCCCACCCCTTTAAGGTATTAAAGCGCGGAATGGTCTCGTTTACCTATTGCATGCTATTACTCGTCCCAATCATATCAGTCCCGGAGGTATTATGACTACTAATCCTAAAGGGAAGGGATGTTAGGCTTATTTGTGGTTTCAAAAGGGAAAATTCTAAGGCGACATACAAAACACGTATAACAAGTTGGGGGAAAGCACATAACAAGCAAAGGCTCAAATATACCCCCTTTCAACAAAGAAATACGTAATTAGCATGACTTACACATACTATTTAGGGTCTGATTGAATACTAAACGTGAAATAACTTAAAGGTTGAGGCAGACTGATTTATTACATAATTCAGATAAGAATCCCGAATCAGTCCTGCCTGCTGGTTGTAATTAATAGAACTGATTCAGTTTATAACTTTTACCCTAAGGCTTGCCTAAGTGTTGGACAAAGATCCTATAGGCATGGTATCTATTGAATTCAGAAAGCAACGAAGTAACAGGGTTTGAAGTGAACTGGACACATACTGATTAAAAGAGGAATCAGATTGTTAAAAGAAAGGCCATTTTTTAATGAAAATTATAAGTTCAACAGCTAATAGTACATGTTGTTGCTGATTTTAGTTCCATACGTGAATGAGGCGATTCAGATTCGATTAGGAATTCCTAAAGGCATGCTTTCTACGCGTAGTTGATTTGAACGTGGTATAAAATACAGAAGACTCGTTTTAAACTTATGAACATGATATCTAGGTGCTGAATTTTGTTTAAGACCTATGAACATGACATCTAAGCGCAGAATTTATTTAGGACCTATGAACATGATATCTAGGTGCGATTGAACGTACAGATTTAGATAATCCTGTAAGCATGATTTCTATATGATTGTAGTAGTCCTATGATCATGATTTCTATGTGAATGATGGGTATACAGAATTCAAAGGACCTATAGGCATGATTTCTATGTGCATATGCAGAATTCAAAATTCCTATTGGCATGATATCTACCCTTTTTGCATACATAGTTACCCGTCCCTTTTCACTAACCATCCCCAAGAGTTTATTACAAGTTATTACAGCCCGAAATAAAGTAAAAATACATCAGAAAACAAATAAATAAAAGTACAGCCAAGGAGAGCCTGATTCAGACTTCATGTTTGAAATATGAGGTAAACCAACTCTAGGAGATCATGATCCAAGGCCTTTCTTTCATTTGAGTGTGTCAAAGTTCCCTAAGGGCCTCGAAGGGACTCCGGGCAATGCTCACACCCAAATATATTATTAGATTGGGACAAGTGCAATGAGGAAGGGCCAGCCCTCAAGTGTCCAAGTTCAGAGGGAACTCAAAGGGTCCCAAGGCAAGGCTCACAAGAGGGGGGCAGAACTTAAAGACTAAGAAAGTGTGCAAGTGCAGAATAGAGTGCTAAAAGGGAAAAGGAAGAGGAAATCAGCTACAGATAAGCACACACAAGGGAGTTCAGGGGAAAAGAGCTTGTTACTTAGGCAAAGGGAGACTTTAGGCATGCCCAGCAATGGGGAGTGCTAGCACACCTATAAGCCTGCCAGAACACATACTGTTAGAGGCTAGGATCCCCAGGGGATCAAGTTCAATTCATGGACAATAACTTGCATATTGCCATGCCTCCTACCATAGCTTAAACACATAGGGGCAGGGGCTTGGGATTCATAATAGAACAGGCAGAAAGAAATCAACAAGCTAGAATGAGTGTTGAACTACACATAAGCAGTGAATAGGGATACCAAAAGCAGTAAATAAACACATTGTTGTGGTGCTGAAACTTAAATCAGGACATACCAGTTTCAAAGAAGCAAATAAAGAAAAGTAGGCAGTAGGTCTTGTAAACAGGCCACAGTACAAGCAACAAGAAAGAGAATACTTTTGGAGTGTAAGTGTAAGTTTTTTTTGAAAGACTACCAGTGATTTTTTATTCTTGTCAATGAAAAGGTCGTGTATTTATAGTGTGAAAAACAGGCAAAAATAAGGTAAGAAAACAATTAAGGAACTGGATATCAATTAAGAATCAAGACTTCCTTTAATTAAGGGATTCAGACTCAAACGGGAAAACTATTTAAGGAAGGAAATCAAATAAACATCTTGTGCAAAGTAGGCAATTAGGGGTAAATACATAGGGGTTTAATTAAGGGAAGAAGTTTGAAGTACACGGTTAAAACAAATAAGGCAAGAGTTAACCAGTATAAGTAAATCAAGAGGTCAGAGATTTTGTAAATATTGGTCCATGAATGAACCAAGCCAGAAAGCTAAGGAGATTTTGAATCAAATCGAGTAACAGGGAAATCAGCAAATAAGGAAAGAAAATCAATCAAACTTATACAAAAAAGGGAGTCCGAAATCAATCAAAATTGAAAGCCATTTTTAGAGGGAGGTTCAGCATATATAAAGAGCATACAAGTATTAGGCATACGCAGCTAGGTTTAGGACACAAAATAAGAAGTGTCATGCAATTGTAAAATCAGTAAAAGAGAAATAGTATCAAATAGCATACAAGGGTCCAGCACAAAGACCTTAGAAGAGTTTTAGTAGAAAATCAGAATCGCTTAAAGAAACAGAGATTTCCAGACTCAGTTAACAAATTCAGAAAACTCGAAGTAGGTCCAAAAGAGTTAGGTTTTCTGAAATCAAACAAACTCAAAGATGAAGAGCAAGCAAATCACGTAGCCAAGGGTCTCAAAACTCGGATGAACCTCCAAATTTAGGGTTCTTGCCATTAACCGAGTGCAAAGACGAAAGGGCAAGTGATTAAGGGAAAAGATAATAATTGAAACAGGTTCAGAGGTCTCAGAAAGGAACTGAGACCTTTAGCATGCTCTTTTAGTAGTAGGAACTCATGATAAGCATAGTAAAAGAACAACATGCGAAAACAGTAGAAGAACTAGTATAAGAAACAAATAGGAACATGGTGAAAAAACTTAACAGGAACACAGTAGGATAAACATGGTAGAAGAACTTTCACCATAACACAGTAGGATAAACATGGTAGAAGAAACACACAAGAGAAAAGAAAATCAGCGAAGCACACAAGAGAAAAAGAAAATCAGAGACACATAACTCAAAAACCCTAGATCGGAAAAATAAAGGTTTTGAAAGCATGGTTTTAAAAGAAATATCAAGAAGTCGTTTTAAAAGTTTAGGGAAAACCTGGATCTAGAACAGATCTAAAGAAATCATAAGAACCACAGAAGCTAGGGTTTTAGAGGAACCCAAACGGTGAGAAAGACTTGGATCGTTGTTGATCTAACTAGGAGGAGGCGAAGCCAGGCTCGAAACAGACATGGCTTGCCGGACCGAGGCCGGAGATGGCCATAAAACTTGAATCGAACCAGGTCTGAATGAAGCTTCTTCGTGTTTGAACCATGAAACCTCAACGAACAGGTGTGTAGGAACCTTAGAGGGCCGGTGGGTGGTGAAACCACCATGGATTTAGGCCAGGAGGTGGCCGGAGAAGATAGATGAAACTCATCGGAGCGGAGGGGGAGGGGGAAGGTTCTAGAGAGAACCGGAGATAGAGAGATAGAGAGAGAGTCGGTTGAGTGAGGAATGAGAGTGGTCTTAGGGGTCGTTTGGTTTAATTTGGTAAGGGGAAATAGGGGCCGTTGATCTTAGAGATCAACGGCCAGGATGAGACGGGTAAGTGGGGTTCCGGGTTCGGGCATGGGTAAAGAGGGTATGGGTCGGGTTTCAATTGAAATTGGGCTGGAAAATTGGGGTCCAACTTTGGGCTACAATTGAAAGCCAATTTGGCTATTTTTTAAATAGCCCTTTTTCCCCTTTAATTTATAAAAAATAGTAAATAAATTTCTGAAAACAAATTGAAAGCACTAAAATGATTTACAATATATAATTAATAATTCAAAAAAAAAATATAATATCCCCTTTTATAAATATGAGACGAATTTAAACCTAAAAATGGCTAATATTGCCATTATGCAATTTTATCTTTAAAAATACCAAATAAATTTGTAAAAAATGTGTGAAAAATATCTTAGCTATATTTTAGTATAAACATGAGAATCCAAGAAATGAATCACCAAAATGATAATTTTGGTGACAATTATTGGGTTTTCTTGATAAAATAGGGCAGTAAATGGTTTAAACATCTTTGAAAAATTAAGAAAAAATAATAAAACCTTGGGATGTACTCATATATGCCTATATAGGCTATTTTGAGGGTATTTTGCATATTTAAAAATACAGGGAAAAATTGAGTATCAACACCGCATCGATAAATATCACATAAGAAACCAAGTAAAAAGAGAAGGAGAAGGAGTAGCGAACAAAGGCAATATTACTCACCAGTAAGGGGCTTGCGTCCATATTTCTCATAAAAAGACGACCATGTACGGACACCCACCGTATGAGGAAGAATGACGCTCACCCACTCGCGGATACCATCAATAGGTGCAGGAGGTAGCTTCGCGGCTATAAAAACACAGCTTAGTATTACCCAAATAAAAAGTGGTCAAGCATTATTCCGACAAAAGGCATAGAAACTTACGGGCGAAGTTCCATTTCTCAGGGAACCCCGAAGGATCCGCCACAAGGTGTTCGGTCCGCACATAAAAGTAATTCTCGTAGAAGCGACGGTTGGCTCTATCGTCCATCTTCACCACGAGACTCTTCGACCCTCGGTGGCGCATGTGAATCATCGTGCCACGAATGAGTTGAGGGGCAAAAATATTGAGCATATGCCCCAAAGTGATCTCACGACCAGCAAGCTCTGCAAACTTAAGCAGCATAAGGAACAATTTGTATAGGTACGACGAAAGTTGCGCTGGGCATACCTCGTAAAAGCGGCAAAAATCTACCACCAAGGGAGGGAGAGGAAGCGTGTATCCGACGATAAAGGGGTAGGCGTAGAACGCGCAATACCCTGGGCGGTCAAAATGGACTATGTCGTCCCCCACCGCCGGCAGTATTTCAACATGGCGAGGGATCCCCTACCTAGCCTTCAACTCTGCGATTCCCTCCTCAGTTATGACGGACGGAGCAAGTTCCGGCTCCTCCCCGGCGGGGCTGTGAAAATCGCTCCACGCTTTTCCAGGGCGAGGCAAGATTTCAGCCACCGTTGGGACCTCCTCATCCTCTACCACTTCTGCTCCTCCAGTGGCCAAAACATCATTTTCCGGCATCGGAGTTGTGGCAGAAAGGTCAGCGCAAGAAGAATCGCCAGCCATTTGAATCAATTTGATAAAGCAAGATGATAAAGAAAAGGAAAGACAAAAATTCCTGGCCAACTAGAGGAAATCGAAAAATCCGAAGTATCGGGAGGGAAGAGGATTCGCAAAGTTTTCTTAAGCAAAGGCAAAGAATGTGTCAAATCGTATGGTGCAGTCCTATTTATAAGAGACATAAATTTTTCGAGCACGAAACCCAAGAGTCGTCAATTAATTTGATAGGGCATAAAACGGTTCAACCCCCTGGGAACGTGTGTCATAATGGAAGGTAACCGTAAACAACGCTTTAGGACAAATGATGTTCAAGTTCCGAAATGACAGAAATGGTTCGAGGATATCGAAAAGATGCCGTCACATTGCTAGAATCTAGAGACCATACCCAAGGGGTAGGTGATTAGATTTCTCTTAGATATATAACAATCATAAATCCAAAACCTATCTCTAAAGTGGAGCCTAGTTTAATCTGTCAAACAAGTGATGATTGAATGAAAGAAAAACCACTAGTAGGGATATGGATGGAGTCTCGCTCAGTAATCCGCCTACCAGGCCCGACAAGAGGTGACCCCGGTAGACGGAGGGACTAACTGTATTGGTCAAAATCTGATCGCTGCAGTCGGCCTGGCCAAGATCCCGTCCAAGCGACGAGATAGTGAAAGACGACATGGTTTGCTCCAAAACCCCGTACCCATAATGCCCGCCGTGACAAAGAACAACACTCAGGAAACGACGAAAGCGGACGTCGTGCGAATTTGTATTGACCCATAGTGAGAATTCCATAACTATATATAGGGGAGAAGTCTTCCCATGGGGAGGGGTTTTTTTTTCTTCTCTCTCTTTCTCCTCTGTAATCTTCTTAAAAAGAGGAGTCTTCCCATGGAAGACAAAAAACAGTGATCTTCATCAATTAATGAATGAAGAAATGAAAAATATCAATGAGATTGATCTATCCCTGTTTCATTTCGTGCATTATTTTCCGATTCGTTTATAGATCTGGAGGTTATTAGCCTTGACTAAGATTTACCTCTTCATTCTCTTTGATTGATTTATTCAAAAAGGGTTCAATATCTATTTGAGTTAAATAATTATTCGTTTATAGATCTTGAGGTTATTAGCCTTGACTAAAATTTACCTCTTCATTCTCTTTGATTGATTTATTCAAAAAGGGTTCAAAATCTTTTTGAGTTAAACAGAAGTCTTAGCTGATGGACGTTGAAATGGGGCTTGTTTGCCCAGTCTGGTGCGAGATATTTATGGTTTCTTGGAGCTATAAATATCTCACATTTTTGGTAAATAAAATACTTTAATTTGACCCCAAAATAAAAATCTAACATGACAATAGAACATTAACTTGCATTATTTTTACGTTAGATATAGAAATTTTAATCACCGAATGGAAATGAATTTTTAAAACGAATGAAAATTGAAGTAAGATAACAATAAACAGTTCATTTAACAAGGAAAAAATTGATCGTATTAGTACTAGAAGGAGTAAATTTTTTGAGGTAAGCTAAAAGAAATTCCTGGTCACTTTAATTGTTAATTATATAATTACCCCTATAACATATATAGCGCTAGTCTAATAACATGCTTAGCAAAATAATAAATTCTAATAAAATTGCCTTTTTCAATATTAAAGAATTATAGCAAACGTGAACTTTTGTTTTAATGTCAGCAACTGCGTCAAAATGTTACGTTTGCAATCGGAGAGTGGTTTAAATCATGTAAACGTGTTTGCCAAAGAGTCCAATATACAAAATGGGTAGATAGGAAAAATTGAGAACCAATTAGGTTTGTTAGGTTTACTTTATATACCATATGAATATTATTCTATCTATGATTTGAAAATGAAGATGTGACTTTCTTTAGTTGGCATATACTTATTAAATGCACATTGTTTTCGCAATTAGTTAGCATATACGTCAAAGTATTAGTTTTGTTATCACATAGTAATAATATACTCGGTGTGATCTTATAAGTGGGCAGGGAGAGAATGAACACAAATCTTATGCCTAATTTGTGTGAAGTAGAGACACTATTTTTGATAGACTCTCCGCTAAAATAAAGTATTCTCAAAACAGATTTGAAAAATACAAAAATAAATAAATAATTAAGATACAACAAAACAACAACAACAAGAAACACAGTCTAATCGCACAAGTGGAGTTTAAGAAGAATAATGTGTATGCAGATATTACCTATATCTGATAAGGTAGAGATATTGTTTTCGTTAAACTCTCGCTTAATTGAAACGATAAAAATATTAAAAAATAAAAATAATAAAAGCAAAATAGTAACGATACCTAAAGTATAATGATCACGATTTGTTTCACAGTTTCTTTAATTAGCATATACCAAACAGTCAAATGCACAAATTTTTTCTGCATGGAAAATTTTAACGAAACGTGTAAGATGTAGCATTCGTGAGGTGGCTATTGACTAAGCCAGCCCTATCCACTATGACACGTATCGCCACATTATTTGGGGCCCACTTTGGCTGCCGAATTTAAAATGTGGGACCACCTCGTAATATGTAGACAACGAAGTTGGTCCCTTACAACATTCGAGTAACACCTAATGTTATAATTGGATGACACGTGTCATCATCTGAAAGAGTTCACCATCCCCCATCTTATCCGGAGATCCAACGGCTCATAACTACTTTTGAGCTCTATTCCCTTTTTCTTGGAACCATTTTTTGTTTAATTATTTAATCAGGAGTTAACTAATGGAGTATACACATGATGTTTACATAATGGATGAATTTATTCAGTTGCAAAAAAAGTTACTTTTTTTTTTTTACTACTGCTTCTAAATGAATGAAATTACCGGCCTGTTTGGCCAGTTTCTCTAATTCTAAAAAAGTAATTTTTATTTTTAAAGTTGAATTGTTTGATCAAACTTTTGGAAAAAAAAAGTGTTTTAGGAGAAGCAGAAAAAATAGTTTCTCTCCAAAAATATTCCTTTTTTAAAAGTATTTTTGAGAAAATACACTTAGAAGCAGATTTTTAAAATTTGGCTAAACACTAATTGCTGCTCATAAGTGTGTTTCAAATTAATTAACCAAACACAAACTACTTCTCACCAAAAATACTTTTGAGAAAAGTCATTTTGAACAAAAATACTTCTCAAAATAAGTTGATTTTTGCAGTTTGGCCAAACCGGCTATACGAAGTTAATTTTCTTACTACTGCTTCTACAAATGCAAGTATGTATAGTTATCTGTAAGGTAATTTGTTAACGGAATTTTCTTTACATGATAATATACAAAAGATAAACTGATTTAATATCCATTATAGTTTTGAGATTTGGAAAAGAAATTCTTTTTTGTTCAGCGGGTTTTTTCTTTTATAACCTTTTACGGCGTAAATTTAAATTAGTCATAAATTACTGATAAAGAAAAGTCCTCCATGCTATCTAACTGGATTCGATATGTAGACTATATTACTGTTTCGGAAGATATTTTACGGATAAGGAGTTTGATATTTGTAGTGTATGTTAGTTTCCTTATCCATTAGTATACATCTCCCTATGTTTTAATTTATTTAATTTATATAGTTTATCTTCAATCTTATTTCATTGTTCAAGTTGAATAAATATTTCATTTTTAGAGGACATTTGAATTAAAAGAAAAAGAAGACTAAGCATTTCAACGTAATAATTGTATATTTGAAAGTTTTTTTTTTTTTGGTTTTCCACCCGGTGTCTGGTACTCGCATTGGCCCGACTATATCCGGATTCGCGCCGTGTAGGGCTCCATTCGGGGGGAAAAGCTCCCTACCAAGGATTTTTCCATACCAGGGCTCAAACTCGAGACCTCTAGTTAAGGGAGGAGCAGTCTCATCCACTGCACCACATCCTTGGGTGGTGTATATTTGAAAGTTACAAACAATGAAGTAGTGAAAACTTCTTTTAGATGACAAGTTTAAAGAAGAAAACTCATTTATATTCCCTGTATGTATTATCAATTTATCATTTCGTTGATCACTCTTACCTTTTCTTTGAGTGCCACAAAAGTATGTTACGTACCAAAAAATGGCTGGTTTTTGTAATTAATTTACCCTTCTCTAACTAATTTGTTTATACATAAAGACTTTATTTCTCTTAATAATTTAAAAGGCGCAAAATTGCAATGTACATTACAATCTCTAATTTTAGTTAAATCATGAAAAAAGTGACAAGTGGCAAAATATGAGGGCATACGAAATATATTTCAGGTTTCATCGTGTAAATCGGGGTTTATTATTCAGATTTGTTCTAGCAAAAATCAATGGAGATCTCATATACTGTAATTTAAGAAAAAATTGAAGACCTTCAATTTTTATGACTAAAGGTTAATAGTGTTTATTATTAACACACTTGACCTAGATACTTTTATTTTACATTGAGTTTTTTTTTGACAACTTTACCAATTATCCATATCTCCAACAACAACAAAAAAAACATTGTATCCCACGAATAGGGGTCTGGGGAGGGTATTATGTACACAACCTTACCTCTACTTTATGCAGGTAGAGAGGTTGTTTTCGTTAGACCCTCGACACCAAGCAAGCATGCAAATCACAACAGTATAGAGAAAAAAGATATAGTAGTGTAAAAGTCAGGAAAACATTAACAACAACGAGGAACTAGAGCAACCAAAACACATGCGATACCAGGTAATAATAGAATTTTAAGCATATGGAAAATACTAAAATATGCAACCACTAGTGAAAGGAAAATGGGAACGTGCACTGCCTACTAGCCTTCTACCCTAATCCCCCACCCTCCACGTACGCCTATCACGGGTCATGTCCTCGGTGAGCTGAAGATGCGCCATGTCCTGTCTAATCACCTCACCTCAATACTTCTTCGGCTTACCTCTGCCTTTCCTTAGACCTTGCCATCGCCAATCTCTCACACCCCCTCACTGGAGCGTCCGGACACCTCCTCATCACATGCTCAAACCATCTCAACCTCGCTTCCCGCATCTTGTCATCGACGGATGCTACGCCAACCTTTTCCCGAATATCTCCATTCCTAATCATGTATCTCCTGGTATGCCTACAAATCCATCTCAGCATCCTCATCTCCACAACCTTCATCTTTTGGACACGAGTGTTTTTGACTGGCCAACACTTTCTCCATACAATATAGTTGGTCTAACCACCACCTTGTAGAACTTCCTTTAAGTTTTGGTGTCACGTTTTTATCATACAAAACACCGGATTCAAGCCTCTATTTCATCCACGCCGCTCCAATACGGTATGTGACATCATCGTCGATCTCTTCATTGCCTTGGATTACTGATCCAAGGTACTTGAAGCTGCCTCTCTTAGGGATAACTTGTAAATCCAGCCTCACTTCCACGTCAGCTTCTTGGGTGATGTTGCTGAACTTGCACTCCAAGTACTTTGCCTTAGTCGTGTTCAACTTGAAACCTTAAGGCTCCAGGGTCTGTCTCCAAACCTCCAGCCTAGTGTTGACCCCGCCTCGCGTCTCGTCAATCAGTATTATATCATCTGCAAATAACATGGACCACGACGCCTCCCCTTGGATGTGGTGCGTCAATACATCGAATACTAAGGCAAATAAAAACGGACGAAGAGCTGAACCTTGGTGTAACCCCATCACGTCAGGAAAGTGTCCCGAGTCACCTCCTACTGTCCTAACCCGGGTCTTGGCTCCATTATACATGTCCTTAGTCGCCCTAATGTATGCTACATGTACACTTTTTGCCTCCAAACATTAGCATAAAACCTCCCTAGGGACCTGTCGTATGCTTTTCCTAGGTCAATAAATACCATATGCGAATCCTTCTTCCTTTCCCTATACTGCTCCACCAATCTCCTCACCAGAAGAATGGATTTCGTGATCGATTGTCCAGGCATGAATCCGAATTGGTTAATTAATGAGACTAGCTACGAAAATAGATATCAAAAACTAAAATATTCATCTTAAATCTGCTCAAGTTTTGAAGTCAGTTAGATTGATTCAAGATTTATGGTTATTAGATCTTTTTGTACTATCAAATAATTGTGTCACACAAGACTTCGATATTAGGTTCCATGTACTTTCATTTTTTACGCACTTACATTTTATAAGACCTCCAAACACATATTATTTTATTTTTGATTATCTTAATAAAAAACACCACTTGGCAATCAGCCTAGTGGTATATTTGCCTAAAAAAAATCTACTCAAGTTCACTTCCAGTAGTAAGCTAAGATACATAAACTTTAAAGCGGTTGTTTAGTTTGTAAAATAATTAGTTATCTCATGATTGTTATTCTACGTAGAGTATCGTATAAAAATAATATCACAATTATATCAAACGCGGCATAACAGAAAGATTATATCCCTTATAACACGAACTAAAACGACACACTTTAAAGGATAAAATTTAATTAGAGTGAGGGAGCTCTACATGATGACCTGGAAGTTCTTTTCAGTACTCCATAAGGCTAAGGATTTTAATCAATTTTTGCTCTTGATCCACCTGTTATATCCACTATGGATTAATTTAATTAAAATAAAACTTTATATCTTCAATATATAAGATAAGTACCATTGGTGTGCATTCGATTTTGACCCTTATCGATAATTACTTATCGATTATCGATTTGTACATATGCTTATCGTTATCGTTTCAATAAAGTTCCAATTATTTCGATTTTGATTTATCGATTTTGGGGCTTATCGATTCGGTTATCGATTACACCAATAAGAAAATTTGCGGGATTCCACGGAAAGTATATCGCTATAAACACGCCTAACTAATATGGACAAAAAGAAGCTAAAATAAGACGAACACCATTTATAACATAAAAATTATGTCAACAAGCACATGCAACGAAACTAAAGTAAGGGATCAAATGTATGCCACCAACACTCCAACGGTATAAAAAAAAAATACATCATCACGACTAATTTTGTTTTCCATTAATTTGAACTTCATTCCCTTGAGCTTTAAATATGATCATTCCTTAAATGTGGTAGAGGAAATAATAGGGTTAGGGACTTAGGGTAAAGGAAAGGGTATTATAAAACAAGGGTACAAAAAAAAAAGTACATGTCTGGTGCATTCTCCGTATTAAACCTGAATCTGTCCATAAAGTCAGATGCCATGCTTACCCAGCTTGACCACTTCTTGGGATCTTGGCTGATGTACCAAGATAATGCATCTCCTTTCAAACTTCTCATGCACAGCTTCATGCGGATTCTCTCGTCCTTCCCTACTCCAACCAACTTGTCGCTTTTAGTATATCTTATCGGTTTACCGATAAACCGATAACCGAAGAGGACAAAATCGAAATCGAAATCGATAACTCGATAAGGAAAATTTCGAAATCGAAATCGAAATCGATAAACCGATAACAAATAATCGATTCGATTTATCGATAAATCGATTCGAATGCACACCCCCAATAAGTACTACGATAACTCTAAGTTATAGTTTTCCACGCATAATGACAATATTAGCATATTTCTTTATACGAAAAATTACTGTTTGTTTGATTTCCGAAAAGTGGAAAGGACAACTAAGAAAGACCGAAAAATTTGTGAAATCTAACTATTACGTATTATGCTTGAAATTTTTGAATCCTGAAAAATAAAAGGAACAATATTTTGATGAAAGTGTCATAACGACTAATGTTCAACTATTAAAATACTTGTACTATTTAAGAAAAGACTTATCTAATGACAAGCTAGCATAGATATCATTTTATTTTTGGAAAAAGAATACAACGGCTCTTTCTGGTTCATGTACCCCAGAGTTGAAGCAACTCTACATGCATTAATCTTTTTAGTTTTTACTTGGCTAAGATTAGTCAATTAGTCATCAAGCAAACGTCCAAGTAGGACAAGTAGTGCTTGACTACTTGACTTGTCTCATCCCTTAGCAATTTGTAAAAAAATAGAGTTAAGTTTTATGAATCGTCATATATAAAATATATTTACACTATTAAAAATATATTACACTTAAGCCTTTATTTGTAAAATTCATAATTTTGAAAATAAGATAAATAGTATTTTATACTAGGTAACAGTGATCAGCTGATAAATAAATTCCTTATGACAATGTATAAAAGCTAGAGAAATATAAATTATAAAATGATAGTGTGAAACCTTTTATTTGTAATAATAGGTTAGTTATTTATTAAGATTACCAATTAATTTTATTAAAAATATTATATTAATTACCTTATAAGTAATTTAATTGTATAAATTACACTATTAATGCACATAAGTTGAACACCTTGTATAATTAAAATCTTCTGTTGAAGTTAAATGAGCACATTTAATATGCAAGTGCTTAAGATGATAATCATTTTTTTTTATCACAGTAGCTTGTTACCTACTCCCTCTATCCCATTTCAAATGTCATTTTAACTCAAAATGTTTTTCGAAATAATTATCACTTTAGAAATTTAAGTAAATTTATTAATTGTTTCCAACCCCTATAATATTAAAGAAATAGTAGTTCTTTATAATATGCTTAATTCTCAAAAAATATTTAATATGGTAAATTATATATTATATATATTTTTTAATGACGTAAAAAGAGCTAAAGCAACAGTTAAATTAAAACGTAGTGGTAACTAATAGTATCACTTTTAAAACCATTACAAGATCAAGAGGAGTTCCATTGCAATTAAAAAACTTACCAAGATAACTTTCCAATTAAGTTTCTTTCTTTTCTCACGAATCATGGTTAGTTGTCACTAACAAGATCCAATTAAAATAAAATAATCCAATAAAAAACAAGGCAATGAATCATGAGGAGCGAGAAAAGGAAAAAAAAAACAAAAAACGAAAAGGACAATAAATAAAAAAGAAAGAAAAATACGGAAATCGCCGTCGTCGTTTTATAAAATTGTTTCAGACCTCTCTTTTTTTCTCTTCTTATTTATTCTCCTGTAAATTTTCGTCCCTATATAAACTAGCAATTTCTCAAGCAATAATCAAAAGAAGAATAAAAATAAAGCTGAGGTTTTGAAACTATGGGGGAATCGGTAGAACTTCCGAGTCGTTTAGCGATTCTTCCATTCAGGAACAAAGTGTTGTTACCTGGTGCGATTATTCGAATTCGTTGCACTTCTCCTAGCAGGTAAATTTCTAGAGAAATTTATCTTTTTACTGTGGTAATTTACAGTTATTCTGATATATATTGTTTTATTAATTATCTTAGCATGTATTTAGCTGGAATGATTTGTTTGAGTGTACTAGAGATACGAAAGGTAGTTACTTTTTTTGTGAATTGGCGCGAGGATTAACAGGTTTCGTTGACTTTGCTATGTAGTTGACCTTTTTGAAGTTGTAGAATTTGAGGATTGATGTTTTTAGGTTTGACTTGTGTTTTGTTGTATTTTGTTTTTATTTTTATATTTTTGATTCCTTTCAAGTTGTTAACTTTAGCAGATAGGATGGTTCGAATTGATCGACTGAAGAATTACAGTTCTCAGCTACTCTGTTACACACTTTCCTTTCTAGTGCGTCCCAAAAAGAATGATATCTTTCTATTTTTAGAAACCATTTAACTTTGAACATCTCATGTTTATCCTTAATGGGAGTCTATGGCTTGTTTTAGAAACTCCATGCCCAGTCTAACATCACTATATAAATTGGGACGGAGGGAGTATTATATGTGGAAAGATCACTGGCTTAATTTTACTTAATTGTTTGGATGTGATACACTATAACCACTTGGTTAGTAGAGTATTATTTTTAGCTGATATTGCGCAGCACATTGTGTAAATGATTGTGGCGAAGAGAAAAGATCAAAGTATAGGGAGTAATGTTTCTATTTTTCTTAATTATAAATATGTGTGTGTTGCAGTGTAAAATTGGTGGAGCAGGAGTTATGGCAGAGGGAAGAGAAGGGACTGATTGGAATATTACCAGTTAGAGATTCAGCTGCGACAGCCACTTCGGGTACTGCAACATCTTCAGGTGATCTTGCTTATTCTGAATGTTATTGTCTATGTTCCAAATTAGGAAGAAAAAGAAAGGAAGAAAAAGCCTCATGCTCTAAGAATTCTTATAACGAGACATATATTTGACGTTATTGTCAAATATATTTCTTGGCTACTGAAAGCTTAGCAAATTCAGCCTTAGAGTTTACTCTTTTGGTTATTTTTGTTGATCTAGCTCTAGAGTCAAATTGATCTAGTTGTACATATTGATTACTTGGTTGAAAAAAAATATTTCCTTTCGACAAAAAAAAAATGTTATTTTGTAAAATGGTAAAGAGGGTAGAAAAAGGTGTCCCCGGGAATGCAAAAGTGAATTAAAGTAGTAATTTTGAGGTGGAAACATTGGTTTTGTGTTGAAATGGGTCAAACAAATTAGGATGGACTAGAAAGGGCAGTTGTACGAGTAAATTGGATGGAAACTGGAAAGAATAGTATAGTTATTTCCTGTTGAATTTACTTGTTGCAAATACTGCAGGTGCGGGTGTAGAATCAGCTGAACGAGGCTTGAAAAATCAGCCTGGTATATCAGATACTCACAAGCATGATTCAAAAAATCAACAGGAAGTTATTCACTGGCATAATAGGTACACACATCGTGATGCATTCCTTTGTCGTTGCATTGACATAGATGCCCTGGCCTGTTCTGTGCCATTTGATGTAGATTTGGTGATATAACGTTTAGCAGCGTGGGTATTGACTATTATGTTTTGATGAATAGTTCATTCAGTTATGTCACCAATTAGTATGTTCACTATCAGTTCTTTTTTACATGTTTATTAAGGCATTTGTGAAGTTTATCATTTTATCTCAACTCAGGGGAGTTGCAGCCCGAGCTTTACATCTCTCAAGAGGAGTTGAGAAACCAAGTGGCAGAGTTACATACATAGTTGTACTAGAGGGCTTATGCCGATTCAATGTGCAGGAGCTTAGTACCAGAGGAACATACTATACAGCACGGATCACGTCTCTTGATATGACCAAGGCTGGTAAGAGTTCTGTTATTCTTCTTTAGATGACTGGACATACGTAGGATCTGGATAGGTAAAATCATAGCCCTTCTCCTTTTATTTTTTACCCCAGTGTATGAGGGGGAGAGGGGGCGGGGATGGGTGTGTGGATACCAAGAGACTAGGGGTGGAGGTTGGTGCTAATGTTGAAAATAATAATATATGAGGACCTTGTCAAGACTTCTGAATTGCTAGAATTTTTATTGTCATGATCAGAGATGGAGTTGATTGAGCAAGACCAAGAATTCATAGCATTGTCTCGTCAGTTTAAAGCCACTGCGATGGAGCTCATTTCCATTCTTGAGCAGGTGAAATTTGAGGCTAACTTTTCTTTACAATGACTTCTCTGCTCTGCTGAATTTCCTTGTAGCACTATTACCTCTTTGTAATGGCTAAAAAGTCTTTAATAATTTCCCAGCGCTTACGGTTGGGAAATGATTTTTATTTTGGGTGGATTAGAAGATGTGTAATTCTGCCCTGTTAACAGGGGATAGAGCCTGCATCCAATGTTTCTTCCCCTCATTTTGTTCTTCTTCCCCTACCCCTGATAATAGACATATTAGCAAAACCGGATTAACTATAGAAAACTCGCTGCATCCCGAGAAACAAGATGATTTGTTGCAAGTACGTTGTACATACCTCAAATGAAGAAGAAATATGTATTATTAGCTGTGTGGCATGTGAAAACTGTTACTGTTTGTTATTATAAGCTAGAAATTACTTCTTTTCCGTGAAAGGTTTATGCACGATGGGTGATTCTCTAAACCTAAAATGTAAATGAAGTCTTCTTAATGTCAGTAAAATTTTAAGAATGCATATTACCACAATTTGCAAGGATGTTCTCTCTATCTTTTAGATGGCTGATGCATCTACTAATATAGAAGGGCAGCCCGGTACGCTAAGCTCCCGCTATGCGCGGGGTCCGGGGAAGGGTCGGACCACAAGGGTCTATTGTACGCAGCCTTACCCTGCATTTCGAAGTGCAAGAGGCTGTTTCCACACCTCGAACCCGTGACCTCCTGGTCACATGGCAGCAACTTTACTAATTACGCCAAGGCTCCCCTTCAATGCATCTACTTATATAATAGCATGAAAAATATTCGAATGAGTTCTATTGACATGGAAGGAATCTGCAACCAGCTTTTGTGTCTAAGTTGAAAAGCAGGGTAGCTGATGATCCATCTAATCTTAGTAATTATGTTTGTCTGATCTTTCTTCAACAGAAACAGAAGACTGGTGGAAGAACAAAGGTTCTTCTGGAGACGGTTCCTGTCCATAAATTGGCTGATATTTTTGTAGCTAGTTTTGAGATTAGCTTTGAGGAGCAGTTATCCATGCTGGATTCTGTTGATGTTAAAGTAAGGCTTTCAAAAGCTAGTGAGCTAGTTGATAGGCATTTACAGGTACCTACTTGGTTGCGCATTTGTGTTTGACGGTGTTGCTTTTGATTTCAAGTACTTGAGTCATCTTCCTTTTTTGCTTGTGTAGTCAATTCGGGTGGCAGAGAAGATTACCCAAAAGGTTGAGGGGCAGTTATCAAAGTCTCAGAAAGAATTTCTGTTGCGACAGCAGGTTTCTTTATCTGTGTCTTTTGATATTTTCTTTGATATTTTGAGAGTTGAATATAAGCTTTTCCACATTTTGCTATATGATAAGGGACACTGTAGGAATAGTGGGAGTGTTTGCTGTCAGACACCTTATTCAATTGTCAACACCAGAGGACTTTAGCATTGGGTTATGGGGCTGGTTGAAAGTCTATTATTGTGTTACTTTCCTAAAACTTTAAAGCAAGGATAAGAAGAATACCTTTCAAAGCCTAAGGGCTGTCTGTTTACTCCATGCTTGTTCGCCTTTGCTCTGCCAGTGCTACCGGAGTTTCTTGCGAATTTTACGTTATGTGCTACTATGCCTGCTGACGTACTATTAGGTTAGGTCTTAATATGCTTATTCTTTTTGTCGTCCTTTCTTCTGTATCCCTTCTCATATTGGCTCAAAGCTTGGTTCATCTTCCTCAATACATTGAGGTCTATATGATCGAAGTCTTTCTCCTAACCCTTTTGAGGACAGGAATAGATGGTTCTTATGGAAACTGATCTCCTTTTGTTACTTATGTTGCTTCTATTTTGTAATTCTTATTCATCTTACAGATGAAGGCCATAAAGGAGGAACTTGGTGACAATGATGATGAAGAAGATGATTTGGTTGCCTTGGAAAGGAAGATGCAAGGAGCAGGAATGCCTGCAAGTATCTGGAAACATGCTGTGAGGGAACTAAGGTACAATGTTTGAAACTCAAAATGCCTTCCATGAGATTTACACATGTGGGGACCATCCTCATTGCTTTGTCAAAATAAGGAAAAAGGAGAGTGAATAAAATAGCAAAGGAAAGTAGGAAACGGCGGAAAAGGAGAGAGAAGAGAAAGAAAATGAAAGGGAAAGAGGAAGGAGGACAAGAAGTGCGAAGTAAAGAAGGGCAGGTCCTCACCCACATGCAAGAGTGGATTTGCGGAGGAAATCTGTGTACTATGGATTACCTTGGAGGATGCTGCTGCTATCTTCTTGTGAATAAAATCCTCATTCCCCCCCCCCCCCCATATGTGGCGATCGTCATTTTTGTCCAGCAAAAGTAGCTTTCATTAAGGGAGTTTTGGTAAGAAAATATTTATGTGGGGAATCACTTGCTAATTATTCACCGGAGAGAATGAATTTTGTGATGTAATTTTTTTTTTTTTTTGGTGATGCCTTCCGCAGTTATTAGATTGTTGACTCAGATTCTATGAAGTCTTTTTACCATCTTTGAAATAGAAGGTTGCTCACCTCTACTCATGGACCTAGGTTTAATTGACCTAAGTATGTCAAATATTTGTGTTTCCTTTTGGTATCTCTCTTTTATCTCCTGAGATGCTGTCATTAATGTGTCTGTCTTGTAAAACCGTGCTACACTTGGACTCTGATCAAAACAACTCATTTGATAATCATCCTAATCATGGCTGATAGTATCAGCGATATACTCTGACAAATGGCCAACTAATTGATGATAGACAGAAGTGTTTACTTCATGAAGTAAGGATGTTTGCGGCTGGCTCCACTTCAATGGATGCTACATTGAGACTAATTTATGTTGTACTGGAGGTTATACTTCATTACCTTTTTCTCTGTCAAGATATTTTTGTTGCTGTCTCTAACTAGCACTGCCATCTTGGCACATGTTAGGTGTTGCTTAATTTGTTTTTCTTTTCGCAATTAACTTGTGTTGTTAACTGCTTGATCTTTTAGAATTGTTTTGTGCTTAATTATAATTAACCCGGTGTAGCAGATCATGTTGAGTGCTTGGGTTCTTGGTGGAGTGGTCCATTTAATTTCTAATCTTTAATGTTGACTCAAAATTCTTATAACAGGAGACTGAAGAAAATGCAGCCTCAACAACCTGGATATAATAGCTCCCGCGTCTATCTGGAGCTACTTGCTGATCTTCCATGGGAGAACGCCAGTCAAGAACTTGAATTGGACTTAAAAGCTGCAAAGGAGCGTCTTGATGCTGACCATTATGGTTTATTGAAGGTCAAGCAACGGATAATCGAATATCTAGCTGTTCGGAAGGTTGGGCTCTTTTCTGGTCTTTTCATCATGTTAAAATCTGCCTGATTATTTAAAATAATCTGATGCAATTGAACATTAAATGCAGCTCAAACCAGATGCGAGAGGTCCAGTGTTGTGCTTTGTTGGCCCACCAGGTGTCGGGAAGACATCTTTGGCTTCATCTATTGCTGCTGCTTTAGGCCGAAAGTTTATACGCATCTCCCTTGGTGGTGTCAAGGATGAGGCCGATATCAGAGGGCATAGGAGAACATATATTGGTAGCATGCCGGGGCGTCTAATTGATGGCTTAAAGGTGCAGACTTAAGCTTCTGCGAGTTTTGATGATCTCTTTCTGTCATTTCATCTTGTATCTACTGCTTGCCATATCTTGAATACAGTTTAAACTCACAACAGTTTTAGGATAAGCCATGTTGCGTGAACACGTGGGTGTTCGATATGGGTGTATCGTGTGGATCCAGAAGGATTCATTATCACCTAAATCTTAGGATTTGGGGATACGGATAGGAATAAAATTTGAATACACATGCACACAGTTATAGTTAATTGTAAAGTCATTGAATCGAAACTTCAGTAAATAGATTTTGTAAGTACCTGATATTTTATTTAATTTAGTTGTCTTACAGAATAGCATTTATATAAGAAGAGTTATCTTATAGAATAGTAAAAGTTTCTAACACAGTCATGTGTGTATAAACACATATATTTAAGCCCAAACTCTAAATAATCTATGCTTCTTGTCCATAGTTGTAGTCTATGCACCCTTAGTGAATTGAACAACTGGTGCGTATTCCACAATGGCACCAAATTGTGTCTGATCGATACGGGTCCCACAGGGTTTTGTTGAAGGATCTGTCTAGCATAGGAAATAAATGATGTCTTTTGCATTTGACCTTCTTCTGTTACTCCTATTGTATGCTCCTTCTTAGTTGTCAAGGAATTGCCTGTTCCATCTAGAGCTGGAGTTCTGTTAGTTTCAGTGTATAAGGAACAGTGTCTATAATTAGCAAACCCAAACAAGCTTAGGCTTTGGTTCTAATGTCCGGGACTTTCATGTTAACCTTTGGCCCCTAAATACTGAAACTGCTTCTCTTGACTGCTGCATTCGTACAAATCCCCTGTATTCTGTCCAGCAACTTCTCTGTTCTTAACAAGATAACAAAGTAACTAGCTTCTTGCTCTTTGGTTCTTTACTGAGAGTTTGAATGCAGCAAAGATATGATGTACTTTAGAAAATCAAAACCACGGATGTTTACATTGTTTAGCTGAAAAAGTGTTTCGTGGTAAAGCTATATCTCTACTCTACACTAATTTTGTATAAGTGATACATTGTCTTTCTACTATTAAAACACGAGAGTTGAAGGATAGTTACTGGCTTCTCTCTGTTGAAGAGTAATTTAAGGTTTTAACTTTCAGAGAGTAGGTGTTCGCAATCCAGTTATGCTGCTGGATGAGATTGATAAGACTGGATCTGATGTGAGGGGAGATCCTGCTTCAGCACTACTGGAGGTTCTTGATCCCGAACAGAATAAAGCATTCAATGATCAGTATCCTTTTCATATTTGTTATTGTATTTTCTTTGTTATTTATTTGTATCCAAATGGTTGTGGCTATGATACATTTGTGTTTTCACTTCTCTTCTCTTTCAAGCATCTTTTGAATTTTGTCTAAGTAATGCATTTTCCAGTAAGTATCATGGTTAGGATTAAGTTGGTCCTTGGAATGTTCTTTTGCCTGTTAATTAGCAACCACAGATATCGATGGCTAATCTTTCCTGGTTATCATCACATTTCTTCTTTCGTATTTGATAAGTTTCGTATGGAGCTACTTACTGTCAGTAGCGCCAACTGCTGAAAACGCTGTTGCGTAGGTATTTGCTAATCGATTCATTACTTTAATAATATCACAAACTTGAGATTACATGTGTGTTTGAAGTGATTCCTTAATTCAAATTTAGCTATTTGAATGTTCCGTTCGACCTATCAAAGGTTATTTTTGTTGCAACCGCAAACAGAACGCAGCCAATTCCTCCCCCACTCTTGGACAGAATGGAAGTCATCGAGTTGCCTGGATATACACCAGAAGAAAAGCTTAAGATAGCAATTAGGCATTTAATTCCTCGAGTTCTTGATCAGCATGGTCTAAGTTCTGACTTCCTTCAAATACCTGAGGTACTGAAATTGTTAGAAACATTGTCGTAGCATGCTTTGTGTTTCGTTAACTGCGTCTAATGATTGCATACTGGTTTCAACTAGCATGGAATAGTAGTAAATATTTGTAAAGGAAATGTCTGCATATGATATCTTAGATGGTCTTGTTTAATAAAAAACAGTTATTTACATCTTTGTTGTTAGATCATATTAAGGTCATATTTTGTTTGTTAAATCTATATTATCCAAACAAAATGCTAATATATTGACTATTACAAAGATTATGACATGGGTGGCTTTAAGGATATTTTTCTGTGGTCATATTTTTTCATTTCTCAATTGTCCAATGCGCTTACATCTTTTTAGCATGATGATCTTCCACAAAGGTTTACAAAATTTACACTCTTCACAGGACGTCAGCCATGTAGTAATGTGTATATGGAAAACTATACAATAACAGAATACGGTGAAATGATTGCCATTTCCTGTGATCTTTGTTCTTTTTGGTGTGTTTAGGTAATCGAGGGCTTTCCTTGTCTATCTTTTATACCCTCAGCCACGTGCTCATTATCTTGAGAGATTTTTCTTTCTTTTCTATCTTTTTTGGAGGGAGGTGGGGTTCGACCCACATATTCTGCATAACGTTTTTCTTGTAAACCTGACAACTTGCATGATTTTTGTATTGGTTTATGGTTATGGTAGGCTATGGTGAAACTTGTAATCCAAAGGTACACAAGGGAAGCAGGTGTACGTAATCTAGAAAGGAATTTATCTGCCTTAGCACGTGCAGCGGCTGTAAAAGTTGCAGAACAAGAACATGTAGTGCCCTTTGCCAAAGATGTGCAACGCCTTTCTTCACCACTGTTGGATGGCAAACTTGCTGAGAGTGCTGAGGTTGAAATGGAAGTTATCCCTATGGGTGTCAATAATCATGATATCTCCAATGAGTTTAGGGTTTCCTCACCTATGGTAGTTGATGAACCTATGCTGGAAAAGGTGCTTGGTGTAAGTATTCTTTTCAGTCCCTCTTAGTTATTTAAATTTAATGATATCTGCAGTATCTCTCAAGTCCAACATTGGTAGAGGAAATGGTCTGTTGTCTTCTTATATGGTCTTGGACAATCCTCACATCATAAGCTAGCCTTTGGGATCGAGTCAGTCCCCGAGGTCCATCTTCATATCATGGTATCAGAGCCAGATTTATCCTTATTCGTGGTTTCACCAATGTTATATTGTCCATGCTCTAGGTTTCCAGTCCTGGGCTAGCGCAGGGGTGTTAAGTCTCCCACATTGATAGAGGAAATGATTTGTTGTCTCATTGTATGGTTTTGGACAATCCTCAGGCTTCACCTCATAAGCTAGCTTTTGTGATTGAGCTAGGCCTAAAGTCCATTTTTTTAACAGTAATTATAAAGCAGTTTTATGATTAAGTGCTGCTTGAAATACTTGGACACACGTTACCTCTAATGTGGCCCATCATGACCATAAATGTTTCTCCATTACTTCATACCTAATTGAAACCAGAAATTATGTCTTTGGATATATGAGATTAACGTAGTGATTTGTGGTGCAGCCGCCTAGGTATGATGACAGAGAAACAGCAGAACGAGTTGCCAATCCTGGTGTATCTGTTGGCTTGGTGTGGACACAATTTGGTGGAGAGGTTCAATTTGTTGAGGCCACAGCAATGGTGGGGAAAGGTGATCTTCATCTCACTGGCCAACTTGGGGATGTTATCAAAGAATCTGCACAGATTGCATTGACATGGGTAACTTTCTCTCCCGCTCTTTGTTTTGTTGAGGAAACTAAATAATACAACGAACTTGGTGTTGTGAATCCTTTTCATGATTACCTTTGAGAATAAAATGATTAATGTCTTTGTCCATAGTATATGATCTTTCTGAACTTCATTGCACAAGTAGAAACTTCGTTAAAGAACTTGCTCCAGAACATCATGGAGGACTCTAGTCCTTCACTTGAATGGAACTGATACTGTTATTCAAATATCGTGAAGAAGGAAAAATTATCTTGAATTGATTCATTTTTCAAAAAAAAAATATATATATCTTGAATTGAGTACATAATAAATTTGCATGTTTTAGTTTTTCTCTCTCCCCAGATCCCATTTGTGGGATTACATTGGGTATGTTGTTGTTGTAGTTTTTCTCTCCTTTTTCTCTTTGAAGAGATGCATATCACCTTTCACTGATATTTTGTTCCAGCATTGACAAATAGGAATCTTGGTACCAAACTAATATATATTCTTCGTTCCCATGATCCGGAAGAAATTCTTACTTCCAAGAAACATAGTGTAGATTGTGAGAAGAAGAAAACTTCTTGTATATTTACAATTTATACAAAGCTCCTAATGCTAATTAAGGAAATAAAATAAATCTGTACAATCAATCCAGCTATCCTATCAAATCAAATCTCCTAAATATAATCAAATCTCCTGAAATCATGCTAATCAATACTCCTAAATCAAGTCTCCTTGAATCATGCTAATCAACACATAGTTTTACCATTAATACCATTTTTGGTTAACTTTACATGTTCTATGCCTGCAAAGCTAACAAGAAAAATGTTTCCCCACATCTATTATTGCATTAATGGTTACGCTTTGGATATTATCCTTTGGATGAAATCAGAATTAAGGTTCTTCTCTTTGCTGCCCGAAAAAGTGGAAATAGGTGATAGAGAGAGGGGGTTCATGCTGAATTTGCACACACTTGGACCTGTAGAATATGTTAAATCCGACCTGATCCCTAAAGTTTCCGATCCATCTATTTTAGGTTTGTGTTACAAGGGTAACTTTCTAGTATGTGGTACATGGGTTTGGCTATCAAGGAGTGTAATTCCTCATGCATCTGCTTTGACGTTACAGTTTATTGAATCGGCTAAAAACTTGATAGTTGTAGTCTTGTAGATCTAAGCAGTTCTTACTCCCTTGTTGAATGAAATCTTCTGTTTCTATTTATAGGTACGTGCAAGAGCCACAGAACTAAAATTAGCTATTTCTGAAGAAACAAATCTTCTAGAGGGCCGAGATATTCACATTCATTTTCCCGCTGGAGCTGTACCTAAGGACGGACCTTCAGCTGGTGTAACCCTGGTTACATCACTGGTTTCATTGTTCAGTAAAAGAAGAGTAAGAGCAGACACAGCAATGACCGGAGAGATGACTCTCAGGGGTATGGTCTTGCCTGTTGGTGGCGTCAAGGATAAGGTATGCTAACACTTTTGCACAATATTTTTCCACCCAAACTCCAAATATTAGTGGATGTCTCATCGGTGCTTTTGCTCCACCACAATCACCGTTTTTGGTGCTCGTGGAGTTAGATATCTTTTGACTGTGCCTGAGAACACCCACATGTCTGCAGCAGACCTAAATGCTACTGGTGAAGAGGAAAAGAAGTTGAAAATTACACAACGTGATGAATTCATTGAAGCAAGCATTAAATATGGATAGATATTGAGAAAGAGCGCCAATAATCTTCTTTGTGATTCCATAGAGGCGTGAAGCAACTGATAACCCAGATAGAGAGTTAAATATGTGGGAAATACCGGTGCTAAATCATACCTATTTTTTGATAAGGTAAATAATTTTATAAATGTTGGGAAAGTTCCTGTATACAAGCCGTATACCAAAAAATAGGGTATCTACATCAAAATATGATTCCCTACGGAAGGTACCCAATCATCTACACAAATAGGATCTCATGGTACACAAAAAAGAAATCAAACACAAGAGGATATGTTGTAGCTCATTATAATATGACGAGGCTCAGTTAAGCAGGATGTTAGGAACTGTTCTGTGAAAAACTATAGCAAAACCTTACTATTATTTAGGTTTCTTCTCTTACGCCCTGTTCCTAAATAATATGTTCGATATCACCATTATGTATTACTCACCTATGTCCCTTTTATATGAGTTAATGAGAGATAGTGTAAGATGCTATTTGACTTCTAATATTATTTATTAGAACATGACTTTTATAATAGGGGTGATATTAAATGTTAAAACAGTTACCTTGAAGGTAGTTTGATAAAGAAACCATCAAATCTTAGTTTTAATTTGTGTGGAATAATGTCAAACATGTTTAGACGTTGCATAACAGAAAGAAGTGTCATATGAGTTTGCCGGAATAGTGCTTTCTTGGAGGGGCTGGGCTGGGGGAGGGTTGAGTTTGGAGAACAATGGGCAGTGCAAAACAGTCGTTCCCTTTGCTGGTTATTATGATTGTGTACCCCTCACTCTTGCTGGGTCATCTGGGGTCCTGGTAATTATGGGCTTATGGCTGAAATTTTTTGGTGGCATATCAGTATAGCAAAATCTCAGAGCGGAGAATATAAGCTGCTGTTTCGTGCGTCTCTAGCACAGATTAATAAACCATTCAGATTAACCAATGTCATCACTGTTATTGGATATTAAGTGAAGAATTGGATTCCCTCCTTATAGCCATCATTGAGTCAGAGTAATACATGTGGAAATTGCTCTTGGGATGTGGCTTCAGGCTTATGTGTAATCTTACTGTGCCTTCTCTAACTTTGCTGATTTCAAAGAGGCAACTTCATTAGTTAACCTTGTCAGTACGGTGTTTCCTCAAAAGATAAAAGTGGGCCATTTTGTGGATCTTATATGGGATCGCTTTGCCTATCTAAGCCATGGCAGCATGTCTATATTTATCGTCTCCCTGTTGTTTACCCTACAAAACTACCTTAATAATTAAAATAAAATTCCAAAAAGACTAGAAGGATCGAAATAGGAATATCCACATAGGCACTTGCTGTGGAATATATGGGATAACTACTAAGTTGCTTAGACTTTTCACTTTCGGTGCCGCACCGGTGTCGACAGGACGCGGCTGTGGGTGTGGGACCCGTAATGGATCTGATCAATCGATTGGGTATTTTGACCAAAATTGGCCGAGAAATTCGGGACATACAATGATTTCTGAAATCAAAACAAAAGTTAGGGTGAAATCGAAGAAAATGGGATACCTTGTATAGAAAAATTTCTATGTTAGTCCTTTTTCTTTTATCTCCTTGGATTCTCCTCTTGATCAATATTTTCTCCTTCTCGGAATACCTTGTACGTTTTTCACATAATATCTCATAATTTGTACATATTGGAATTATTTTTAGCTGAATTCCTGCACTCGTATGACGTATCTATTCCTGGACTCGTATCCCCGAATCTTAAGATTTAGATCATGAAGGATCCGACCTCTAGATCCGCAGCCGTATTGGACACTCGCACCCGAGTCCAAGCAACTTAGGTTGCTAGTGAGTATTGGCATATGGCTTCTTTTCTAGTTTCACGCACTACTGCACTAAGGTGTAATTCAGTACTCGATATTAGATTATGAGAGGTCTTATTTTGACTAGTGTCATTCGCTATGATGAACTCTGCAGGTTTTGGCTGCCCATAGGTATGGAATTAAACGTGTTATACTGCCAGAGAGAAACTTGAAGGATTTGGTTGAAATCCCAGCAACTGTGCTTTCAAGTCTTGAGGTAATTTGTTTGCGATAAGTACAAGTCTTTGTGGAATTTTCATTTGTTATACATAAAAATCCTTTTTAAAATTGACTTTTAAAAGACATCTTCTTCTCAAAGACGAATTACAATACTTGTTGATTTTCCAGACAGATTAATTTTCTCTCAGATGGTATGTTTTAGTAACGATACATATCATTACGGGGTCACGATACTACGGATGGAGTGAGCTAGGTAGAAGTGTGTCGTGTGTGTATTTAATTTATCTTTTTGCTTAACAGATAATACTTGCTAAACGAATGGAAGATGTACTAGATCAAGCGTTTGAAGGAGGTTGCCCTTGGAGACAGCACTCGAAATTATGATACTTAACAGACTTCCTTTAGCTAACAGTGAGAAACTCTGCGAACAAACAGTTCGGGCATGTAGATCAGCGGCCAGAGTTCATGCCTAAAAGGAAATGTTAACACGATTAACAGATGACGAAATATCCAATAACATACTTAACAGTACCGTGTATTATTCTTCGCTCTTATTCAGCTCTGTATTTATAAGTGATTATATTCTTTTTCTTTTTCCTTTTAAATATTTGTCACAATTCACGCTCTGTATTAAGTTTTTATTTAATTCAGCAAGGTCAGACACTTTGCTGCTTGCTTTTCCAAGCATTCATATGTAATTCGCGATTTACTTTTTTAGTTAATGTTGGTAGATTCTGAGAAAAAACTTCAAACCACTATTTTGTTCGGCTTGCTCTTTTCTTTTGGAGAAAATAATGGTTTCCAAATATAGTTTCAGTAGTTAGCCTTCAACTTCACCAATTAATAGCCATACTTTATTCTCACCTTCCTTTGTTTTGCAAGAGCAGAAATTTCATTAGGTAGTTGAGTGAACGATGAGCGATTGTGGGAGGGAACATGGATGCATTAAAGTGGAAGGTGGGATTAAGGCAGTTAAAATCCAGGAGCTTAAGTTATGAGGTATTATGTACCACGCTGTCTATAGCCTTGTAGGTATTACGGACCGCGCTCTCTATAGCCTTGTGCAGTAGCAGACGTATATGCAACGACGATCCACTAGTGGGGTCTGGGAGGGTAGTGTGTGCACAGATCTTACCCCTACTTCGAGGGGTAGAGAGGCCGTTTCCTAAAGACGAAGACGAAAAGAGGCAACTATCAGTATCATCAATAAAACCCATAGAAGGAAATAACAGAGCATCACAAGTCTAAATCCTAACAGACTAGTCTCGACGTATATAGTAATTTATAAATCATGGTTAAAAAAATTATGAATTTAATGATATTGTTTGAGCTGAAAGCAATAGTGTATGCCTATTTGCTTCCCAAGTAGATGGATTGGCGGAGAGACCTTGCGCTTGGTAAGAACTTCGTTGTAGCCAAAGTTTAACGGTAGTCTATCGGCTAGAGCCAAGCTTCAAAAGCGACAACTTGTCGGTTTTGGCCGATTTATTCTGTTACGAAAGAGTGTATCAACTAGAATATTATTTTTTGAATTTGAACCTGTGACCTAAAGCCTGTGAGCTATGAACATAATAACCACAGCTGAAAAGATTCAAGGACGAGTCTAATTGAGAATTTTGGCTGAATATGACTGCTTTGATTCATGTATTCACTTGGTTTTTAGTTTTCTGCCTGAAGAACTAATTTTGTGTCATAAAAGCCACAAAAAAAGGAGGAAAGAAAAAAAGTACAGAGAGAGGTTGAAAACCTTTGCCTCAAGAATAACACTATCAGAGCCAGGTTTCGATCCTGGGACCTGTGGGTTATGGGCCCACCACGCTTCCGCTGCGCCACTCTGATATTGTTATTAATTAACTGCTACGACTTTTATATGACATACGCTATTAGTAAATGTTTTTAAATGACCGGTAGTTTTCAGGATTGACCTAACTAGGCTGTTCAAACTCCAAAGAGAACTCCCCTAGCTTAAAAAATAAATGGAAGTTCCTTTATTTTGACTTTTGACACGGTTTTACGTTTAATTTAGATTTACCGATATTATTTGATGATTTAGGGGTCGTTTGGTAGGATGCATTAGATAAAATAATGAGTGCATTACCTTTGTGTATTAATAATATCTTGTTTGGTACGTTTTTTGAACCTATGCATTAGTTATGCAAGCATTAGTTATACATCTTATTTGGTATTATCCTTTGCATAATTAATGCATAAGAAACCATGGTATTAATATTGCAATGAGTTTTAATGCATGCAATAGCTTAGTTAAAGAAAAAATTGTCCTTCGAAATTTATGCTTGATTAATATATACTATTATATTAATGCAAGTTTGAAATAATCCAAAAAAGTATGAAATAAAATTATATCTCTAGTAAATAAATAAATACTTAGCATTTTCCTTTTTATAAATAAATATTCAGTTCTAAACTACATATATGTAGACAAATCAAATAATTTTTTTAAAACCTTTTTCATATAAAAATAATCCTCAATATATGTTCTTTTAAAAAAATAAAGTGATGGACTAGTTATAAGGGTATTTTTGTAAATAAATAATTCATTTAGAAAACGTGCAATGCTTTAATACATCAAACCAAACAATAGATAAGAAATATGTCGGCATAACTAATGCAAGCATAAGTAACACCAGCATTATAATACACCATATTCAGCATTATTCTTATACACTCTACCAGACGACCCCTTAGTGTATTAAAAATAAACTAGTATTTGTAGTCGCGCGATGCGCGGTGAAATATCAAATTATGATTTTGATTATATGCAAATTACATTAAAATTTAAACCTTCCAAATAAAAAATACATATAATTATTAGATATCAGTTAAGAAGAAGGACATAAAATTGTTTCTCATATCTCGTACCGAATAACATCAACATTTTTTTTAAAAAAATTTGTAGCAACTCAACCCTTTGATCTTAGTACTAGCATTTTATTCTTTGATAAATATTAAAAAATACTAAACATATCACGTTGTAATATGTCTTATTTGAACATATTGTTTAAAAAAATTCTTATTACCACTTTATGTTTTTACCTCAAAGTCGAATAAGTCCTATCCTTCTATATTTTCGTCAAAAAAAAAATCTCTATCTAATTTTTGCTTATAGTTGTTGCACTTTATTACTTAATATTGTTATATTTTTATGTGATCTTTTATTAGCTTACCAATTGATTTAATATCTTGCTTATTACCCTTTTGATAATCATATGTAAATGTAAAATTTTTATACCTAAAATTTAATGTATTTTAATATTTTTATCCTCTTACTCATAGCTTTTTTGTCATTTAAATCTATCAATAATTTTTTTGAGTATTATTTAATAATTTAATATGTTTATCCTTAAATTAATTCAAAGCATAAATATTCTCACACTATCTTTTTTCCTTTTTATCTATTTCTACCCCTATTATGAAATTTTAATTAGTTTTTTATATTAATATGTTATTATATAATCAAACTATTACGTTTTATTTTAAGTTACAACTCTCAATTAGTATAAATTATTAATACATAAGTATTTAAATTATTACATTTTAAATCTATTATATTTTCTTATAATTATTTCTATATCACGTGCAATTAAATTTTATTACTCTTTTAGTTTCAAGATACAAATTTAAATTTTATTTTTCGTTACTAAATTACCTACATGAGAAATTTATTGTATTCTTAAAATTTTAATTTGCTATCCAATTTTTATTTTTATTTATCTAGTAAAACTTTAATTTTGTGGTCCTATTCATAGTTTGGGCGTTTTTATCATAATTTTTATTTAATCTCAAGTTTAAATCATCTTTTCCTTCTATTTCTAATATTAAATATTTTTGAACTTTCAATTATTGCTATTACGTTACCTAATAATATAGTATTTCCTGTTTTCATGTGCCTTCATTAACTTTCCTCTTTATTTAATATCATTATCTATTTATATCCTTTAATATAATATAGATTGATGTGTGATTTTTTAATCTTGATATAAATAGTATATTAGTTTAAATTAATACTCGAAATTATTAAATTATTTAAATTTATTAATAAAATATTTAAGTATTATATAGTGAAATTTCCAATGTTTTAATTTAGTTATTTATTATTAATTAATCAAGAAAAAAGTTATATTTGGCTTTTTCTGGTTACGCCATATGGTTGAATTAGTTATTAATTAATAATTATATTTTTGAGTATTATTTAATTATTTAATATATTTATTCTTAAATTAATTCATAGTGTAAATACTTTGACACCATTTTTCTTTTTATATATTTTTACCCCTATTACGAAGTTTTAATTAGTTTTTTATATTAATATATAATTATATAATCAGAATATCACATTTTATTTTAAGTTATAACTTTAAATTAGTCTAAAATATTAATACATATGTTTTTAATTATTATATTTTAAATCTATTGTGTTTTCTTATAATTATTTTTAAGCATTATATAATAAATTTTCAATATTTTGATTTAGTTATTTATTATGAATTAATTAAGAAAAAGTTGTATGTGCCTTTTTCTAGTTAAATCATATGGTTGAATTAGTTATTAGTTAAGATGTTATATGTGGCTAATTGTAAGGATGCCACTTTGGCTTATGGAGATGACTTTTATATATTAGGGAGAAACTGCTCTGCAATTTGAATTGGTAGTTTTTTTTTATATTTTTTTATTTTAAAATAATTTTTAAACTCCAACTTGACACTACTCCCAATTTGGATGAGTAATTTTTCTTTTCCGTTTTTTTTATTATAGATAATTGTAAGATATCTATATTTATTAATTCAAATAGACCAACCAATTAGTTCAAAATTTAAAATTCAAAAAGTTTTTTTTATTAAAAAGATAGTTTATTTGTGTTAAAGTGCCAGTGGCATATTGGAACGATGCCACTTGGCTCAATGAGACTGCTTTTTCTTCTACTTTTAATTATAGATAGATAATGAATGGACCTATTATTATTTTTGTGAAAATAGTATTCTCTTTGCACTTTTCATATCGCCTATTTATTGGACCAAATAAAAAATATTACTCCTATTTAGTCATTTTTATTTCGTCTCCTTAGGCTCAAAGTCCATTATCTTAACGTGGTATTATAATGAAGTTGTGACATAATTGGCCGTTCGGCACTAACTTAAGACAACCGCTAGCCCATTATATTTGATTGCAAGTTATAGTCAAAAACTTATTGTATTGGCTACAACAAAATATTTGCTAACCCACCTTATCTTTTTCATTCTGCCTCTTTGCTACACCCAGCTCCACCATCCAAACAATTATCATAACCCATCATAAATATCAGCCTTTACTTTCTCAATTTGATAGTTCCTGTAGTAAGATTGATATTACATGCACTTAATAGATATTATTTTTAGTCAAGATATGGTTAGACAGAAAAAATTCACTATACATTGCAGGGCGTTTTACTATACAGTATTCTATTGATAATGAAAATTTTTTAGTTGCCAAAAAAAATAAATCAATTTTCTGTTTTTACTTGTTTTGCATCTTTCCTTTTAAGAATTGTGGAGTATACTCCTTTTTTTTTTAGAAACTGGAAATTTTATTTATATAATAATACATAAGTTCAAACATAGGATCCGTGGAGTATACTCCATTCGTTACAATAACAAACAATAAATAATTAAAAATCACAGTAAGATGCATCGCATCAATTATCTAATGACTGGTTTTACAAACTTGCAGCCATTCAATATACAAAAAGACTGTCACTATACAAAAACATATACAAATAGACTACCAATATACAATTTATATACTAAATAGACTGTTACTATATAATTTATATACTAAATAGATTGTCGCTATACAAAAAATATACAAAAATAGATGTCACTAAACAAAATATATACAAAAAAACGGTCACCATACAAAATATTTACAAAATAGATGTCACTAAACAATATATATATATCAAAAAGACTTCCACTAAACAAAAAATATACAAAATAGATGTCACTATATAAAATAGATTGTCACTATACAATAGACTATCACTATACAACAAATATAGTAAATAGACCGTCACTATAAAAAATATATACAAAATAGACTGCTACTATACAAAAAAGGAAATTTTACCTCATATAGCAAAGGTTGATACCTTATTTATTATAAATAATATATAAAATCATCTCCTATAGCTACCTTTTAATTTTTATTGCAAAATATCTATTTATGGTCACCTCCTCCTTTAAGCCATTAAATGCGTCGTGTATTATTTTTCTCTCTCCCTCTCTCTTCCCTCTCTCCTCCTTTCTCTTTCCTCTTTCTTCCTTTTTTTCCTGTTTTTTCTTCCCCTGCTTTTAGAAACCCTAGCAGGGGCTGTGTTCCGCCAACGACAGATCCAGCCGGAGACCACTTTCCCCCTTCCTTGTTGTGTCACCCCTAATCCCCTCCCTCGACCGGCGATTTCTTTCACACGGTTGCGTTACACATTCTAAATTTTTCTTAGATTTTGCATTGATTGTTCATGTTTGCCTTGTGAGATCTAAAGAAGTTCTATCTCTAGTTTCCGTTTGATCCTTTAAATTGGTGCTTCTTCAACAACTGTCTTCATTTAACCGACAGCGACGCCCCACATGGCGGCGGCCTGGATACCGGTGGATTGGGAACGGAGTTTGGGGCTGAGGAACTTGATGAGTCTGTTACCTTTTTTTTCATTGTATTTCAATGTATCTCGCTGTATTCTATGTATTTCATTGTATCCACTGTCTTTACTTTTTTCTACTTTTTCAATATATTTACTGTATTTAACTGTATTCAATGTAATTAAATAATTTCAAAGCTTCACTTTGTTTCATTGTTTTGTCCAGCAGTATATATTCAGCAGTATGTATTCAATGTATTTGTAGAATGTATTCATGTCTTTTAATTAATATAATTTATGTATTCAAATGTATTTGCAGTATGTATTCATATGTATTTGCACTATAGATGACCTACAATACTTCATGTATTCTACGTATTTTTATGTATCTAACTGTATTCAATGTAATTATATAATTTCAATATATAAATCTATTTAAAGATACCACTAAAAAAAGAAAGGATGGATTGAATCTCTGCAGATTGCTCTGTTTTTGGGGTGTTTTTCGGTTGAGAATCTTCTCTATAACTGGAAATACAAATTTTGTGTGTTATAATTAAGTTTGTTGAGTTATATTAGGAGTCTATCGCGTTAATTGATTCACTTACCGTTTTTATACAGCTGAAGACCTTTTTTTCGTAAATTCCGTTACTATTCATGAATACAGCTCGCGAATATAGTCGAATTAGCTGGACTCCCCTATTTTCCGCCGAGTTTTGCTACTGTATTCATGAATACAGTAGCAAAAATACATTGAATACAGTCTATAACAACTGAAAACATAGCTATAGGAAGTAATTTAGTAAATGGTAGCTATAGCAAGCTAATAATCATTAAAACATTCTGAAAATTTCTCTACAAAAAATATACAAAATAGACTTTTCAGGCTATTAGATGTAATATGTTTGGGCCGAAGGGACATTTCGAATCAATAGAGAAAAATATGAAATATTAAATTTTTGAGGGGCCATAGAGAGTCATTTTCTCTATTATAGAGGAATCAGTTCAATCTTGATGTTTGGCTACTCAATATATGGCCATCCATATTATATTATTTTACGTTACAGATGTCCAACACACGAAGGTTTTAAATTCCATGTTGGTTAAGTGCATGGGTTGAAAGTCCTCTTATGGTCTCGGACAAATTCTCATAACTTAGAATTAGCTTTTGAGATTGAGCTTTGCACAATGGCCATTATCCTGTTCTAACCACATAGGATATCAAACAAGAAAATTAAGATACAAAGGTAAGTCAGGGTGTTCAACCTAATCTCACCAAATCTAAAATATGGTTATTTGTGGTGTAAGAAATATTTACACTATCAATGTACATAACTTAAATCTTGTCCAAATAAAAGGAATCAGACGCCCCCCCCCCCGCCCACCCCCACCCCCAAAAAAAAACCCAAAAAGGAGATATTTTAGAGATCTTTGATCAGATTTGCACCATTTTACAAGCAGAATTAAGGAGAACAAAATTGCATTACGCTTCACTATTTTTAGGAGTAACATTAAGTTAAACGAAGAAATATTTGCTCCTAATCCATCTCTGCTCTCTCAAAATTATCTGTAAATCACCTATACATTCTCCTCTACAAGGAGAAAAAACTCAATGAAAAAATCCACTCTCTAAACCTATCATCTCTGTTCTCTTCAAACCCTAATTACATCAAAGAACACTGCACATGTATACCAATGCTTTTGTACTGATTTGGACATATATACAGGTCAAAATTCCAAGAAGTGCTATGCCAAAAATTTGCACAATTTCTCCATCCTATCCAACGTATTATATTCTTCATGTCAAGAAGCAGCTTCATAGGCCCAAAATGTATCAGGATCCGGACTGAAGAGAGAAAAATCTTGAACTTCTAAATTTGCTATATGCCAATCAACAAATCGAGCTTGAACCGACTTAAATAGCAGCAGGATCGTAGGAAAAAGCCACCATTTGTCATCTTCCCTGACAATAGTAATACATTTGCTAACTAGTTTTAGAATGACGTTGTAGTTGATAAATATAGCTGAAAATGGACTATAAGTGAATATATTGATTTCAGCTGTGTTTTTTTGCCACTATTCCACCTCAGACACTGATGTTTAACCATGTTATATGAAACGACTGCAGTTTCATTCTTATAAGCTCTCACTGGTTCTCATTTGGGAACTGATACAAATATTCCTCGCTTTAGATTCAATTTTTTTTTTATCTCCCACGCATTGACTGGATGAAGTGAGGAGTGAGACAAGCTTTGGACATAGTAATATCAAAATTCTCACCTTTTCAAACCCCACATGCTTGCCTCATCAGGGGGCTTCAATGCAGAAATTCCATAGTGGATTAAACCACATATAAAGGCAACAGCCTGCAGGAAGTCAAAAGAGATTCTGTCAAACAAGAAAAATAAGTTCCAGATCTGATCACCGGGACTCCTGTGCGTCAGCATCTACAATCAGCCTATCATTTCGGTCTAATCATACGTACTCATCCTCAAAGTTCGAAATTACTTCATTCTTGATTCAACTACTTTTCTCATTCTAGAATTGGACACCTTCATAAAGTTTCAACCAAAAGAAAAAAAAATTGTTTTTAATTTTTTTTTTTTGCCCCTTACATGGAAACAGACAACAATTGTTTTTTTTTTTTGATGACCGAGAAATCCGTCTGGGGCCGATCCTTTGGACCAACCGCAGCCTTCGAAACTCGGTGAATAATGGGCCCGCCCCTCTACCCTTCTCCACTTATATACCAGGCTTTGCTTTGCATGGTGTGGGGCTAGAACGTGTGACCTAGGTCACCTTTTTCTAGGGGCGTATGCAGGATTTTGGATAACCGGTGTCGACATTTTAAAAACTAAACCAATGAAACTTTACTATAATAAGATCATCTTGATAAAACACATCAACTACATTAATGTAATTGTTTTCGAAGATACAAGCGAATCACAAGAAAAAAAAAATATAGCTAACAATTTTTCATATTATTATTATTAACTTTTTCTAAAATGCTCTTTACTAAGCCACGTCAACTACATTAATGTAATTGTTTTCGAAGATACAAGCGAATCACAAGAAAAAAAAAAATATAGCTAACAATTTTTCATATTATTATTATTAACTTTTTCTAAAATGCTCTTTACTAAGCCACGTTTGTATGGTTTTATTTAATACATATTTTTCTGAATTTCACTGAATAAACTTTGCTGAATAGATGGGGCTTTGCTTAGTGTCAGTTTGAGATTATAAAAGAAAAGATGGTGCATCTGTTAAGAATTGAACTTGGAACCATTAAGAGGGCAAGGATATTATGTGACCACTGGCTCATTGGCTGTTTGGTAATTTAGTGGAAATTTCAAGCAACACGGTGTCGGATAACACACTTGCATGAATGTAAGTCCGCCCCTGCCTTTTTCTTGACGCTTAATTGAGGCAACTCCAGTGAATGTATCAAAATTAAGCTCTCTTCAGTCCATTTATATGAGGAAATGCTATATGAAGATAATTAACTCACATAACTATGAAGTTCCAATCTTGGTAATCCAAGAAACCAATTGAGTAGCAAATAACAGGAATCTTGACCATTTTTTTTCAGTCAATCATTCAATAAGCAACATCTCAAACACAAACTAGTTGAAGTCAGCTATGTGAATTCCATCCATTCCACTCTATTCTGGTCTATTATCCAATACTAAATAATTATTCTAAAAAAATTAAGGTGTTAATTAAAACTAGAGGTTCTTAAATTACAATTAACCATAAACAGACATATAAGTCTACAAAAAAACTAAAAACGCTCCTAATAAATACCGGACCTAGTGTACATAGTGTACACTAGAGGTTCTTAAATTACAATTAACCATAAACAGACATATAAGTCTATAAAAAAACTAAAAACACTCCTAATAAATACCGGACCTAGTGTTCCAACACATACATTTCATGACATCCGTTAGTTAAAAAGGCCTAATCTACAAGTATAGTTGAGGTTTCTCTTTGTTAGGATGTAAGAGGATTTGTAGATTTATCTCGTGACTGTGATGAACAATCAATAAAAATAGCATCTACATCTCTTTTTTGATCTCACTATGTGTTGTCAAAACTTAATGGGACTCATCTTTAATAAGTTTAACTTAGTTCAAGTCTTAGTCCAGAAGTTTTTGCCCACCCAAAATTCATTTTCACCAGAAGTTCTAGAACAGTTCTATTGTAGAATGACATCATCATGTCATCAGATAGTATCATTATATGACATCTCAGTTAAATTCCGGATGAAGTCGATCCATGCAAAATTTGATAATGAAGCATGCAAAGTGTAACGCATCCATAGAGAAACTTACAACATTAGACAATGAGGTGGCATTCCATAGTGCGTATACTCGAGCAAGACTAGCTCTCTTTGGACCTTTGCTGAACAAGGCATTCAAACCGGCTGGAAAAGGCGAAAGCAAAGATAGAGGAAGGACAAGAAGTACAGCTAGAAAAGTCCCAAGAGATACCCAGTAGAATAAAACTAAAGTAAGAAGGGTAACAAATAGATCTGCCAATAGTAAGATAGTGATCAGCAGCTGTACAGTGTCCTGAAACACGTAATAAGATGCAAGGTTAGATTAATGATTAAATCAAATTCTCAAATTTTATAACTTCACAGTACCTGACGACCAACTGGGCGGGTATTGTGCAATAGCAAAGAAAATGGGAAGATATAATCCCTTCTAACATCCAGGGATTTCACAGTAGTATCATTAATGAGACCACCATTCATTCCACCAGTAATCTTTTTGCGGGATAATGCATGACTTGCACATTGCTGGGTTTCTAGAGGTTGCTTAAGACTCCTCCTTACTATTGTTGCAACGTTCCTGTAAGACATACAATCAAGGATGTTATAACAGAAGTCAGTCTTTCATTTCAATGCTTTTGAAATTTGTTAGTATGATAGCGGAAGAAGCCTAGCATCTGTAAGACTGTAACCAGAAATTCCTTGTCATATGCACAATGCATAAATCAGAGCGTACACACAGAAGCATCTTTTTTATAAAATATAACAAATTATAGACAAAGCACGGCGCTTTACTACTCAGATCCATCTCCTTTCAAGAGTCAGCTATCCAAATTCTTTCGGCATCATCTAATGCATCTTTCACACCCAAGAACAAAGTTTGCAATACTTTCCAAGTGGTAGCATATGGTCTAAGTTAAGACAGCACTTACATGAAACTTCAAGGTGGGAACATATAAATCCAAAAGATTTAGAACAATTTAGGAAGTTTCAGAAAGAGCGTTGCAAAGATTTAAGTAGAGAGGAAGCTTCTACAGTAATCGACAGGAAAAAAAGAGCAATATTCAGGGTCTCATCAAGACTACCTAGAGAAGTCATCACAGCTTTCCGAGACTTCAGATTGTGGGAGATCATAGAGAGAATGATCACCAGCCAGCACCAAAATACCCAATTGGTAGTACCCACTAGCGGTTGCTTGGAACCACCCAAGCTCGATCTTAACACCATGAAACTCAAGCTGGGGGTTTCCATGACTTCTAACCCAATTCAAGACAGGTAGGAGCGCAGAGCGGATTGACCCATGCCTCACAGTTCTCAACTGGGCATTCAAACCAGCTACCAGCCGATTCCAAACAGTTGAAGGCACATGCTGGAAACAAATAAGATTTCTTGTCTTAACAATCAAGAAACCAGATTGTGGCAACTGCTAATACAAAATCAACGCACAAGAATGTCAACAGACCTGAGCAAGGAGATTTGTCAATAACGTGTCGCTGTGAAGATTATATGGTGACATGTAACTTCCATCACCACCGAAGATAATGCACATGGGGAATCTCTTCTGTATACTTGCTACTATGTCTAAACGTTTCTCATCACCACCGAGGAAGAAATCAATATAAGCAACCATCAAGTCAGGTGTTGCTCCAACCTGTAACACACTCATTAAATCATGCAACATAATTTGCAGCTAAAATGCAAATCCTGTCCACCAAATTGGGAGGACTGAGGTTTCCATGACATAGCACATCTACAAGTATTAAATCAACAGATCTTTATTTCATGCTAAGTTCTTTGAAAAACTAAAACTTGATTATCTGAATTAGATGCTCCAAGAAGTCCTACAACCTACTTCCTGTAAAGTATTAACATGATGGAGGTTTAAAGCCACAAACAAATGGATGCTTCAAATCTACCATATCCAGTATACTCTCCCAGCCCGTCCAGTTCCTTATCCTTTTTTTTAAATTTAGAGGGCTGGGGGCCTTAACCTCTTACTAAAAAAAGTTCGCATTTTGTCCAAAACACAAGATGCAATAAGAATCTGATACTCCGCACAGAGACTTGAGAAGGACGAGAAAACATTCTTAACAAGAATGCAAAGAAAACCAAAATCCACCACATCAAACTTGAGATAGTCACAATAAAGGCTACTATAAAAATAAAGTTAATAGACAAACCTTCATTCCTTTGTATAAAGCACGTGAACGGCATGACCGTAAACAAGAATGATCATATTCTGACTTAACATACTCCTGAAGGCGATGAATTTTGCTTCTCCTCCGCCATTGTTTCCAAGACCATGCGCAAGGATATGCAACGACGGAAAGTATGCTATGCACTGAACCCTCCCACCAATCATATGCAGCAACTGAATTGATCTCATCTATGAATCTGTTAAAAGCATCTTCATACCTGCAATTTCATGTCAACAAAGAAATGCTGAGTTAGTGACGGGAGCTATTGAGTATTCCCTATCTGATATGGCTCGCTAACAAGTCAAAATACTCTCAGAGCTTCAGAATAAAGTTCATCTTACGAGAGATATATGTATCAGCTCAAGTGATATACTAAGTATGTTGAGTGATCATTGATTGATACCTATAATAGGAATATGGCCTAATAGGAGTTTCATATTTACGATTATTCAGAATCAAGTACATATTAATTCTTACACAATCTCAATAATGGCATCAGGGGGTGAGTAAGGAAGATGCCAGGGTCCACGGAAGGTATTGGGGCCCATAAAATACATCCTGTGGACATGACTCTGAGTTTCGTCTGTTCTAGCACCTCGGACCTTGAAATTAAGAAAATAAATTAGAAGATGAAGAACATTACCAAGCGAACATACAACTTTTGAGATTTTGACAAAAGATAAAAGAACATACAAATGCTCCGAGTTTTGTACCTCGGACAAGGATAGGAGATGAGGGAAATGGTGATGACTGTGATGGTCCATTGAATTTGAAGTGTTATAAGAACTCTCTGATCCTACTAGTTTGATTCGCAATGTACTTAATAAAAGAGCCAGCAGCACAACGATACACGACAGCAACAGTGAAAAAGGCCATGGGCCTCCAAATGTGTATATGAGCTCCTCCAAAGGTGTATAGCAGTTTGGCATCCTATACTTATCAGTGATACATTTATAGGGGCAAGGTGATTCAGTTACTCCTCCTGCAGCAGCAGTTGAGCCTGTTAATCAACTTCAATACAGCATACTCACAAAATATTTGAGAAAGCAAGCAACATTATATCAAGTAATCATTTAAAAAAAGAAACTGAAGAAGACAACACCATTACCTCGCCTATGAATGAAATAAGCACGTCTAGGAAGGAGCTCCATGGAACAGGGAATACACAGGGAAGGGTCTGATCCTTCAGCATCTTTGTATGTTCCAGTAGGGCATTCCTGATTAAATTTAATGGGGAAGATAGATATAATCACAATTGACCGGATGGAAAATATCTAATTTTCATAGGGGATACTAATGGAATAATCGCAACAATATTATGACAACAGATTGCTACTGAGAACTGTAAGATAAAGCTGAATAATTTTGATAACACTTCACATTTGCACTTGGTCCGATCTACACTTTACGAGCTGCAGGATTCCAACCTCTTCAAGGCACTAACATGTCCAGAGAGAACCATTTTGTAGATTAGGGGCCTTCATCAACTGGACTTAAGAGAGAAGATCAATGAAGGCTTTGGATCCTAAAGGAAAGGTCGAAAAGGACTATAAGCCAAGTCATAAATTCATGGTCAAGCGCTTCAAGATGCCAAAACATTCTTCACTGGCCAAACAAGATCTATATCCTCAGGAGAAATATAATAGGGTAAGGCACAATTCTCGGCGGGAATGCCCGCATCCGATCCCCAATTCTTGTTCACCCCGGATGATCGTGTTGGGTGAATTGTGACTTTGTAGGATCGTGCCGGGTGAGCAACAGCCGCTTCGTCACAGTACTTACTTATGGGCTAACAGGTCACACTTGGTTCATCTACCGATCAATTAATTTATTAAGAGTAAAAATTGTAAGTAAGCAACAGATAGGGTAAAAGGTATTGATTAAAAAATATAGGGTAAAGCAATAACAAAACAATGTAGTATGAAAATTACCGTACAGAATGTACCATACAAGCCCTTAGGACACTTCCTTCCAGTTACTGTGCCTTTCTCTCCACGAAGACCACCACCATCACCTGTACCTCCACTGTAATAAATTGAGAAATACACCAGTTTAATGCCAACAGACTATTTACTGAAGCAAAATCTGCAAACTTATCATACGCAGCTTTTTAAATCATAACATCACTTCTCTTTTGATCGGTTGATCATAACATTTATATAAAAACCAGTTAAAATTGGAGGACACTGTAGCAGGAAAGAGCATTTGGCTGATCAGGACAGCCAGAAAAACCTATCACCAGGTAGTATCAACATCTTCCACCTTTAGAAAAATGAGTAGTCAGGTATACTGTAAAAAGGAGTTGCATTACTCCCTCTGTCCAACTTTATGTGGCACAGTTAATATTTGGAGAATCAAAGGAATTTTCTTTGACCGCAATTTTTTCATTTACCTTTTGAATGATTTGGATTATTAATTATTGTGACTCATAGTACTTTTACGTAGTTTCTAAATATATAAATTTTATTTCAAAAAACTTGAAGATTCTACATCCAACTTTACACCGAAAACTAGATAGTTTGACCCTCGTACTCTGAATCGTGTCACATAAAGCGGGAGAGAGGGAGTAATACTCAAGACACGTCTCTTTTCTTGGCCGGTTTAAGACTCACCTCTCTTATATTCATTAAGATAGCTTTTTTGACAAAATCATGCTACTTATTGAAGAACATTACAATCTTTATAGGTTAAAAATTTATATTTTTAATACTGCACCAAGATGATTCCAAAAAGTTACAAGTCAAGAAACCAAGCACGTTATATTTCCGAGCGTCCTAGAGTAAATAATTCATTCAACTCAAAAAATTTATTCTGAAGTACAACCTTGCAAAGACATCAACTTATCGAGAAACTGATGAATATTGACAATGCATGTCAAATGCATTTATCTTAATGACAATATTTGGATGGCTACAATTTACTCCACCTAAGGGGAGGGGAAGGCTGAATTAAGAGAGTACATATCTGGTCTAATTCTGTAAAATATGATAAAATGATTTACGTTTTAATTCTCAATGTGAAGTACTGATGATATACTACCTGTAAGTAAATTGATATTTCCTCATTCCCATATTCTTTTTTTTTTTTTGAAAGGATTGAAAAAGATGACTTGGAGGGGTACACCAACCCCTCAAATTTTACTTTGCTCCACTTTTGCAATTTTATGACTTATTAATAAAGGGAATAAAACATGATCCTCCACATTTAATCCCACCCCTCTGACACTCCTCTTTTCACCCTACCAAACATAGAGCTCTACCAACTATCAGGCAAATGTGTATGAGCAGAAACTTGGCCAATAAATAGGAAACTCTTGGTTGGATATGAAAGCAATTTACTTAAAGGCGGGACTATTGTAAGCGACATCTGCTGATTTTCATTTTTACAGATAGTCCAGGCAGCTTTAAATATAGGCCTCGAGAAAATATGAGTATCTCATATTTGTCATTTGAAAGTATTTCGAAGATGGGAACTAAATAAGGATGCAGCCTGTGAAAAGGATCTACAGAAATTATTGGTTGCAGGACGAGAATCTTAATGCAAATTTATGGAACTCAGTTCCTGCAAGAGGAAGACTAGTAAAAGTTGCAAGATCAAAGAATAGTCGTTCTATAGGATATGAAAGGGTATGTCAGCTCCTTTTCTTCACGTACCTCTGATGGGATAAGAACCAGGAATATTTAACAAAAGCACAACTAAAACAAAGTGTCTAAGGAGAAAAAGGAATTTTTTTTTTTAAATGAATCTCTAATCAAACATCTAGATACGACATGCATACTCAAAAGAAAAAGGAAAAGCTAAGGAAACGGAACATCCGGCAAATAATTCACGTGAAGACTAAAGAACTTAAGAAATACAAACTGTAAATTGCACAAGTACCCATGAACACAACCTACCTATGGTCAATGGTTCCATTTACAGTTGCAAGAGGGACATACTCCTCACCCATGTTTATCTTAGACCAATGAAAATGAACTCTGCCACCACCACCACCACCTCCACCCAGTGGGCCACCACAGCCTCCAACAACTGATATAGCTGAGTTGTCCATAAGGGCAAGAGCTTGAAGAAAAAGTAGAATTGTTCCTCCAGAACCACCACCAACTCCACCAGCAAGAGTACCATTACTGTTTCTGCTTGGGGTACGACAACTTTGACCATCAGCCCTCATGGTTCCGTAAACATCAAGTTTGAAAAGAGGCCACTGGCTGGATCCCAACACTGCAAAGACGAAAATAACACTCAAAAAATAAGCTTGTGAATAACAGACCATACACATCTCAGTCATTTCTGAGAACTTTATACACATTTGTGCATTATTACTTTTTATTAGTCTCCATTAACAAACTATTAAAAAAGAAAACATACACTTGGCAACATTATATAAGTGAATATGCAGGGATTACTAGAGAAAATGGTGCTAAACCCTGTGATTCCCCCTGGTATTAACCAGCCTAGGCAAGAACTTGATTAGGTAGTAACCTGAACTGCTAATTACTCTTAAAATGGAGGATTAACCATCCATTCTTACCCTTTCTTTTCTATCTAATCTATTGTTGGGACCATAAGTCTACATGCTTTTTTTAACCAACTAAAACAGATAGAGAGAATAGTTGGAGTCTGCAGACAACAAATTTAGCAAAATTTGGTGTATTTGAACTTGAAATACAAAATTAGAAAGCAATAAGAAGTTGAAATATATTACTGGGAACCCATTCTTCGAAAACAGTCCAAGAAGGATTCATGCTGGAATCTGACTACATTGTCTCACTGTTAAGAGCCCCAAGTTCAGAGTATGACATTGGGATGCCTTCTATAGAATCACCAACTTAAACATCGCATAATCCGCCAAGGCAGACACCAACTACACCACATAACTAGTATGGAAACCCATATACATTAAAAAAAAAAAAACTTGAAAAGTCCCATAACACTAGCATGCGAAGAACTTATTTTCTTGATTGAAGAGGGAAAAGACAAGTGGAGAAGTACTTAATACCCATTAATCTGCAAAGGATAATGTGGGATTTGCGGAGTAAAACTATTTTTAGCTATACATTAATTTCTCATTGCATTCTATTTTAGTCGTCGATCTCAACCAGATATTTGACGCATTCCACCACTTGGGTTCTTCAAATAGATTACTGATAAGTGACACCTAACCTACTCTCCACCCCCAGCACTTATAACCCAAAATAAATTAAGCTGGAATTCTGGAGTCCACTATCTAAGCATCATAATTCAATTTCGCTGCACATGACCTAGCAGATAAACAGTAAACTAGTGATTCAGAAACCAAGAAAAAGTGAACAAAAAAGAATTTGTTAATTTGATGAAAAAAAAATGTAGAAGAATGTGCTGATATACCAGCGTCCATAAAGCATAAGATAAGCTTAGTAATAAGTAAAATATGTTACCAATTATCCCCCCTCCAATAACAGGTCCGTAGGACTGGCCTGGACCTTCACTCCCACTGCCCAACTCGCAGGGAAGATCAGCACTGCCGTATCTTTGACCACCTTCACTCAGCCTCCCATTGAAAAATCCCGAACCACCTCTTCCTCCATGTCCAGCACCACCACCTGCTCCATTTGAGTAGTTTCCCATGCCAACACCTTTACTGCAACCTGAAAGTGAACCACAAGATGAGACATTTTAGAATCCTCTCTCCTGCTCTCGGGGGCTCAGCACAGGAGCAGAGTCAAATAATCTGAAGCGCCCAAGAAAAAAGAAAGCCGAAAAATGAAAAATCACTGGCAAATGCCAATAATGCTTGAACGTCATGACCTAATTCAGAGGCAGTTATGGCCCCATCATTGTCCACAATGACAGTTCTGGCTCTGTGAACATGAATAATGCTACCCCTGATGATGCCCGTGACAAGAATGTCCTCCACTCGACAAATCTGCCATTAGCAGACAAGAAAATGAAAATTAGCCCCAAGCAAGACAAGGAAATGATTAATATTCATTTCCTAGGGACAGGAAATAATCAAGGAGTGTGAAAGCATCACTAACATTCATTTAACCCATTTTCTATAATCCTAAATATTAATATACTAAGACAAGGAAATGAACAATCAATCTCAAGAAATGTGCAACTTTTTTGGGGGCCTAAGAAATCGAAGAGGGCAAAAGCATAACAGAATTCAGCTGGCTTTTTCTATGAGCCTAAACAGGGCATCTATCCCAAATGACCATTGTTAGCTTTATCAAGCAGAGTAACAGATGAAAACTGTGTGATATACCAGAACAACAAAAATATTAAATATATATGTGTGTGTGTATATGAGTTGAGTTAAATGAAGGGAAAGAGAATTCATATGGCCGACCCCAACTTGTATGGGACTGAATTGTTGCTGTATATGTGTGTGTGTGTGACTGTGTGTGTGTATAGTGCTGTCCAGCTTGTGCACACCTCGGTAGTACTAAATAGCTCTAACCACCAAAGCTTACGCAGATGGAAAGAAATTACCTAGCTATGTTTTGTCTCTTCTGGAATTTGAAGGTCTCCGAGGTTATTACCCACTTCATTGCCACACCCTTGGGTGTAACAAAAATATGAAATATTGACATAATCCAAAAAGAAATATATTTTAAAGAAGTAAAGGAAGTGTGAATCCTCTCAATAATTTTGTTCCATTTCATAGCTCTACCTTCTAATTCATGGTCATCTCTCCAATCAATCTTCTATGAGTTATAACTCAATCATGCAAGAAAAGGGGGAATCTCGAATCAATAAAAAGATGCATTTTTTAGATACATTTTTAATGTATAATCATACATCTAAGCCACACACATTATTGGCAGTAGATAAAGTACAATATAAGTTTCTCTTACTTGTAGCGAAAAGGACAGCGTGTAATTGACATGGCAATCATCAGGTGGAGTAATCAAATCCATTGGACAGCTCGTGCTATCGCACAGAGATTCAGTCACCCTATTTGGAGTCAAGGAGGTTAAAATGCGACAAATGAAACAACAAAAATAAATTGCACACAAAACAATACAGCAGAGCAAGTAAGACATCATACTTGCTTCTACTTCTGTTGTCATCCAAGGGGGCTTGAAGTAGAGATCCTGGGCCAACCTAACAATTAAATGATTATAAAAGAATTACGCAGAAGTATAACAATCAAAATAAAAATAGAAAGCCTTCAGAGCTTGGGGGGAAACAACAGTACTGAGAAGGCAATTAAATCCAAGGAAAATGTTGGAGAAAAAAAGCACTTGCTTTCTCATACTAAAGTCCAATTGGAACAAGAAATTGCACAAATTCCACCACGATGGTATGTTTTGTCAAGCTCCAAGTCTTAAGAAAATGCCGGTTTACCCATGTTATTTATGTTTTATGAAGATTCTCCTTTCTCATCTTTTACTCCCTCTTAATTTTGGCACAAGATGTTTCAAATATCAACATCTTACCGTAATATTATAGAATAGTGACAAGGAAAGCCTCTGGCCTATGATTGCATCACCATCACCAGTCAACCTTAGAAGTCCCTGACCATATAAAGCCAAGTTTGCATTTGAACTGATAACAGACTTTCCCTGCAAAAGAGGAATGTACGGAAGTGTTTATGCTAATTTACCAGGAATCTAACTATGTCAGTATCAATGTATCAGGTAGACCTCTAATAATTACCTTCAGAACAACAAGATTCCTGACTTCAAGGACAGACGTAGTAACAACTGTGCTTCCTCCACCATCTACTTGGATTTCAGATTGCAACATGAGTAACATCTTCACAGATACTCTAAGTGCACCATAAACCTTCAATACAGTATTGTCAGATTTGAAGCAGGGAGAGGAGGACAGTTAATACAGTTTGTGTATCTCAACAAGATTTTTTTAGAAAAGAAATAGAATATTAGCAATTAAATAGGAGGGGTCACAGAACTTGTCCAACAACTTGCTAGCCAGTGACTACTGAGAGAAAAGGGAAACTATGAAATTTTAGAGAGCATATAAGATCCTCTCATGAAGCTTTACCTTTATTATTGAATCACTCATTAGAAGTTCCTCTGCTACAAGCTCAAATTCAGAGACTGGATAATTAGACAACCCAAAGATGATGCTGCTTCCATAAAGTAAACTAATTTGGCCCCTCACCTTTTTAAAGAAATTATGAACAGAATTAATACATTGTTCACCAAAAGAAAAACAATCATTTGCTTGAAAGTTAGAATACTTGTAACTAGTGATATAGCAAGAATGATGTGACTCTGGGAAGTCATCGGATACGAAGAATCATTTAAATCCGAGTCCACGTTTTCAACATCACACACAAATAATAGATAACCTTGGGAAGAACAATATACAGACCTGAACTCGTGACCAAAGTAGAGGGACCAAAACTTTAGCATTGTTCTCGACGTAAACATTTGTCCAGAGAGGGGAAGTAGAAAAATCCAGCAGAGGAGTTTCTGTTTCTGTTGTTATATTGTCATTGTCCACCCGTAAACTCAGTACATATGCATCATAGAAAGTACCTGCGGCCCCGGCATTCTGAGGACAACCAACACTCCAGCCACCTGCCAAACGACCAAATATAGATTATTTAGCTTAAAGAGACATCACAAAAGTGGACAAGAGGCATCAAACACTAGGACAAGGGTAACTTTACTGTCAGTGGGAATAATACCCATTTTCCTCCATTAAACTTAAAAGTTCCCTCACACCCACTCAACAGGTTCAAGATCATATTAACATAGGGGGTGAGAGATTACGTACATTCAGCATTGCCAATGTAGGTTGTGGACTGAGACACGTATAAAAGTATGGAGGGAACTGCAATGAACCTTTGAAATATGGAAACAGAGTTTTTTGTTTCTCACTTCCATTGGGCGTTGCAGCAGGACCCATGAAAATTTTCTGAACAGCTTAGGTACTTCTGGAATTCCCACAGTTCTTCTCAAGCTACCCACAAATTAATAGGTCAGAGGGTCTATAGGTTGTCAAGGTATTCCGCGGAACTAGTTCCATTAAGTTCCATATATAAAGGGAGGGAAGAGTAGGTTCGTTTATCTATATGAATGCATTTGAATGATAAAACTATTTTTTTAATACCAAAGACAACATTTTGTGATGGCTTTAAGAGTTTAGAAAACACTGAACCCTAATCTATACACCATTTCCCTTTCTTGACCCACTTTTTGTTTGGAAAGCCTGAATCCTATTCTTGTGAGTAGGAGAAAGCAACATAAGATTGTAGAGCGTGCATCAGATAGAGAACCCATTTATCCACACAACATTGAAAAGCTTAGCAGTTAAAATATTGCAGATTAGTAGAATGTGCCAAAAACAAGTATGATCAACACAAACCATGCACGGTAACTTTTACATCTTCTTGTCTGCTGTAACAGTTCAATGAGATTCTTCCACCCCCGCCTCCACCCCATCCGCTCCCACCAGCTGCGCTTATTTCTCCAAATCCTTTCCTGTCCAGGTATCCAGTATTGAAGTTAGATACAGGGCAAGTACTGTTACTAGCTATTCAAATTGTACAATAGAATGAGAAAAAGCAGCACTTTCGGATATTTAGGTTCTTACAGACTCCAATTAAAAAACAAACAAAGTGACAACTGGGAACAACTAATCATAGTCTAAGCAAGAAAACAGGGGGGAAACGACAGATGCTAAAGTAACAAACTAACAATGCCAAAAATTGAGTACACATGAATCTCTGATGCAATTATTAGCTATCAGTACTTAATCCATCATAAGGAGAAGATATTAAATAAATGAAAAGGTTGAATGGGAGATGAGAAAGGTTATGCGATGATTAAAAGAACTTGCAAATTGACTATGCAAAATCAGATGCAAGGTGGGGTTAACTAGAAAAGTTTTACTAGATACCATCATCTAGGTGAAAAGAGAAAGAGAAGTACCCTTTTAATATGACAGTGAATCTGTGAGAGAACATTGTCAGACAAACGAATTACTTAAGTTACATACCTAATTAAATTAAATAATGCGCCTATCTAATAGCTTAGACTTTTAAGTCCCCAAATATCCACATTTTAATATGACAGTAGAGCAAGTACAATTCTTGCTTTCAAGCCTCACTCCACTGCACATCAACATATTCTCATGTACACGAGAGGGAGAATGTTGATGTCTCAATTGGTAAATAAACGTGGCCAATATAAAATAAATTAAGGGGTCATTTGGTTCAGTTATGAGATATCCCATGGGATTACCCATCCCAACTCATATATGGGATAGTAGCTAATACCACCACCACCACCACGGAGGAGGAGGAGGAGGATGAGAAGGAGTATCACCAAACGGATAGCCAATACCACCATTTTGGTATAAAATTTATACCGGTATTAGCTAATACCCACAACCAAACATGGGATAACTATAAACCCAAATTTTATACCGGGACTAATGTTCTTATCCCGGTAACCAACAACCCCTAAGATTCTTAATTTCTTGATGAGGGGATTCAGAGATTCAATACTTTAACCAGCAAACAACCTTAATAAACAGCTTATCACTGTAACCAGATAAAAATTTCAAGAAAGAACAAACATCCCAGAACATAAATAAGGAAACATGCAATATGAATACAATATTATGAGGAGTTCAAGGGGTTCTAATAATGGATGTGCATTTGCGTGAAAATTGCTTTGGAATGAAGAGAAATTCACAGAGCTTTCTGTTTTGGATGGAATAGCACTGCATGGATCCTACCTTACACAGGATAGTTTGAGGAAAAACGGATTCAGTAAAGGTGATACATGAGCGAAGGGATATGGAACACCAATAATCTTGATCTTACATTGTGCAACAGCTAAGGAAGTGCAGGACTTGTTCCTGAATTTATTTAGATGAAGTACCACTGTCAAAGAGACTCAGGCCTGATTTTATAAGTTGGCATGGAAGGAAGACAATAAGTCCATTAAGAAGACATAATAACCATCGGTCCATGGCTTTATTTTGTGGTCTTGTTGACGAAGAGGAACCAAAGAAGGCTTCAAGGAGTTCTTATTCCTGCCTGAAACTTAAAGTGTTTAAAAGTCATTTAGAGTATTTAGTTTTTGCTAGTTCCCTTCATTTATACAAAAGGGATGTCAGTATGCCGAATTTAGTAATGGGATATACACACTGTTTTTGTCATACCCATATGCATCTATACGGTGCCATATTAAATAAAATTGCTTACCTTATCATAATTTATGCTATAAAGCATTTGCACCAATTCATGTATCTTCCGTTTTCTAAAAGTCATACTGTTCATACTACTTCAAACAACTAAGGAGAACATTGTGTTGGAAACTGAAATAGCTTTTTCTCTGCCCTGCAAAGCAAGACTAGCTGTAAGTCTGACAGTTTCCAACGACAGAATTAATAGATGCTACAGAAATTGCTAAGCCTGGGAGAGCAAATATTCAGACTGATGCTTCAGCTTCCAATGTTACTCCGAAACTACACACTGCTTCACGTAGCTTGGGCACCCAATGACAAAGTGAATACATGATTGACCTCCAGCAATAGAAGGTTTTTTTTTTCTGATTCTCACGTCTTACAATCTAAGTCCTGGTAGATGACTTCATCCTCATGTTCTGCAGAACAAGAATTTTGGTCTTTAAGGAAGGAGAATTTGCCCGATTTCAGTTTTGGGAAGTGGTTTCATTAAAACCTGCATCTCAATCTTTTTCTTGCTAGGACGAGCTCAAGCTTCAAAATTGACTTTTTTATCACAGCACACTCTGATTGTGGTGCCGAATAGAAGCACATTCAATGGACCAAACACGAGGTACCCTTCAACTTTTTAGACCACCAGCTATTGCACCTTTAACACAACCAATTTTCTTTTTTTGAATAATACTCTTAACTAACTTTAATGTCTTGACCAACCTTATCACTCTTAACCATTTATCTTCCTATCTTCAAGGAATAGGTGAGATACTTCAGCCACAGCCCTCAAACAGATACTAACTTCTTATGGACTCGAACAGATTCTGTTATTTTTTGTTTGAAGCAGCTATACCAATTACCAAAACCTCAAGGAATTATTCACAACTGAAAGCTGTTTACTGCCCAATAGATGCTTTTATTATTTTTCCTCGTCAGTCATTATAACTCAAGCATACATTGGAAGGTTAAGTACATTTTTTCTTTATAACATGATTTCATTTTTCGAGCGATAGGGTTCAAGTATGTCCGAAGAATCTTCCACTTCCTGTGCACGAGGAGAGTGATCACCACTGGATTCTGAGTCAATAGAGTTGTCAATCTATGTTGCTCAGATCCTTCAAAAATGTCTTCCCAACCCGGGGGGAGGAGAGGGGTCTCAAATCCTCCTAAAATTATTCATTTTTGGAGGATCAGACACGAGTGCGGCAACATTCTTGGAGGATCTGAGCCACATAGTTGCGAAGGAGCCACTCGATTTGATATGTTGTATTAAAGAACCGGTTATAACTTATAATTAGCTTGTTTTAGTCGTACTCATTGTGGATTATGATCCTTCATTGGAGGGACTTTAAGTTCAAGGGAACTTATTACATGGTACCATAGCAAGGTTCACGTTCCAACTGTCCAGCCCTAGGCGTACGGAGTGTGTTAAGTGTTCTAAGTTGGTTGAACGAATACGCAACAACTGATAGGGACTTGCACAATCCTCACCTCATTAGCTAGTTTTTTCGGTTGTGTTAGGTCCAAGGTGTATTTCCGAAACAGCACCTAGGCTACGGTATAGAGCATAGTAAAGCATATCCAGTAGAAAGATGAGAAGCTTAATGCACACGCATTTAATGTCTGCAAAAATTGTTAGTTAGCAGACATACAATGCACAAGCAGCTAAAAACAAAAACCTTAAATACAAATATATTGCTATCACATTTTAAAAATTAAGAAGAGGGATGGTAACTATTAATGCATACTTTTCAGTCAATAGCTTTAGCAATTTGCAGCCTCAAATTCAATATCCAGACTATATGGTTATGCATGGGCTTTGAATGTTCGATTGCTTGAGAAAAGTTATAGAAGTAAGTCTTGGACGCAGTATTAAGGAAACAAACAAGTGCTGATTTATACTGCAAGTCCAAGCAGAAAGTTACTCACAGCTTTTGAGCATGAATAAAAATGCTTCCACCGGAACCCCCACCACCATTTGATCCTCCATCTCCCCCGTCTGCGTGTATGGATCCATTTATATAAAGGAGATCTTTCATATCAAGATAAACACGTCCACCTCCACTTCCTCCAAACTTGTGTTCACGAGAGGTGCCACCACCCTTGCTTCCATAAGACCATGGCTTTGACAGAGAAGACCAAGCATAAACGTCACCACCCCAATTATTTGTCTTGTTAGTTTTCAGGCAGGATGCACCTCGTCCACCATGCCCTCCACCAGCGCCATCATACCCAACTGGCGTCCCACTAGTCTGAGAAGGTGGTGCTCCTCCCAATGAAGTAGTATTTATAGAAGAATTGTGTCCCAACGTCAGACTAAGAGCAGAAAAAATAACAGAACCAGCTACCACAGTTGCATCTTGCCCAACTTTAACATTGCCAGACAAATTGAAACTTATAATGCAGCCTTCTATCGGACAGTAAATAGAAACCTGGGGAAGTATCTCCAAGTTTCCAGTACCTAACACATACAAGTCAGAATTTATGTACAGGTTTGAATTCAGCAAGCAAGTGGTATCAAATGATCCAACTCCTTCAAGGTCCTCACAAGAGACTGAATTGTTAGTCAAAACTTGAATTCTTGATTCTTGATAATAGGACGTGATATTGATTTCGGACAAATGAATCAGAGGTGATCCAGAATAATGATCTATTCGCTTCTCAAATGCAACAGGCTCACCTCTATACTCCCCTAAACCAACGGAAAGCACAATTATGAAGAGCTGACCAGATAAAATGCACCAGTTGAGAAAGCATTTCTTTAGCATTGGACGCATCACCGCCCAAGGCAAAATAGACTTATAATCTCAAAGCATGAAATTGGACTCAGAACAGTTGTGTTGGTAAAGCCAGAAATGCAGACAATACACAAGCTCAATCGTCTCAATCAGTTTTTATCTCATCCAATTTGCTTCATTTCAGCACAAAAGAGAGTTTCAGCTCACGAGCACAGTAAAGTCAATGCCAGCAATGTAAATACACTATCTCCACAAATGCTGTTTATCTGTTCAATTTTCTCTCTTTTGGCCCAAAACAGGACTAATCTTTAGTACCTCCACCCTGAGAAAAATTACATAAGCCCCTGATGTCCTGCATTTCCAAATCACAATGTGTTGCAATTACTATTGACCAAAGGGAGAATAATCAGAAAGTCTACAATTACAAACTGAAAGTAACTAAACTAACTGACATTTCATACTTCGAGAGTAAACCAAATTGCACAATAATTATGGTGTACTCTGCTTTAAAGACTACCCTTTGTATTGTGAAGTTGTGGTAATAATGATACTTGTTTCTAACATCAACATTTCTCAAAACTAATTCTCCTCAACCAGGAAAAAACTACTCAAACAATCATCAGCAAAAAAGACACTGTTCATCTTAGAGCGCCAACAACTAAACATCAATCCAAAACAAATTGAAAAGTAACTCTTGAAGATTCAGTCAGAAATCAATAATAAAGCTGCTGCCTTTATATCTTATATATGCAAGATTCAATGAATAGGGCTGAAGATCAAAGTTTGAAAATTCAATTCTTTCTACAATGTACACACAGAATTCTCACACACTACACTACATAGTCCAACATCTACTGACAACATTCATACAATCATTTTCAATACAGAATCAAAGAAAACCCACCTGCAGATCACTATTTAAATACTATATACTCAATTTAAACCCTCAATTCACTAAGATACACTCAAAAAACAAATTGATCACACACAAAAAAAAAAAAAGGTGAAACATCAACTGTATACAACACATTTATATATACTAACTAAAGACTAAACAAGTTCAAAAAAGGATTAAGAAAAGGAGGGTTTAAGACTAACCAAAGAAGGTAAAATTCAGGAGAAATTTCCACAATTGAAATGATGCAACTATTTCTGGACAATCTGTGAATGATAAAAATATGAGTAAAGTAAAGCAAAATTAGTGTATAAGTAGCTTTCACTGGCGTTTTTCAATTCCAATTTATTTTGGTTCGAAAGTTTAGCTATTAGCTGTGAATGGGGTAATGGTGGATGATGATGGAGCAGATGTTGATGGCTGCTTGTTTTGTTTGTATGGGAGCAGTGAAAGTGAAGTGAAGAGTTCCCCAAAGAGAGAGAAAGAGAGTCACTGTGTGTGTGTGTGAGAGAGAGAGAGAGAGAGACAGAGAGTTTTAGCATTCAAAGTGAAGCGAAAGGTGAATTTGAGTGTGAGCTGGACTCCCGTTGAGATCCACTCTCATCGTTACAAATTTCACCTTTCCTTTTGCCTTAAACTTCGGAAATGCCATTGCTTTGCTACCTTAACAGCTAAGCACTAGCCCCAGTTTGCCATTTTCAGTCTACAGATTCTTTTTAAATAAATTACATAGCGGATTGAAAGAGGAAAATGAGGGTAGTGAAAATCAAACACACACTTATTATAGTGAAAATAGTACCGCTAGCCATTTTCGGACTGGTAATTGAAAAATAGTCAACGTTTGTAAAGTTATTGAAAAATAGCTAATATTTTACTGCAATACGGAAAGTTCCCGCATAATATACTGGAGATTGGTGCACTTGTGTATGAACTTCCAGCATATTGTGCCAACTCCAGCACACGGAAAATTCCAGCATAATATACTGGAAATTGGAGCACATGTGTTATGGAACTCCAGTATATTATGCTGGAAGTTCACATATAAAAAAATTCGAACTCCATTATTTTATGCTGGAATATTTTTTCAGATTTTGAAAGCTTTTAGAAGGGAAAAATACTTTTGAGTATAAGCAAAAACACTTTTTGAGAAGCAAAAAAAATAGCTTTTTTTCAAAAATACTTTTTTGAAAAACTGTTTAGAGGAAATACACTTAAAATTACTTCTTAAAGCATGGTCAAACACTAATTACTGCTCAAAAGTATTTTTCAAATTGATTACATCTTGTTTGGATGGTTGTTACATGTCGTTTCATAATGTATCGTATCGTATCGTATCGTATTGTATTGTACTGTACTGTATCGTTTGATGAATATAATGTTTGGATGGATTGTGTCGTTTTGCCGTCGTTTCATGGTATCACACACCAGTAATATGATGAATAAACTTGCAATATTATAAAGAAAAATTATGATACAGTACATAAAAAGGTAGGGTAAATGATAAAATAAAACTATTTAATAATAATGAAGGGTGAGATTGAGCGAAAAAGACAAGGTAACATGCAACCACACCAAATCGGTCGTTACATAAAGTGACACATTTTCATCGTTACGTAACGACGAATTTAACGGTACGATACGATAAATTTAAATAACAATCAAAACAAATATTGTATTTGAATAACAATACGATATAATACAATATGTAACAACCATCCGAACAAGCTGTTAGTCAAACATAAAATGTTTCTCACCAAAAGTACTTGTCTAAAAAGCACTTTTTAAAATAAGCATTTTAAAAACTTGGCCAAACAAGCTATTTAACTAGTTAATTTATTAGGTTTGTGTAAAAAAAAATTACATCATTTAATCCATAAAACTAAAATTTAAATATAACCGTTTATAGTAACTGATGAAGATTCGTAGCCTAATAAATAAAAAGTAAGAAAGCTATATGACAACAAATTTAACCATACTTTCATTGCATAAAACTTAAATTCTCTTTTATGGTTAAATAAATCAGTTTATAGCATATGGTAAATTATGACTATAATTCTATTAGCGGATTGTGGAAAAATCCTTATAAAGAGATATTCCTGCATTTGAGAGATTCTATTTAGCTATTTTTGTTTTTTTAAGTTATTGGGTATCTATGAAATTAGTGGCAAAGATTTTTAATGGTATATATTCCTATTTTATACTCCTATCGATATCTTTCCTTTACCGTTTGTTTGGGTAAAACAAGTACGAAACGTTACATCTTTGTTTTCATAAATTTTGTTATTTTGCAAGTTTTATCTTTTTGTCTTAATTTTGGTCTTAGTAATTAGCGCAAACACTTTAAGAGAACCTTATTATGTAATAAATATTGTAGTATTTCTCATCATATAAAGTAAACATAGTCCATGCTTGACAAAAATCTTTTATTCGATTGACTTTATCTATTTAGTGTCCGATATCCACATTGAAACTCGATTATATCCGAATTTGCGCTGCATAAACGTATCCTTACAAAAATTTTGCCATATCAGCTCGAACCTAAGACCGCCACTTAAACTTCACAAAAGATCTTGGCAACAAACTCTAACTTTGTGAATATGAAGGGTATGGATTGGCATTTCTTTGAAAGCTTAAGTTTCTATTCGAATGAAAATGGATACATTGGAAACAATATGAACTCGAGTACCCATGGTAAAGTTGAATTGGTTAAACATCTCTTTTTTTTCTTTTTTTTTTTTTGGAAAAGGATTGTAAATCAATCAATCAACTATAGTTCAATTTTGAATTTGCCGAAGTCGAGTATATAATTTTCTTTCTTTTTTTATAAGTCAGCTCCATTCAAATATATTTTATTAGAAGTAAGTACTGTTAACTTAATATTTTAACTAGTAAACAAACAAAAAGGAATAATTCATGAAAATATTACTTTATACTTGACTTGTAAAAAATTTATACATATTCGTCATATATATATTATACTATATTAATTTTAAAACAGGTGGTCTGCTGCCATTTGAACAGAATATTACCAAGTGACAAGGAGGGATGTTTTGGCGTCTAAGGTTGAGAAAAGTTACAAAACATTATCATTTGATGAGGGGCCAAGAGGGAAAAAAAGAAGATATATTTTTTACTAAAATTGATGAAATTAAGTACTATATTCTCATTTCAAAACCACAAATGCATTAGGTGAAATTTCGTTTTTGGTCCCAAAGAATAATTATTTTAATGAGATAAATTAACTAAAGGTATTAGGTGATCATTTGACATTATCGATTAATATTTAAATGTTCCAATGATAAGACAAGAGCTTATTGAGACTGGATAATGAAGCTTCCTAACTTCTAGTTCTAGTGCAGGACTTTGGTTTAAAAATAAAAGAGGGTCACACCTTTTTTTAGGTAAAATATATGTGCCAACAAAAATAAAGGGATAATGCATAAAATTATTCATGAACTATACCCGAAGTTGCTACTATACACCTTACTTTTGCAGGGGCCATATTACCCCCTAAACTCTTTTTTTCCTGTAATTCTTTGCACCTTTATTGCTGATGTGGCATACAGGACCAAACATTTGGCAAGCAGTGAAATACACACGCTGCCACTTGTAATTTCGTATTTTTTTAAATCTATTTCATTTTCTTCCTTTATCTTTTCTTTTTAATTCGAAATGTGATGGAAATACTATTTTATATTTAGAAAAAATAAAAGGATAATTATTTTTGTATGAACTTGAAAAATTATTAGAGGTTTTGAGCATATTCGGACGTCGTTGAAGTTTTAAAGTTGAGATTCAAGTACTAAATTCATTGGAAATCTATAGTTATAGATGAGATTCAAAAAAAAAAAAAAATCGAATTCACTATTGTTGAACCTTAAAAAAACTTAAAGAACAAAAAAATGAGTTTGTCAAAATTCTTGGTTGTTGGCCAAATTGATCACTGGGGGTATGATGATGACGTTGTTGCGAAGTTGTAATTGAAATTTGAGCTTGATTAGTACGGATTTAGCCGAGTTTTTGTTGAATTTTGATACCAAAAATTAGATTTGGAGCTCTTGAAAATGGGTGATAAAATGGGGATAAACTATGAGGGGTTCTTGAAAATCAGCTTTGGAATTGACACGTGGCCATTTCGTATAGGTTGGAGCACTTTTTTTAAGTTCTCAAGCGCTTGAAAGAGATTGATCACGCCCAACTATGCCATATAAAAGACAAAGCGGTCGTTGCAAATATAATCCGGTTTTTCAAGTCCGGAGTCGAATCCTTAGGGAACTAACCTATCTATTACAACTCTTAGTGATGCTAGTACAAGTTCAAACGATTTCCAGATGCAAGATTTTTATCAATAAACAGTGAGATTTGTTTAACTAGTGTAAAAGAATATTAAAACTAACAATATTCTAAATTAAAGATAATTCAATGGTAAAAATCTAGGGTATTGATTTTCCTAATTGCTAGCTTAATTCTTAACTCTTTTGCTATAATCTCGCCATAATACTCTATGAGGATTATGAGCTATGGGTTACCGCTATTATCTCTCAATCAACTACGATAATTTACTAGAGCATTCTCTCGAACTACTCTAGCTGATAATTTATGCAGCTCTGAATTATCCCATCAAAGTTTCGTTATCTCTAACCCACTTTTAAATTCAAGTAATGAATCTCTTCAATTACCCAAAAGTGGTGTTGTTCAACAACAATCTAACCTAGTATTCTTTCTCAAGCAACACAAGGCAATTAGACACGATTAATCGAGGGCCCATTCAATTGATCACCATACAAAACATAGTTGAACAATCATATAATAAACCTGGCTCGATTATAACAAAATTGAGTCAAAACTTCATCTAACAATTGGTTCCATCAACCCTAAGTTAAATGTTTAGCTACTCATGGGAAAAGAAGATAAAAACATAAAATAATTCATAGTTCACAAAATAATGATAACAAGAAGAAGAATGAAAAACTCTAATGGTGTCTTGATCTTCTCACACTTGTTCTTGCCTCCAATTGAGTCTAAAAACAAGCTTAACCTTGACTTGGGCGAGTTTGTTGAGTTTATATAGGGTTAGGATAAGTTTCTCACGCTTTACACTTTAGCCCTTGAACTTCTTGGCTTTTTTCCAGATCGACTGCCGTCGCGGGACAACCGCGGCGCGACTGCGGTGATATACACCCATTCTGTTTTCTGCTTTCTTCCACCGCGTTCCAGCCCCGGCCCGACCGCGGTCGCGGTGGGCTGTTGCCTAGCTTTTCTTCGCCTTTTCTTGCTCATTTTCATCCGGGCTCTTCTCGATTGGCCTTGTATCTTCATTTTTGACCCCAAAACACTCTATATCCTCCTCTTAACTCGGAGTAGCTCCTGCAAAGCGTAAAAAACTCAATTAGAGCATTTTGTTATCATTTATCACTTAAAACATCAATAAGATATGGTTAATTTAGAGCATAAATAGCATCTACATCGCATAATATAGGCTACTATCAACACCCCACACTTAAACTGTTGTTAGTCCTCTAGCAACAAAATCACACTCTATAAGCCTAATCATCTCAGGGTCACTTCCCTGCTCCTTATACCAAGAATAATTCGCATAGATAGACTGCCTTAGCGTAACGTACTAACCTCAAGAGTGGACTCCCTCTCTAGCCACGTAATGTCTCTAACCGGCTTTCATACTCTCAGTCAGAGGTCCAGACTTACCTTTCCTTTATGAATCACGTGGCTACTCACCACAAAAGAGACTTGTGTCATGTCATTATAATTCACACACTGAGGAATTCAAACATGTAAATTTCACTCATCCTCAGAAATAAATTCTTATGCCACAAACAACGCACCATAGGCTTGCCCGTAGTGTAATACTCGACTAATCGAGTCCATTTGGTCTAGAATCAAGTAGGACTTTATTTGGTTGTAATGTTGGTTGCGGGACAGGTAGGATATATATGGGTATAGTGACTACACCTCCCTAAGCACTTCAATACACTTTCCACTTTTAAGCTCATACCTTTATCAAACCTTCATTCCACATTTACATCATTGAGTTAAACCCCCTACTTCTTTAAGCACACTTTCTCTTTTGAAGACCACCACCATTTTGAGACTTATTCTTGTAAAAATTATTCAGCTCAGTCTCTTCTTTCTCTTCTTTTTTTTTAAGATTCCGGTGGCTTCTATATTGTTTATCACACAGTGCACACCTTTTATTTTTATGTCTTCTTGGTTCCACTCGAAAGCCCAACCAACCAGCCCACACTTTAACTTTTCTATATTCATTATAATTCAAGTGCTTCTAAGAGGTGATAGAGTTCAAAGAGATCGGTACTTCAAAACTTGGGTAAGGCTTGTAATGTGGTTGCCAAGAAAACAGGATTATAGGCTCAAAGGGGTTAACTAGGATATATACACTCCGGTGGGTAAACATATGTAGATAGGTTCAACAAGGAAATGCCTATATCATTTTTCAGACCAATTAAGACTACCATTTCGCTTCGTACACACACAGGGCAAGTTCTAGGCATTGAGTGTTAGCATAGAATACACAAAGCCTCACTCACACATGGCACATGACTCAATTCGGTTAGGACCATCCGACACTCTGCTCAAAGTGCTTAAGCCAACTCAAGAACACACAATTTAAGGCTTTTTAGCTAGAGTCAACTAATGAGCCTAAGTGTCACACTAAAGCAATCTCTATTCAAGGTACCATGGAGTCAAGGGATCCTATTTCTAATTTTTCCTCGCCCAAAAGTTCCTAAAGTACAAAAGAAAAAAAAACTAACTACACCCGGTTCAAATGGAAACCCTTGGAAAAGAATTGTGGTTTAAAGAAAAATCAAGGGGGAGTTAATACACTACCTAACAGAAGAAAATCTTTTTTTGTTTTTTGTTTTTTGTTTTTTTTGTTCGACTTAAGTCCCTCAAGAGACTCGTCGAGAGGTGTCCGTCTTCGGGCCAAGTCGAAGTTAATTAAAAACAACCAAAAACACCAAACAAATTTATACAATTGTACAACAACAATAACAATCATCCCCCACACCACACTTAAAGATTTGACATGTCCTCATGTCAAAGAAATTAAAGCAAAGTAAGGTAAGGGGACTTCCCTGGTGCTCAGTCCTGATCGGAGATGGTGCCAGGATCGAGGTGACACGCTCGTCCTAGCGCCCGGAGCCAGCCCATGATCTTTTTCTCTGACCTCGCATTTTGAGTGGCCAAAGTGTCAACTCTGGCAGTCAGGTCATTGACTGACGTGCGTAGGTGTAAGGCCCCGTAAAAATTTGAGCTCAAAACCTAGTAGCTCATAGTGTTAAGTTCCGGATATATGCTAGGAATGTGTAAAATTCTTCACGGCGAGCTTGCTCGCCGCGGTCCGGACCCTTTGTATTGATCTAAGCATTCAAAAATCAAAGAATCAAAGTTTTCCAGAAAAGTGCTATTTTGCGGTCCAGAATGTGATTGCAAATCAAGTATGCGGACCGCATTTCTACCGCAGATTGAGTCAGTGGTTTGGTTAAAATTGAGGTCAAAATGCGGTCCATTATGCGATCGCATAACTGATATGCAGACCGCATTTCTATCGCAAAATGAGTCCATGTGCTAGTCAAATTTGAGGTCAAAAATGCGGTGCATTATGCGACCGCAAATCGTGTATGCGGACCGCATTTCCGCCGCTAACCCAAACAGTAGGATCAGATTTTTGGAGCACTTTTGCGGTCCATTCTGCGGACCGCATTTCATCTTTGCGATCGCATACCTGACTCGGGGCTCCTATTATTCTAAATTTTAAACCCGCCCCCCTTTTCAATAAAACACCCCAATCCCTCATTTAACATACTTTCTGAACAAAATGAGAGAGAGGGAAGAGAGGGTTCTTGAGAGAGAAAGTTCATCTTCACCAATTTGATTTTCAAAGTCACCCAGGCCCGGGAAATTTCAAGTAATTATCTTCACTTCCGTTCTTGCAGGTAAAATCTCCAACCCTTTTTCATTGGTTTTCATATTTAAACAAAAAGGGGGATTATCATGCATTGATTCTTGAAAACAAAGTTGAAATACACATGCATGGCCTTTAAAACCAAAATCCAGTAAGAAGAATTGGGTAGGAGTAAAGAATTGTAAAAGAAGGGTTGATAACCTAAATAAGTTTGGGTAGTAATTGTGAGCTTAAATTCTAAGTTATATGTGTCAACTTGTGAACTAGATTGACGTTGCTAGACTATTTGGTGAGTCGAAAGTAGAAGTTAAGAAGGGAATTCAGCTCCAGGTATGTATGGCTAACCTTGACCTTTGTAAAGTCACTTTGTTTGGCGTACGAATACTTGGTATGTGATGCCTATGTGAACTATTTGTGAATCCTTGTGATTGCTATGCCTTGAGTGTTCTTGGTTAAGTCTCCCGATATAATGGTGCGAGTGAATGGNACAAAGTCTGCAGGGAATACAAACTTCCCCACTTGTACCAGCAGATCATCAAGAATCCCCGTCGGTCTTTTAACCGTACGGTCAGCCAGTTACAACAGCATCGAAGTCGGTCTAGCTCTGCCAATGCCCAGTTTTGTATATATTGCCAAAGGCATCAAGTTTATGATGGCTCCTAAGTCACACAATGCTTTTGCAAAAGCATAACTCCCAATAGTACACGGAATAGTGAAACTACCTGGATCAGACATCTTTTGAGCCATGGGTCGTGTCACTACTATGCTGCATGTCTGTGTCAGAGTTACTGTGGACAGGTCCTGAAAGTCAAATTTCCGTGGCATCAGATCTTTTATCATCTTTGCATAGCCTTGCATTTCCCTCAAAGCATCCATCAGAGGGATATTCAATTGAATCTGACGAAGCATCTCCATGAATTTCCTGTATTGATCTTCTTTCTTTTGTTTTGCCAGTCTCTGAGGGAATGGTGCAGGCATCACTCTTTGTCCACTTCTTGCTGGCTGTTCTCTGTTGGAATTTTGTGGCACAAGAGGCACCACCTGTTCTGCAACTAGTTCACTTTTTTTAGCCTTCCCCTTATCAACCTGAGCCTGTTCAACCACCACTTCAGTGAGTTCTGCTTATTCATCTATCTCTATTGGAACTGGAGTGGCTGGTGTAGTCTCTCTTCTGGATTGAGCAACTTCTTGCTCCTTGTCTAAATCTCTCCCATTCCGGAGACTTACTACCATCAACTGATTCGGATTTTGTTCCTTGGGGTTAATATTTGTGTCGGCTGGCAATGTTCCCTGGGGGCAATTATTCAAGGCCATAGACAGCTGCCCCGGTTGAGTTTCAATACCCTTAATTGCTAAGTCATGCGCTGCCAACTTTTCCTACATCTTACCATTTGTTCCAATGAGTTGTTGCAACATACCCCTGATTTCTACCATATTGTTGTCTTGTTGATGAGGTGGCCGATATGTCTGCTGTTGTTGTGGTTGCTATTGATAGCCCCGTTGTCTCTGATATGGCACCATTTGGCCTTGGGGTCGCATACCTCCGGGTTGTGGCATGTTCGGTCTGTACTGCTGGTTGGGTGTTGGTGCCCATTGTTGTCCTCCTTGCCTCTGACTCCCAAAATTGTTGACATAATTCATATCCTCTCTTAACCCTTGGTTGTCACCTTCTCCACTCCATAAACACACATAAGACTGATTAACGGAGGGTGTACACAATCCTCCATTTGTTGGGTCAACTATATGCACTTGCTTTGTACCCATCTCATCAATCTTCTTTGTTAGTATACTTATCTGAGTCATGAGTGTGGCTATGTTCTCTGCATGTGAATTATTTGGGTCAAGAGGAACTGAATGCACTATTGGTGACAAGGTCGTACCTCTCGTCATCCATCCCGAATTCTGGCCATCTTGTCAAGAAGGATTTTACACTCTGTGAATGTCTTGCTCACGAATACACCCCCAGCTGAAGCATCTACATTGGCCTTTAAATTGTCTGCTAATCCCATGTAGAATCTCTGGCCGAGCATCTGGTCTGGAATACCATGATGGGGACACTTCACTAGCATCCCTTTGAATCTTTCCCAAGTTTCCTACAAGGTCTCAGTGGGCTGCTGCTTGAACTGCAATATCTCATCAATCTGTCTTGCAGTCTTGTTGGGAGGGTAAAACTTGTTCAGGAACTGCTTGACTAATTCCTCCCAAGTGGCAATGGAATTTATTTGGAGCGAATTCAGCCAAGTCTAAGCTTCCCCAGTCACAGAGAACGAAAACAGTAACAACTTGATGGCTTCTGGGGTCACATTTCGCAGCCTTTGGGTCACACAAATTGACAGAAAATTTTTCAAGTGTTGCTGAGGGTCTTCAATGTGTGACCCGGAGAACAATCCATTATTCTGCAAAAGATGCTGCATGTTGTTGGTGATTTGGAATGTCTCCGCCTGTATTTGGGGCACAACAATGGCGGTGACCAGGTTGTCAGCTGTTGGCTGTGCCCAATCATAAAGTGCATCTTCTGGCACAAGAGGTGTCACTACTGCTTCGTTTGGCACATTGATGTTTTCCCTGTTGTCCATTTCAGTTGGTAGTTGGTGTGTTTCTTGTGGTTGTTTGTTCTTCTTGTTGGCACAGTTTAATGCCCTGAATGTTTTCTCGAGGTCTGAGAGTCCTTCAAACAGTTCACCAGTCCTCGAAGAATTTCTAGGCATACACCTGAATCACACAAGAGTTCAAATGAGAGAATTTCAATGAAAATTTGTTTAACACCGTAGAAAATTGATCTAAACTAATAATTCTAGCACTACTTCTAAGTTGCAATAAATAACACCGTTAATTCCCCGGCAACGGTGCCAATATTTGATCACGCCCAACTATGCTTTATAAAAGACAAAGTGGTCGTTGCAAATATAATCCAGTTTTTCAAGTTCGGAGTCGAATCCTCAGGGAACTAACCTATCTATTACAACTCTTAGTGATGCTAGTACAAGTTCAAACAATTTTCAGTAGCAAGATTTTTATCAATAAACAGTGAGATTTGTTTAACTAATGTAAAAAGATATTAAAACTAACAATATTCTAAATTAAAGATAATTCAATGGTAAAAAGATCTAGGGTATTGATTTCCCCAATTGCTAGCTTAATTCTTAACTCTTTTGCTATAATCTCGCCGTAATACTCTATGAGGATTATGAGCTATGGGTTACCGCAATTATCTCTCGATCAACTACGATAATTTACTAGAGCATTCTCTCGAACTACTCTAGCTGATAATTTATGCAGCTCTGAATTATCCCACCAAAGTTTCGTTATCTCTAGACCACTTTTAAATTCAAGTAATGAATCTCTTCAATTACCCAAAAGTGGTGTTGTTCAACAACAATCTAACCTAGTATTCTTTCTCAAGCAACACAAGGCAATTAGACACAATTAATCGAGGGCCCATTCAATTGATCACCGTACAAAAAATAGTTGAACAGTCATATAATAAACCGGGCTCGATTATAATAAAATTGAGTCAAAACTTCATCTAAAAATTGGTTCCGTCAACCCTAGATTTATGTTTATCTATTCATGGGAAAAGAAGATAAAAACATAAAATAATTCATAGTTCACAAAATAATGATAACAAGAAGAAGAATGAAAAAATCTAATGGTGTCTTGATCTTCTCACACTTGTTCTTGCATCCCATTGAGTCTAAAAACAAGCTTAACCTTGACTTGGGCGAGTTTGTTGAGTTTATATAGTGTTAGGATAAGTTTCTCACGCGTTACACTTTAGCCCTTAAACTTCTTGGCTTTTTTCCAGATCGACCGTGGTCGCGGGACAACCGCGGCGCGACCGCGGTGATTTACAACCATTCTGTTTTCTGCTTTCTTCTACCGCGTTCCAGTCCCGGCCCGACTGCAGTCGCGGTGGGCTGTTGCCTAGCTTTTCTTCGCCTTTTCTTGCTCGTTTTCATCCGGGCTCTTTTCGACTGACCTTGTATCTTCATTTTTGACCCCAAAACACTCTATATCCTCCTCCTAACTCAGAGTAGCTCCTGCAAAGCATAAAACCTCAATTAGAGCATTTTGTTATCGTTTAACACTTAAAACATCAATAAGGTATGGTTAATTTAGAGCATAAATAGCATTTACATCGCATAATGTAAGCTACTATCAGAGATGTTCTCACGCAGCTCTCCACGTCAGTAATAAAGGTGCAAAGAACGAGAGAAAAAAATTATGGGGTAATAGGACACCCGCAAAATTAAGGTATGTCGTGGCAATTTCGAGTATAATTCATGGGGGATTTTATGCATTATCCCAAAAATAAATTGGAAAGTAGAAAGTATTGAGTTTCATTACTAACCATATTACAACGTATGTGAACAAAAATTTTACATTGGAAGATGAAAAGAAAACGAAATATATAAAATATAGTGATATTATGGTGTGGAGTCTTTTGAAAAAAATTGTGAAAACATGATGTTTCTCTTCTAAAATTTCAACACAATATATTTGGAGAAAGCAGATTTTCGATGGCAATCTATTGTACAGGACATAACTCATACACCCTCCGTTCCAGTTTATGTGAACCTATTTCCTTTTTGGTCCGTTCCAAAAAGAATGAACCCTTTCTAAATTTGGAAACAGTTTAGCTTAAACTTACAATTATTCCCTTAATGAGAAGCTTTTATAACCACACAAACACTCTGGGTCCCTTTTTAACTTGTTTAGGACCACAAATTCCAAAAGTCTTCATTTTTTCTTAAACTCCGTGCCCAGTTAAACAGGTTCACATAAATTGGAACGGAGAGGGAGTAAGTATTATGTATTTTCTTTCATTTCTCGAATCTTGAACTTTCAAATCCGATCACTTACCATTAGCTAGTTCTTCAAACAATGAATTTAATTCGCAAATGGAATATCGAGTATCAATCCATATATATTTGATAGGGAAAAAAATTTGTGCACTACTAGAATACGCAAAAAACCGATCAAAATTTTATGATCAATGTTGGTCAGTCCAAAAACCGTCCAGCTTTGATGGAAACTGGAAAAAAATATTTTACATTTGTTTTTAAAAAAATACCGACCAAAGTTTGTCGGTAAATTGGTCAACAAGTTGACCGAACTAGTTAGACTTGCTTAGTCAAAGAAACTTTCACATTACCGACCGGCTTTGGTCGTAATGTGGACCCAATTTTCATAATATTTAAAGAATTTACATTTCAAATTATCGACCAACGTTGGTCAGTTAATGCAGGGAAAGCATTTACCGACCAACTTTGGTCGGTATATTTTATTTTCTGGAAAATAACCGACCAAAGTTGGTCGGTTATTAGGTCAACATTGATCAAAATTATGAATCACTTTTTAATTTACTATCTAAATAATATAAATGTAATCCGTTAACACTTTTGTAATACAAATAATGAATACATTAACATATACTATAACATGCTATATATGTAGTTAAGGTAGTACAACAAAGCGCGTGTTTTATATATATATATATATATATATATGAAACGTTTTATTTTAATATTCAATAATGCATCTAAGTAAGTTATAAGTCGATGAATCAATTTACAAATAGATATATTTGTTGTGTTGTTGTTGTTGTAGTTGTTGTTGTATTGGTATGCTGGCAGGTGGTGTAACTACCAAAACAGGCATTTTATGCCAATATTAAACCCAGAAAAACCGACCAAAGTTGGTCGGTTTTTAACAAAAAAAAAAAAAAAATTACTGCAAATTACCGACCAAAGTTGGTCGGTATTTATTAAAAAAATAAATTAATTGACTATTACCGACCAATGTTAGTCGGTTAATGAACAAGGAATTACCAGAATTCAACATTACCGACCAACTTTGGCCGGTATGTTACCTGCACTATTGAGGTTACCGACCAACGTTGGTCGGTAATGTTAAATTCTAATTATTTTTAAAATATATATATTTTTAGTTACCGACCAACTTTGGTCGCTTTTTTTTTTAAAATTTTAATAATTAATAAAAAAACATAAATTAAATTCACTAACCAACTTTGGTCGGTATATTAGAACGACCATCAAAATATCGTCCAAGCGTATTTGGCCGCGTTTTGGTCGACAATTAGCCATAACCGACCAAAATTGATCGGTATTTAGCGAATTTCTAGTAGTGATTGCTATAATGACAATGTGACACATTTTTTTCCTGAATAAGGTAATAAATTATTCCTTTTATCCGAGAAAAATATAATGGAATTAAAGTACGAAGCTTAATGTATCTAACTTTTCGTGTGCATTCAAATAATTATTTTTTAAATTTTTCTTAAAATAACATTCTAATTAATAATTTGAAAACCAGATTAAAAAGGTAACGCGGTTCCTTTTTCTTTTTTTTAATTTCTTACAAACTTTTATTGTAAGAATGCCATCTTCTTTTTCAAAGAAAATAAATATTATGTCACATTTAGAACTAACATCAACGATAAAGGTAAGGGTCTATCATAAACGATATCTGTATCTGTACAAAGTAGGAGATAAATCTATGTATATATCACTCTATCGAGACCTGATATTATGAAAATATACTGTGTATATTGTTATTATTGTTATATCAATATAAAGGCAATAAGATCATGCAGAAAAACGAAAAAGAGAAGGCAAGATTGTATGAAGAAACAAGATCATGATAAATACATTTATAGAAAAAGAAATATAATATTTATTGATCATGCATAGCTGGCCAGATCTAGTAAATTCATATTTGCAAATATGGCCCATAATTATCAGAGAAATTAATAAATATAGTAAGAAATGATTGAAGACAAAGTGAATTGCAAAATATTGGTACACCAGTCCACCACACTACTTGTCTTGTGCTCTTAAATTGATGAACACAATATACAATTTTCCCCATAATGTACGTTACGCGTCATATTCCACATGATTTAATTAATTTATAGTCGTCTTAACATGTTAACTAATAAAACCTTAAGAGTGAAAATCATTTACACCCCCTAATTTTGCTTTAAATATCAAATTCCCTCCTAAACTTTGAACAATTATCATTCTCTCTCCTTTATCCTATACAATATCTATTTTGTCCTTGTCATTTTTAATTTCCTCCTCTATGTAATTCTTTTGTTATATGCTACTTATTTTTTATGATTTTACCTATAAATTGTATTGTATTATATCTTATTATACTTTAAATTTATTAAAATTATAAATAGAATAGTCTTTTTATAATTTGTCACAAAAATATACCATATTTTATGACTTTTATTTTAATATAACGCGCATTAAGTATATATTTAGGTTACATTTTTTCAGTGGTAAATAGATAGTCATTAATGAGTTTATTATAAAGTTTACCTTTACTTTTAATAATTATAACCTTTTATATTACACAGATTGAGTATATGTTTATAAGGTTCTAAACCATCTTTTATTCTCGATTGTGTAAATAGATTTTTGAAATTTAATTGCCATTTATAAAATTACTGATATGAGCAAATTATTTTATTATTATTCTGTGCATCTTTTTATTATTTAATGTCATTACATTTATATGCTTGATTACCATTTTTTATTTTATTTTTCATTTTGAACATGAGATTTTATTATTATATAGGTAAGTTCATAACATAAATATTATAAAAGAGAAAAATATCATGACACTAAAAGGGAAAAAAATAAAAAATAAAAAGAGATAAATGTCGATAATATAGAGGGTAAAATAGGTATTTTAAATGTCAATTGAAAATGAAGGGGAGAATGACAATTGTTCAAAGTAGAGGAGGAAATTTGATTTTTAAAGTAAACTTCGGGTGTAAATGATTTTCACCCAAAACCTTAATTAGTCTTATATTAAGTGATTAAACAAATATGTCACGTCATAATCTGGATTTCAGTTTTAACACGAAGCTGCTCAAGATTACCACGTTTCTCGTTATTTATGAAAATGATTGCATAAAAAAGGCTTAAGGATAAATGTTCGTATTTAAACGAAATCTATATGTTAACATATTAGTGGTGATGCAAAATATTTATATGGCAATATTGTTTTTATGTAATTAGCTTTCTCAAAATGAACATTAAGCTCAATTTATTTTTCAAAATATTTCTATTTATATATTTTGTAACGAATCAAACAACAACAACAATAACAAATCCAGTATAATCCCATAAAATAGAGGGAAGGGGAGGGGGTAGAATGTACGCAGACCTTATCCCTACCTTATGAAGGTAGAGAAACTGTTTTCGTTAAACTTCCGGCTCAAAATAAAATTGAAAGAAGCAGATACAATACATAGTAATATCAACAAGATAAGGTGATACAGAGACGAGGTGATAGAATAATCGAACGAAAGGATGAACATAAGGTAAAAGAAACTTATGAATGTAAAGGTATGAAAATAAGAAATTAATAGTAATGCTATCGACATGAAAACGAGACACTCCCGTCTGTCAAACATGTCATTTTATTTTATTTTATTTATCTTTTTTGCTAAATTGGCCCTAATTAATAACTTCAAATAATCTTACACCACAATGAAAAGAAAGGCGGTGGTGTAAACCCGAAATTAGGAATAAGAAGAAGGGTATTTATGGAAGAAGACAAACATTATAACAGAACAGTTATGGAACATATTTTCTGCGAAAGTTCAAAAGGACCCTACAATTTCTGATCTACCTGCTACACGGCCCCACAATTGTCAATTTTTTTTTTTTATTATTTATCATGTAATTAATGTTTCTTATTTCCTTTTTTTAAAGCAAAGAAAACGTAGAATCAGAAATCATTTTCTTTCATGAAAAAAGAAAATAATCATTTTCTTTCCTATTTTATTATTTCATCTAAACGTATAAGAAACAGATCAGCTAATTGGATGTTGACATGCGTGTGGATACACGTGCTCTGTACCTCATTATTCTTTCTCGTTGGCTTACCTGTGTTTGCCTTATAAAATATATTTTAATTTTAAATATTATCCTTAGATTTGAAAAGATTACGCATTTCCTCCTTAGTAAAGACTCATTTAGAGTACAAAGGTTAAAATATTTTATTTCTCCATGTTAATCTATAATAGCTCAAAATAAAGATGTGCAACTTATATGGAATAGTAAAAAAAAAAAAAGTTAATAATATTTTATGTTAATGAATGTTGAGCCATTAAAGTTCAACATAAAAACCCGAAAACCGAACCAAACCGAAAACCAAATCAAACCGACCAAAAAAACGATACTTTTTGGTTTGGTTTGGTTTTGGTTTTGAATTTTAAAAACCAACCAAATTTGGTTTGGTTTTGGTTTTAATCAGAAAAAACCCGAAAAAACCGACTATAGGAGTAGCTATTTCAAATTTATTATTACACCTATATATATATATATATATATATATATATATATATATACAAAGTTTCAAAAATTTTGATGGTAAATGTTAATAGTTTGCACTTTTAGTATAGTTCTTTACCTTTACATTCTAGTTTGATTGGTAGTTTTCTTTTGTTAAGTGTAAGAATCCATTTCGTGTTAAAAAATTATATATTTTTAATTGAGTCCTTAAATTATTCATCACAATTTGATTCAATTATCGTCAATATATCTTGGTAAATAATAGATTTCTCAAAGGGCAATTGATTTGATAGTGTTATGTTGAAAATGTGATTGCCGGAATATGTGTTCGGTAGTGTATGTCTTATATTTAAGAAAAAACCGACAAATAACCAAAAAAAACCGAAAAACCGATATAAACCGAATCGAGAAAAAACCAACTTAATTGGTTTGGTTTGGTTCTAATATTTGAAAAACCGACTTACTTGGTTTGGTTTCTTTTTAGGGAAAACATGATCCAAACCGAACCATGAACACCCTACACAAGACGGTGACTTTGAGATACAAATGTCAAAATAAATATACGACGACCATACAAGATTAGAAATAATTACATCTCGCATTTGCAAGCCACACACATCAAAAATGAAATGAGAGAAGATCGTTGGAGATGGTTCGGTCTCATGTTCTGCGCAGTGGCGAAGCCACATGCTTGTAAGGATGGTCAACTGACCACCCTTCGTCGAAAAATTGTACTGTGTAAGTAGGTAAAATATTAGGTTTTAGGGTATATAACACATATTGAACACCCTTTGTCGTAAATTTTTTTTCACTTTTTTTTAAATTTGAACACCCTTAAAGAAATTTCTAACTTCGCCACTGGCACTGACTTTAAAATTTGTGGTAACAAACTATGGCGATTGAAGATATTAAAAAGGAACACGATATACCGAATATCACATGATAGAAAATTGTTAGGAATACCTATAATATCTAAGAATCCATGCAGAATCATAAAAAAATATGACAAAATGAAAGTAAAAGATTTATATGATTGATAGATATAATTTGGGATTATGTTTTAGTTATGTTAGTATGTTTAAATGTAAAAAATTTCTAGAGTCTTTTAGTATATTTAAGATTTATACTAAAAAATGTAAAAATTATAGAATGGGTCTAAGATGAAATTATATGGAGCAACATGTTCCGCGATAATATATATAATTGACTCGAATTTACTGGCGTAATAATTGGTATTATTAATTTATGATATCCTGATTTTTTAAATTGAAATGATATATTTTTAATCTTTTCCCTCGTTTACCTCGGTATGCCTCTAACAATATGTTCTAACTGAAAAAATAGCTCACAAAAATGGGAAATATTATATAGAAAATTGATATTTCTAAATTGCTTACAAATATTGAGTACGAACAAATATTCATAACACAATTTTGCCGTATTATATACGCTGGCATCCATGATTTGTGACCAATCAAAGCCAATTCACGACATCTGGACTTTAAAGAATTTCGAAAGCGATTCTCTTTTTGTCTCCCTCTACCTCAAATTTTCGAATAAAATGAATTGGAAATTTTAAATTTGAATTAAACATGTTTATTTAATGCTTTCGATAAATGACATCTACTATATTTAAGAAGAAATAATTAAAAATTAATGTCACGGTCAATTTGATTCACTGTTGGAATTGGATTGAGAAAGAAACGGTCTCTAGCTCTTTTGACTGAATTTAATTAATATTAGTAAAAGAATTGTGTTCTTATGGCACTCAAAAGGTTGCATTTATTCATTGTAATAAATAGTAATAAATTTCATACATTTAGCACTACTTGTTTAAAAAACTGGTCCGTTATATCTTGTCTGTAAAATTGGAAATGGATTCTTTGATTTCTTTGAGATAAATATTACTAGCTTGTCTAACATCAATACAAAGTGTACTTTTAGTCATATAACTTTTAATTCTAAAATCTAAAAATTTGGAAATATTGAAGAAACTTGTGGTAGAAAAACAATTGTTTGGGTCCCGATTATAATAATGTCATATAAAATGCGATCTTCAAGAAGCTTGGGACGGGGGTGGTGTCAAGTTTCCTTGCAAATTGATTATTCTAGAGTCATTCATGTGTTGTAGTCTGGTATGTATTATCGGAATGGTGATACTGTCTTGGCTAAGAACTGAGCGGTTTTTATTGCTTATATCTACAAGGAGGTTAATTCGATAGCTGATGGCTTAGCCAATTGACATTTAATCAAGAGCCTCGTTTTGAATAGCATATGCTTGCGTCTTCTAACATTTATTCGCGTGTTGCGAAAGATAATTTTAGAATATCCTTCTCTCGCTCAATTTCTAGCTAATTTGTTTATTGTTGTTTTGTTTTCCTTTCGATATAAAAAATAATGGAATATATTGGATAATTTATATTTACCAAAATGGTCATGCTAAGGGTCAGAATTTGCCTTGTAATATGGTGTCCCTTCACATCTTTAAGTGTCCTAAGTATGCCATGACATCTATTAACTTTTAAAGAGTTTCTTACAAAAGTAAATGAGATTTTTGGGTATTTTTAAAGTTATTGAAGAGCTTTGGTGAAATTTTCTATTGTCTCTTAAAACTACTTTTTTTCCAAAACGATGTTGTCCGTGTCAGCTTATATGTTCCTCAATTAATTTTACTTGATACTTGCTATCTTCCACCACAAAAATGTAGGATAACCTTGTCCACAAAAACTTAAACAACAATAACACCAATAATAAACTCATTGTAATCCACAAGTGGGGTCTGAGGAGGATAGTATGCACGCAACCTTACTCGTAGCTTTTGAAGGTAAAGAAACTATTTTCGATAGTACAAAATTAAGACAAAAATAATACAAAATAATTTATCTCCACTAAATTTGAAATTTCATAATTTTTTTACTCACTTCATTTGACGCCTAGACTATATTCTTCGATGCTCTTTCAAAAGTATTGTCGTTGATGAATGATTAAACAGTATAACCTTAATTAGGTGCTCACAACTCATAATTTGCCTTATAAGGTGGCACGTTGGTCTTTGTTAAGTCACAATTGGTGCAACGTGGCAATTTATGGTGAACAGATAACTTGTGACCAATCAGAACTAATTATAGTAGCGTGCCTAAATTGAGGAGACTATGACATCAAATTATTTTTCTTTCTAAAAAAATAATTCTTTAATAGGATAAAGAGACAAAGGTCAATTTTTTTTTATTGTTTCACACCAAGTGACCGGTGCCGGTATTGAAGTCCGATTATAATCAAAAAAATATTCGGAGTATAGCATTCCTTATCAAGGATTTTTTCATACCCAGGGCTCGAACTCGAAGTCAAATCTACTGTCGTGTTTGTAAACTTCCAGAATTGTCACGGAGCTGAAATGCCTCTTGGAGATTTCATTGTGTATAGTCGATGTCTTGATTTGTTTATTTTTTTCAAAGGTTATTTGCTTTTGTTTTTTTAAGGTGAAGAAGGATGGGAGGTATCACTTCAGCAAAAAAAAAAATATAATTTTTTCGAAAGTTTATATTATTGTGACCATTTTGTCACTAAGATGATAGTGTTGTAACTTTATGTGATAAACAAAGTTGTGGGATTTTGATGCAAAGAAAATATATAGTGATGCGATCATATGTGAAATTTATTATGTTATTACTCTATGTTCTTGATTATTATATCAAAATTGTTATTAATAGTTATTTGTTATTATAGATCAATTGAATTTGATAAATAAATACTACTGCGTGTAATTTAGAATCTTATACCCCTACAATTTAACTATTTTTTGGCACTTTAACGGTTGGAAACCAAAGCTCAATGTTTTATATTCATTATATGTTTTGACGTCTCCAATCAATTCAATTTTCAGTGGGGAATGGTTGAAGAAAAAAATCTTTTATCTCTTTTGACTAAATATATTAAACAGAATCGTAGGACGGTGTAAAGCTTGTCTTCTTTATTGTACTCAAAAGGTTGCACATATCATCAATTAATTGTAACAGTACATTTTATACATTTAATTAATTGTTTATAAAAAGTTGTACGCATTGTTCTATACTATAACGTCAAAGATAGTTGAGCCTCTAAAGTTGCTGAATTGTGTTAATAGACTCAAATTCAGAACCTCTACATCTCGGATACTATGTTGCAATTTTTTTGTGTGCGTATATATCGACTCATTTAAAAAATTTTACCTATTAAAGATGCTTTAATTATTTTTTTATTAAGATATACAACAACTGTGACCGTCTAGAAAATAAAATTTATTCAAACAGTTGACATCGCTGCTCACACAATTTACAATTTGTAGAGCAATAATAATAAAGTAAAGGGTTGTCATCGTTTTCTTTTATTTTGCAACTCTAAACATTCTCACTTCTCATTCAAGAATGACTCGGTGATCTATTGGTCATTGCTAATCACAGACATCCAGTTGGACCTCCCTTACTATAAAATATTAAATAAAAGCCTCAATAAGTTGAGTAAAATAATGGGAGATGAATTGAGAAAGTTGGCTAAATTACATTGGGGCATTTGCATCTATACTCGCTTTTTGTGCCACATTTTAAACCTGTGCCCGCTTTGAAAAAAAAATTGCAAGCGTACCCGCTTTTTCACATAACTTCAGCACACGAAGCTGAAGTAGCAAAGACAATTACACAAAACTTCAGCATTTTAGTAGCCGGGCCTGAAGTTCAGCTCTAGAGCTGAAGTTTTCTTTTTTTAACTCGCGAAGTTTGCCAGTTATAAAATAAAAACTTCAGCTCTAGAGCTGAAGTTTTATTTTATAAGTTTTTGTTTAGTAACCGGGAAACTTCAGCTCTAGAGCTGAAGTTTGCCAGTTATAAAATAAAAACTTAAGCTTTAGTGCTGAAGTTTTTGTTTAGTAACCCGGAAACTTCAGCTCTAGAGCTGAAGTTTTTGTTTAGTAACCCGAAAATCCCAGTTATAAAGGGAAGCTGAAGTTTTTTAAAAAATGGGTACGGATGCAAACAAAAAGACAAAGCGGCTACAGGTTAAAAAGGGGTCGTGCAATTTTTACCATATTTTTCTTCTAACGACTTTCAGTTCAATGGGTCAAGCACTTATTTTGATAGATGTCGTGGTTCTCAAACTTCTTGTCAAGTTTGAAGTTGAAAAACAAAATATTTAAAAGTTTTTATTTTTTAAAAATTTTAATTTCTGTCAAATAAAAACTATATTATTTATCTATACTCATTGTTTAGTTACTTTATACTTTATAGTAGAGTTTTCACTAACTTTGTTTCGGTTTGTTCGCTTTCTTTCGGCATTTTTCTGTTTTTCTCTCTCTTTTCTTTTTTTTTCACCTTTTTTTGGCTTATTGAAGTTCTAATTAAATGTTGAAAGTAAATAAAATTCTATAAAACTATATTACTTCTATTCTTTTCCTCTCGACTATCAGCTCAAGTGCTTAATGGCTTGCTCTTTATTTGTTGGTATTAAGTTTTGTTGTCTTTGATTTTTTATCACGAACGTGAAGTCTTAACTTTGACTACGGACGT
>NC_031996.1:42619866-42633189 GCF_001879085.1 Nicotiana attenuata
GGTTACTGATATGAGCAAATTATTTTATTATTATTCTGTGCATCTTTTATTATTTTTAATGTCATTACATTATATGCTTGATTACCATTTTTTATTTTATTTTTTCATTTTGAACATAAGATTTTATTATTATATAGGTAAGTTCATAAACATAAATATTATAAGAAAATATCATGACACTAAAAGGAAAAATAAAAAATAAAAAGAGATAAATGTCGATAATATATGAGGGTAAAATAGGTATTTTTATGTCAATTGAAATGAAGGGGAGAATGACAATTGTTCAAAGTAGAGGAGAAAATTTGATTTAAAAGTAACTTCGGGTGTAAATGATTTCACCAAAACCTTAATTAGTCTTATATTAAGTGATTAAACAAATATGTCACGTCATAATCTGGATTTCAGTTTACACCGAAACTGCTCAAGATTACCCGTTTCTCGTTATTTATGAAAATGATTGCATAAAAAAAGGCTTAAGGATAAATGTTCGTATTTTAAACGAAATCTATATGTTAACATATAGTGGTGATGCATATTTATATGGCAATATTGTTTTATGTAATTAGCTTTCTCCAAAATGAACATTAAGCTCAATTATTTTTCAAAATATTTCTATTTATATATTTTGAAACGAATCAAACAACAACAACAATAACAAATCCAGTATAATCCATAAAAAAGAGGGAAGGGGAGGGGGTAGAAATGTACGCAGACCTTATCCCTACCTATTGAAGGTAGAGAAAACTGTTTTCGTTAAACTTCCGGCTCAAAATAAAATTGAAAGAAGCAGATACAATACATAAGTAATATCAACAAGATAAGGTGATACAGAGACGAGGTGATAGAATAATCGAACGAAAAGGATGAACATAAGGTAAAAGAAACTTATGAATGTAAAGGTATGAAAATAAGAAATTAATAGTAATGCTATCGACATGAAAACGAGACACTCCCGTCTGTCAAAACATGTCATTTTTATTTTATTTTATTTATCTTTTTTGCTAAATTGGCCCTAATTAATAACTTCAAATAATCTTACACCACAATGAAAAGAAAGGCGGTGGTGTAAACCCGAAATTAGGAATAAAGAAGAAGGGTATTTATGGAAGAAGACAAACATTATAAACAGAACAGTTATGGAACATATTTTCTGCGAAAAGTTCAAAAGGACCCTACAATTCTGATCTACCTGCTACACGGCCCCACAATTGTCAATTTTTTTTTTTTATTATTATCATGTAATTAATGTTCTTATTTCCTTTTTTTAAAGCAAAGAAAACGTAGAATCAGAAATCATTTTCTTTCATGAAAAAAGAAAATAATCATTTTCTTTCCTATTTTATTATTTCATCTAAAACGTTAAGAAACAATTATCAGCTAATTGGATGTTGACATGCGTGTGGATACACGTGCTCTGTACCTCAATTATTCTTTCTCGTTGGCTTACCTGTGTTTGCCTTATAAAATATATTTTAATTTTTAAATATTATCCTTAGATTGAAAAGATTACGCATTTCCTCCTTAGTAAAGAACATTTAAGAGTACAAAGGTTAAAAATATTTTATTTCTCCATGTTTAATCTATTAATAGCTCAAAATAAAGATGTGCAACTTATATGGAATAGTAAAAAAAAAAAAAGTAATAATATTTTATGTTAATGAATGTTGAGCCATTAAAGTTCAACAATAAAAACCCGAAAACCGAACCAAACCGAAAACCAAATAAACCGACCAAAAAAACGATACTTTTTGGTTTGGTTTGGTTTTGGTTTTGAATTTTAAAAACCAACCAAATTTGGTTTGGTTTTGGTTTTAATCAGAAAAAACCCGAAAAAACCGACTTATAGGAGTAGCTATTTCAAATTTATTATTACACCTATATATATATATATATATATAATATATATATATACAAAGTTTCAAAAAATTTTGAATGGTAAATGTTAATAGTTTGCACTTTTAGTATAGTTCTTTACCTTTACATTCTAGTTTGATTGGTAGTTTTCTTTTGTTAAGTGTAAGAATCCATTTTCGTGTTAAAAAATTATATATTTTTAATTGAGTCCTTAAATATTCATCACCAAATTTGATTCAATTATCGTCAATATATCTTGGTAAATAATAGATTTCTCAAAGGGCAATTGATTTGATAGTGTTATGTTGAAAATGTGATTGCCGAATATGTTTTCGTAGTGTATGTCTTATATTTAAGAAAAACCGACAAATAACCAAAAAAAAACCGAAAAAACCGATATAAACCGAATCGAGAAAAAACCAACTTTAATTGGTTTGGTTTGGTTCTAATATTTGAAAAATCCGACTTACTTGGTTTGGTTTCTTTTTAGGGAAAACATGATCCAAACCGAACCATGAACACCCTACACAAGACGGTGACTTTGAGATACAAATGTCAAAAAAAAATATACGACGACCATACAAGATTAGAAATAATTACATCTCGCATTTGCAAGCCACACACATCAAAAATGAAATGAAGAAGATCGTTGGAGATGGTTCGGTCTCATGTTTCTGCGCAGTGGCGAAGCCAACATGCTTGTAAGGATGGTCAACTGACCACCCTTCGTCGAAAAATTTGTACTGTGTAAGTAGGTAAAATATTAGGTTTTAGGGTATATAACACAATATTGAACACCCTTTGTCGTAAATTTTTTTCACTTTTTTTAAATTTGAACACCCTTAAAGAAATTTTCTAACTTCGCCACTGGCACTGACTTTAAAATTTGTGGTAACAAAACTAGGCGATTGAAGATATTAAAAAAGGAACACGATATACCGATATCACATGATAGAAAATTGTTAGGAATACCTATAATATCTAAGAATCCATGCAGAATCATAAAAAAATATGACAAAATGAAAGTAAAAGATTTATATGATTGATAGATTATAATTTGGGATTATGTTTTAGTTATGTTTAGTATGTTTAAATGTAAAAAATTCTAGAGTCTTTTAGTATATTTAAGATTATACTAAAAATGTACAATTAAGAATGGATCTGAAGAAGAATATATATATGGAGCTAACTCATGTTACGCCGATAATAATCAATAAGTCACGCTAATTGTGACTCGAATTTACTGGCGTAATAATTGGTATTATTAATTTATGATATCCTGATTTTTTAAATGTAAAGAATATATTTTTAATCTTTCCCTCGTTTACCTCGGTATGCCTCTAACAATATGTTCTAACTGAAAAAATAGCTCACAAAAATGGGAAATAATTATATAGAAAATTGATATTTCTAATTGCTTACAAATATTGAGTACGACAAAATATTCATAACACAATTTTGCCGTATTAATATACGCTGGCATCCATGATTTGTGACCAATCAAAGCCAATTCACGACATCTGGACTTTAAAGAATTTTCGAAAGCGATTCTCTTTTTGTCTCCCTCTACCTCAAATTTTCGAATAAAATGAATTGGAAATTTTAAATTTGAATTAAACATGTTTATTTAATGCTTTCGAATAAATGACATCTACTATATTTAAGAAGAAATAATTAAAAATTAATGTCAACGGTCAATTTGATTTCACTGTTGAATTGGATTGAAAAGAAACGGTCCTCTAGCTCTTTTGACTGAATTTAATAATATTAGTAAAAGAAATTGTGTTCTAATGCACTCAAAAAGTTGCATTTATTCATTGTAATAAATAGTAATAAATTTCATAACATTTAGCACTACTTGTTTAAAAAAACTGGTCCGTTATATTCTTGTCTGTAAAATTGGAAAGGATTCTTTGAATTTCTTTGAGATAAATATTACTGCTTGTCTAACATCAATACAAAGTGTACTTTTTAGTCATATAACTTTTAATTCTAAAATCTAAAAAAATTTTGAAATATTGAAGAAACTTGTGGGTAGAAAAACAATTGTTTGGGTCCCGATTATAATAATGTCATATAAAATGCGATCTTCAAGAAGCTTGGGACGGGGGTGGTGTCAAGTTTCCTTGCAAATTGATTTTCTAGAGTCATTCATGTGTTGTAGTCTGGTATGTATTATCGGAAATGGTGATACTGTCTTGGCTAAGAACTGAAGCGGTTTTTATTGCTTATATCTACAAGGAGGTTAATTCGATAGCTGATGGCTTAGCCAATTGACATTTAATCAAGAGCCTCGTTTTGAAATAGCATATGCTTGCGTCTTCTAACATTTATTCGCGTGTTGCGAAAGATAATTTTAGAATATCCTTCTCTCGCTCAATTTCTAGCTAATTTGTTTATTGTTGTTTTGTTTTCCTTTCGATATAAAAATAATGGAAATATATTGGATAATTTATATTTACCAAAAATGGTCATGCTAAAGGGTCAAGAATTTGCCTTGTAATATGGTGTCCCTTCACATCTTTAAGTGTCCTAAGTATGCCATGACATCTATTAACTTTTAAAGAGTTTCTTACAAAAGTAAATGAGATTTTTGGGTATTTTTAAAGTTATTGAAGAGCTTTGGTGAAATTTTCTATTGTCTCTTAAAACTACTTTTTTTCCAAAACGATGTTGTCCGTGTCAGCTTAATATGTTCCCTCAATTAATTTTACTTGATACTTGCTATCTCCCCACAAAAATGTAGGATAACCTTGTCCACAAAAACTTAAACACACAATAACACCAATAATAAACTCATTGTAATCCACAGATGGGGTCTGAGGAGGATAGTATGCACGCAACCTTACTCGTAGCTTTTTGAAGGTAAAGAAACTATTTTCGATAGTACAAAATTAAGACAAAATAATACAAAATAATTTAATCTCCACTAAATTTGAAATTTCATAATTTTTTTACTCACTTCATTTGACGCCTAGACTATATTACTTCGATGCTCTTTCAAAAGTATTGTCGTTTGAATGATTGATTAAACAGTATAACCTTAATTAGGTGCTCACAACTCATAATTTGCCTTATAAGGTGGCACGTTGGTCTTTGTTAAGTCACAATTGGTGCAACGTGGCAATTTATGGTGAACAGATAACTTGTGACCAATCAGAACTAATTATAGTAGCGTGCCTAAATTGAGGAGACTATGACATCAAATTATTTGTTCTTTCTAAAAAAATAATTCTTTAATAGATAAAGAGACAAAGGTCAATTTTTTTTAATTGTTTCACACCAAGTGACCGGTGCCGGTTATGAAGTCCGATTATAATCAAAAAAAATATTCGGAGTATAGCATTCCTTATCAAGGATTTTTTATAAACCCAGGGCTCGAACTCGAGTCAAATCTACTGTCGTGTTTGTAAACTTCCAGAATTGTCACGGAGCTGAAATGTGCCTCTTGGAGATTTCATTGTGTATAGTCGATGTCTTGATTTGTTTATTTTTTTCAAAGGTTATTTGCTTTTGTTTTTTTAAGGTGAAGAAGGATGGGAGGTATCACTTCAGGCAAAAAAAAAATATTAATTTTTTCGAAAGGTTTATATTATTGTGACCATTTGTCACTAAGATGATAGTGTTGTAACTTTATGTGATAAACAAAGTTGTGGGATTTGATGCAAAGAAAATATTTATAGTTGCGATCATATGTGAATTTATTAATGATTACCTATGTTCTTGATTATTATATCAAAATTGTTATTAATAGTTATTTGTTATTATAGAATCAATTGAATTTGATAAATAAATACTACTATGCTGTAATTTAGAATCTTATACCCTACAATTTAACTATTTTTTGGCACTTTAAACGGTTGGAAACCAAAGCTCAATGTTTTATATTCATTATATGTTTTGACGTCTCCATCAATTCAATTTTCAGTGGGGAATGGTTGAAGAAAAAAAATCTTTTATCTCTTTTGACTAAATATATTAAACAGAATGTAGGACGGTGTAAAAGCTTGTCTTCTTATTGTACTCAAAAAGGTTGCACATATCATCAATTAATTGTAACAGTACATTTTTATACATTTAATTAATTGTTTATAAAAAAGTTGTACGCATTGTTCTATACTATAACGTCAAAGATAGTTGAGCCTCTAAAGTTGCTGAATTGTGTTAATAGACTCAAATTCAGAACCTCTACATCTCGGATACTATGTTGCAATTTTTTTGTGTGCGTATAATATCGACTCATTTAAAAAATTTTACCTATTAAAGATGCTTTAATTATTTTTTATTAAGATATAAAACAATGTGACCGTCTAAGAAAATAAAATTTATTCAAACAGTTGACAATCGCTGCTCCACACAAATTTACAATTGTAGAGCAATAATAATAAAGTAAAGGGTTGTCATCGTTTTTCTTTTATTTTTGCAACTCTAAACATTCTCACTTCTCATTCAAGAATGACTCGGTGATCTATTGGTCATTGCTAATCACAGACATCCAGTTGACCTCCCTTACTATAAAATATTAATAAAAGCCTCAATAAGTTGAGTAAAATAATGGGAGATGAATTTGAGAAAGTTGGCTAAATTACATTGGGCATTTGCATCTATACTCGCTTTTTTGTGCCACAAATTTTAAACCTGTGCCCGCTTTGAAAAAAAAATTTGCAAAGCGTACCGCTTTTCACATATACTCGCACACGAAGCTGAGTACTAAAGGACATATACACAAAACTTCAGCATTTTAGTAGCCGGCCTGAAGTTTCAGCTCTAGAGCTGAATGTCTTTTTAACTCGCGAAGTTGCCAGTTAATAAATAAAATCTCAGCTCTAAGCTGAAGTATTTATAAGTTTTGTTTAGTAACCGGGAAACTTCAGCTTAGAGCTGAATTTGCCCAGTTATAAAATAAAACTTCAGCTCTAGAGCTGAAAGTTTTTGTTTAGTACCCGAAAACTTCAAGCTCTGGCTGAAGTTTTCAAGTTATAAAATAAAAACTTCAGCTCTAGAGCTGAAGTTTTTCAGTTAAAAAAATAAAAACTTCGGCTCTAGAGTGAAGTTTTCAAGTTATAAAATAAAAAACTTTCAGTCTAAGCTGAAAGTTTTTGTTTAGTAAACCCGAAAATTTCAGCTCTAGAGCTGAAGTTTGCTAGTGAGCTGAAGTTTTTTGTTTAGTAACCCGAAAATTCAGCTCTAGAGCTGAAGTTTGCTCGGTTATAAAACTAAAAACTTACAGCTCTAGAGCTGAAGTTTTTGTTTAGTAACCCGGAAACTTCAGCTCTAGAGCTGAAGTTTCCCAGTTATAAAGGGAAGCTGAAGTTTTTTAAAAAGTGGGTACGGATGCAAACAAAAGACAAAGCGGCTACAGGTTAAAAAGGGGCGCCCAAATAGGGCGCCCGTGCAATTTTTACAATTAACATTTCACTAGTTTAATATCTTTGGCCCAATAAGCAATACAAAGTCCAATAAATCTATATTTAACCGGGGGATTTGGAGTCGTACCCTATATTTGTGCCGCCTTTTAACCTGTACCTTATTTTTAAAAATTATTGATTTGGTAGCCAGTTGACAAAAAATTCGTAATAATATGACACTTATACCCTGATAAAACGCGTGATCTGCAACCTCATTAATGAAAAAGATCTCTCCTCTCCTCTAGCAACTTTATCAAAAAACCAGAAACTTCATGCTAATGTAGCATGAAGTTGTTTCATGTTGAAGCTAAAACTTCATGCTAATATAGCATGAAGTTGTTTTACATTGAAGCTAAAACTTCATGCTAATGCATGCTGAAGTTATTTATCCAGCAGTCTACAGTTTTGTCATGAGTGCTGAAGTTATTTAGTTCATTTGCTAAAACTTTAGTTTAAAAATGCTGAAGTTATTTAGTTCATTTAACGAAAACTTCAGACTAAACATGCTAAGTTTTTGTCTTGCAATAGGTAATTTTCTAATGAGTTTTTGCTAATGAAAGCTGAAGTTATTTAGTTTCATTTGCCTAAAACTTCAGAACTAAACATGCTTTAGTTATTTAGTTCATTTGCGAAAACTTCAGACTAAACATGCTTATATTTTTTGTCTTTGCAGTATGTAATTTTCTAATGAATTTTTGCTAATGCATGCTGAAAGTTTATTAGTTCATTTGCTAAAACTTCATGCCAAAACATGCTGAGTTTTTTGTCCCGCAGTCTACAGTTTTGTCAATAGTCTTTGAAAATCGTCTTTTTTAAAATGCTTTTTAACAAAAAATGGGTACGGAATGCAACGAAAAAAACAAAAAGGTATAAGTTAAAAAGGGACGACCAAATACGGCGCCCCATGCAATTTTGGGTAAATTTTAAATAGCCAGATTTACAACTGGTCGTTCAAAAAATAGCCCAATTTCAAAATAATCGAAATTTAGCCACTTTTTATTAAAAGATAAAATCTGAGCGAAAACACTGTTCAAAACCCGGAAAATACTCCAGTATATTATGCTGGAATTCCAGCATAAGTATACTTGAACTCCAGCATATTATACTGGAGTTCCAGAATAAGTATGCTGGAACTCCAGCATAATATGATGGAGTTCCAGCATAAGTACACTAGAACTCCAGCATAATATACTGGAGTTCCAGCAAGTATATTGGTCCAGTATAATATACTGGAGTTTGGAGCACCGATGCTCCAGTCTCCAGTATATTATACTGGAGCCAGCAAAGTATACCGGTCCAGCATAATATGCTGGAGTTCATACACAAGTGCGCCGAACTCCAGTATATTATGCCGGACCGGTCTCTATTGCAGCAAAATAGTGGTTATTTTTCATTGACTTGATAAATGCTGGCTATTTTTGATTGACCAGTCCGAAAACTGGCTATACCGTGCTATTTTTACTGCAATTTTTACTATTTAACTCCATGGGTTTGTTCCATTGCCCAAAAAGAAGTGAATCGCCACTACTAACAACTTTTGAATCATTCAAATGCACCATACTGACAAATGATCACATTGGCAAAGATAGAAGCTGAAGGGAATAGTCAGATATGCACCCAAGATTTCGAAACATATATATATATATATATATATATATTACTTTGAAAAAGAGTTCAATTACATGGATGGATCGAGCTAAAAGCAGTATTTGACTTGCAATAATTGCAAATACAGAATCCATCGACTATGGAATAATGGGAGTGGCTATTGGCTACAGCCAGAGACTCGGTGCAAACGCTTTGTGAATATGTTAAAAGTACTTTCATTGACTATACCAGCAAGTGCTTTGACAGACTACCCAAGAAAATGACACCATTACTGACTCAAATTCAAATTAATTTGACCGAAAGGCTGACACCCCAAGCTTAGGTACCTAAAACTCTATAACAGCAGTGGTATACTGCTGCATTATTGACAAACACATCCATCAGTCTTCTACATAATAGTTGAGAAGTATTAATTACATGTCAGGATGAGCTGAAAAGGGTTAGGCTGACTTTTGCCAGAACGCTGTACAGGACGATAGTGCTAGCAGCTTCCATGCCCGGCTGTAACAACCGGTTACAGCCACCGGCACCCTCCGGCTAATACCATGCCATGTAACTTTCTCTCCTGAATAGACAGTTCATCTCCCCTTGGACAGTACACAACCTCAAGCAGATAACAGCTGTTATTTTGCCTCTCTCAGCATTGGTTCTGCTGCCCGTGCTTTTCTTTACGAGAGAGCCTTCCTCCACTTCATCCGTCAAAATCAAATCATCCAGAATCATCATGTTGCCACAAAACTGACCTGAATTTCAGCACTCTACTCCATCTTACACATAATACAATCACATGACAGCGCAAACCAAGTTGCTGGATGCAAAACATAACCGTTACATAACAAGCCGGTGGTCTTTAACCGTTGTAATGGAGTTTTTGATTTTGTGAGCCTTGGACTTGTGGGATTTGCGGCTGTTGAGGTTGGGAACTTTGCATGTTCAACGGTTGGGTGTTGTAGTGAGCAAAAGGCTGGGAGTACAGTGGATTGAGTAAACTCTGGAGAAAAACACAAACAAATTCGATAGTCACAGTTAGACAGGTGAATTAACCAATAAAAAGGAACATTTTGCAACAAGTGAAGTCCCCTAATCTTGATACTGGTAAAGAATGAATTTCCCAGTGGCAGGATACTTCACGTGATGCATATCTCATATTTGGAGGTCTTTCAATATTCTGCTAATTATCAAAGCAGAATCAATGGATGCAGTAACCTGAGACTGAAGAGGATTTGCATTGGACATGCCAAAATGGTTTTGTGAACTATCATCCTGTGATGGATCATTGTATCCAGCTTGTGTGAAGAGACCTTGGGATCCATGAGCCATGTAATCCTGCATAGCAATCAAAATGATGAGATTAGCAAAAGACCCAGGTAACAGGAATAAGAGAAACAATACCGAAGAAAACCACATCAGGTGGAGTTATTCACCACTGATGAAGAGACTCGTGAAACCTTCCATGTCCCCTACAGAAGTTAGAGAGCAAGAAATGAAGGGGCCAAAGGAGTGGACAGCTTACCTGTGACATAAATTCATTCCCTGAACCGTAACGTGAGTATCCAGCTTGTGAATTCTGGTTCAAAAAATTTCCTGGAAAACCAGCCTGTGCTCCCTGATTTAGATAATCAACGGCAAATCCACTTTGAGAAGCCTGAATGGCAGTGAAACAAAGCTGAGTTAGTACTACTTGAAAAGAAGAAGAAAGGAAAAAAAATACAACACACGTACAAATTAGTTAGAGAGAGGTGGGAACATCAAGATACTGTGCAAATTAAGGCAGTAAATAGCAGTTTCAGATGATAAATGGCCTGCTAGAGAAGGTGTAGGACGGTACCTGTGTAGAGAAGTCAGCAACATTATATGGAACATGGGATCCCTGGCTCTTGAAATCATCTCCCAAGAAGTCCTGATAAAAATTATTAAGGGTAAACATGGTATTCGGTGAAACAAACATGAGACAACAATCGATGAACAAAATCAATTACCTGTGACATGCCAGACATTGAAAATCCATCACGAAATGTCTGGCTTGGTCCTTGAACGGCCATCTATCATGTTTGAGAATAATTTCACGCTTACTATGGCAACAATAAGTAAATGATAGGATAGTTAAAGAATTAATAGATTTACTAACATTAGAAGCATATCCAGGCTGAGATAAAGGTCCTCCAACTGATGGCTGAGTGTTTGGATTTTCAAGTGCAGGAAAGTTGAAGTTAGGCCCATGACTTCCAATAGGTTGCTGGGAGGCTTGCTGGTGAGAAAGATGGCTACCAATTGGAGCATTGGCATTCCCACGCCCGGCCCCAAAACCCTGGCTACCTGGCTGTGGAACATGAGGAACAGCTCCAACAGGCCCGTGTATAGCACCACGAGTAGGAATTGCATACGGTTGGGGAGAGCCACTGTGGTAAGGAGAGATGGGAACTCGAGGCATTGGATAACCAGAAGGATAGACACCGGGTCTGTGAGTACCATTGGGAGGACCAGGTGCCATGTAAGAACCTATAAAAAGACAAAAAGTTAAAAAGCCGAGCAATAAGACAGGATTACATGTATGGACACACTGTAATATCGACCTATAACATATGCTTCCAGTTTTCTGGCACCAATTTAAGAATACTTTGCAAGGAAAGGAGGTAGCTCAGATACTAAGACCTATCAGATGAAACCTGCTCAACTTGGAATCGTCAATGCTGATTGCTGCACAACCGCTTTCTAAATATTATGAGGATCATTTTATATTTTTGTGAAGTGTTTGGAGCCTACAGGATTCCCATTGACGACTGGGTGCTTTTTGTAGATAATCACATTCTTATACAAATCCTCTACGTAGTATACTGCTTGTATATGGAGTACCTGATCGCATCAATACGATACCTCATTGGGGGGAAAAGCATCATTTCAAAAGAAATTCCAGCAATTAGCAATTTTACAGGAATCAGGCATGAGTAATGAGTAAGGACATGGGTATGGATCTGACAAAGGTCCCTTAGCTTTAAGCAAACTCTTAGCTCCCTTTTGGCCATAGATTTTGGCTTCATTTTTCACAAAAAAAAAAATTGAAAACATTGTTTGGCTATGAAATAGGATCATGTTTTGGAAAATAAATTTCAAAAAATTTTAAATTCCCAAAAACTGGTTTAAGGCAGTTTTTAGGTGAAATTTTTTTTTCCACTCACAAAACTTCAACTTTTCCTCAAATAAAATGAATGCATGTCCAAACACAACTTCAACTTTCAAAAATTATTTTTCAACACAACTTCAGAAACTCTTTTTCCAAGTTTCAATCAAATCTATGTCCAAACACTAGCTTAACATGTCTTGAAGGATCCATATGGAAAACTAGTCACATCCATATCATAACAATACCAAAAATACACATCAAAACTACTGTAAGATGAATGTAACATAAGCCAATAGGAGAAGAATCAAACCCAACATACCCCTAGAACGACTATTCCGCCCGTCAGCATTGGGGTTTGCCGAGGCAGCAGATCCATAATTATCACCAGGAACTATTCCAGGTCCACCACCAAAGAAAAGCCTGCGGTCATTGTAGATCTGCAAAACCAATGATACATAATTCTGCTGAGGCACACACACTCAAACATCAAACTTAGAAAGAACGCATTATACGTACCTTTTTTGGCTTCTGAAACTGAACCATGCTTTGTTTTAAGTTATTTAAAGGACCTTCTACCAAGCATTCATGCTCCTGACAGAAATGTTAAAGTATGAGTATCTCAAGGCATAATACATTAAAGAAAAATATTGAAGTGATTCCGAAGTTTAAAACAACAATGACGTCGTCAGACAAACTTATCAATACAACACCCTCTCCCAAAGAGGATTGGCCCAAAAATAACACGCAACGAACAAAATGTCAAATTTTTCAGTTGAATGACACCTTTTTCTTGACAAGGTAAGTTCAATAACACCTAGTATAGAATAATCGTGAAATGCAGCCTATTACGCAATAAGCATTTAAAACCAAAATGAGAACATAAAATATTGAAAGAAAAGGTCCTTAACATTCTTTTCTCAGAAATATTTAAGAAATTACCTTGTAATGTGTCAACAAGCCATTCCAGAGAGGCTGCTTGCTCAAAACTTTAGGATTTCCTAAAATAACAATTCCATAACGAGCACGTGTAAGAGCAACATTAAGCCTGCGAGGATCATTAAGAAACCCGATACCCTGAAAGGACAAGCAAGTAAACAACAAGTCAGCAGTTACTTATAAGGCACTGGAAAGAGGGGAAGTTCTGGCCAGCATGTTTATCAGTTACATAACTTTATGGCCAGAACAACTAAATAAAAATTTAGAAACTCAAGTCCACCTCTTGAACACCCACATCAAAAAGGGTGAAACTAGCCTTTTCACATTTTATAATGAAGGAACTCAAAAATTCAAAATTATGGTGCTACATGCTGTGGAAAGTGTGTGTGTGTGTGG
>NC_031996.1:42633209-42716765 GCF_001879085.1 Nicotiana attenuata
AGTTAACATCACATCAAGATTATAAGCTATCAACATACTGAACCAAAATGGTGTCAAATTAACATGGACAGTCAGTGAGAACAGATAATTATTGGATATCAATACAAAGTTACCAACCTGATGTTCATTGCTCCTGACACAAGACAAAATGATATAATCTTTTTCCCTTCCTTGAAATGAATCTACACTTGCAACCTGAAGAGAGGAATTACTCACTTTATAGGAAGAATTTAAAGAGAACCATAAGTAGCCCCTCTATTCACACCATACCTCAATTTCCTTGTAAAGTTGCTGCCTTAAAGCACCATTTCTAGACATGTAATTTACGATGTATGCTCGTTGACCCTCATATGGTGTTATAACTCCAATCTGGCAAATTACATGCAAAAATAGTTACATACAAATGACTTAAACTCTTAGGTACTTTTGATTTCTGAAAAAAAGGGAAGGACAGTACCGAAAAGCAAACTTCCCTGCCATTTTTATGCATATGGTAAGTAGGAAAGGGTGAGTGAAGTTTTAAAAACTTAGTAGTAGGAAAGCTTTCTTCCAAATTAAGTCTTGCTAATTTGAAGGAGCGTGGTTTCTCTTGAACTTCCCTTGTCCTTTTAAACGAAAAGTTATTAAATAGTATAAGCTTGAAAATGATCTTCCTATCTCTAATTTTTATTCTGCCGAAATTTTGCAGCAACTTCCTCGGCATCCAAAGGACAAGTTAAAAAACTAAACAACACCATACCTGACTAGGGACTACACCACTCTTGAGGAATGTAGTGACTATCTTCTCAACGTTGGAAGCTTCTGTTCTATTCAGATAAGAAGTTCCACTGGCACTTATCTCCTCTTGTCCCATCTATAGAGATTAACAACTGAGTATGACTTCATATAACAAATACACAAAATAGAAAGCGGAAAAGAAATCGTCAACCTAATTTCTACAACACTTAATCCTTAGTATCTTCATTGCCATAGCAGTAATATCTAAGATAATCAAATGAGAACAGAAACAAAATATATCTTCTTCTCACTCCAAAAAGGACAGCAAGAAATCAGCTAGACCAATAGAGAATACCTGGACATAAAAGAACATGGGACGGTTGGGTACAGGCCAAGGAAAATCAATGCCTAATGATTGCCTCTCGTTGATGGTTACACCATTTTGAAGAGTACCTTCATAAAAGCTATTTGATGGGAACTCTGATAGTGCAGGATGCATACGATATTGTACCTGATATTGCATTTTAATGGACAGCAGAACCAACATTATACATCATTTGAGGAAAATATAAACCCTGTTGTTACGCAAAAAAAGGAGGAAGGAGAAGAGAAGGTATAAACAAACAGTAAAGAGGGTCTGAATGGCATACATACACGACAATAAAGTTAACTGTAATAAATCTAAAGAGGAAGGAACAGTCAATCAGGAAAAGTAACGTAGCCTACTCAGAAAAGCAAGTAAAACAGGTTCTTTTACTGTCAGTTCATTCTATAAAATACTAAATGCTGTTCAGCTGCTGCAAGCACAAAAGTGGCCTTGGCAGATGATCTGGAAGACTATAGTCCCAACAAAAGTGACCTGTTTTGGTTGGCTAGTATCTCATGAAGCATGCCGGACTCAAGCTTGTGAATCTGCAGACCATATTTTTGTGCATTTTGAATCTACTTGGCGGGTGTGGACCATGTTCATGGCTAAATTTGGCATCCATCAGGCAAGTCGTACGAAATTCAGGAATGTGTAGAGTGCTGGGAAACTGCATGTCCAGAAGCATCCCTAAAGATCTGGAGAGCTATTCCTCTTAGCATATCTTGGACTATATGGAAAGAAAGAAATAAGAGGTGTTTTGGAGGCAAGTAGGAGCAGCTGCAGTCTGTGAAATATAGTTGTTTGCATTATTTGTACTGTTAGAAAGATGGAAATGTTGTCAGAAATTTACATAACATGCTGGACATACTAGACTGCTTAGGATATTAATGTTTTTAAGCCAGCACTACCTCTGTATTTTCACCATATCATCTTGATACTGTTTTTAATAAAATCTTCACCTTATAAAAAAAAAATCAGGAAAAGTAAGGCAGCAGATCCCTTTGATAAATTGAATTGGTCATATCTAATATCTATCTTGAGGAAGATGGGCTTTGGTGAAAAGTGGATAAAATGGATAAGGTATTGCATCTCTACTGTTAAATATTCAATTTTAATTAACAGATCCCCTGTGGATTTCTCCTCTCCTCAAAAAGGGATCAGACAAGGTGATCCACTCTCACCCTTTTTGTTCATATTAGCCATGGAAGGTCTACGTAAGATGTTGGAAAAGGCCAGACAAATGCAGTGGATTCAGGGTTTCAGAGTTGGCACCAATGCTGGGAATACAATTACTATATCTCATTTACTGTATGCTGATGATACTCTTATTTTTTGTGAGGTAGAAAGAGCACAGCTCCTATACCTGAATCTCACCCTCCTACTCTTTGAAGCCTTGTCAGGATTACATATCAACAAGCTGAAAAGCACTATCTATCCAGTCAACAATGTGAACAACATAGAAGAGTTGGCAGGAACTGTGGGTTGCAGCATTGGGGCACTTCCTACCACCTACTTGGATCTCCCATTGGGAGCCAAATTCAAGAATTGTGAAATCTGGAATGGTGTTGTAGAAAAAATTGAAAAGAGATTGGCCACTTGGCAAATGCAATATTTATTTATGGGAGGTAGATTAACTCTTATCAGCAGTGTACTTGACTACATACCTACCTATTATATGTCTTTGTTCCCAATCCCTAAAAAGGTGTTAAAGCAACTGGATAAAATCAGAAGAGATTTCCTTTGGGAAGGGAATAACAGCTCTCACAAATTCCATTTGATAAAATGGGATAAAGTCATACAGCCGAAAAGCAATGGAGGACTGGGGGTCAAAGATTTAGCAATCCACAACAAAAGTATGCTGATGAAGTGGCTATGGAGGTATGCTACAGGTGAGCCAAGTCTCTGGAAGAAGGTGATTGATGCAAAACATGGGAAAAGAGACAACTGGAGCACTAAAATTGCAAATGCCCCTTATGGTGTTGGTCCCTGGAAGTTTATTAGCAAATTGAACAATGATTTTTTCCAGAAGACCCACTTCAAACCTGGTAATGGAGAGCACATCAGATTTTGGAAGTACATTTGGCTGAATAACACAGCCCTCATGGATGATTATCCTAACATTTTCCAAATTGCCATGGACAAGAACTCCACAATTGATAACTGGGATGTGCATATGAGAAGGTCTGTCCAAGATTGGGAAATGGAAAGTTTGATGGAAATGCTAGCAAGAGTGGATAGCTACAACATTGATGAAGATCTTTCAGACACTATGTGTTGGGGTAGCAAGGATATCTTCACAGTCAAAGAGTGTTACAAAGCAAAACTGCACTCAAATTGGGTGCTTGATGCCTGGCCATGGAAATTGATATGGAGGACCAAATTAACTATTAAGGTTATATGCTTCAATTGGATTGCATCATATGAAGCTTGTCTAACACAAGACAACCTTATCAGGAAACTGTCAGTCATTTGTTCCTGCACTGCCCAGTTGCCACTGATATATGGAATATGTTCTACAGTATTTTTGGTCTAAGCTGGGTTATGCCACAAAATATGATACAGGCACACATTAGTTGGAGTTTGTGGAAAGTTGATAAGGCCATCAAGAAAATCTGGTTGATGATGCAGCTATTTTTTGGTTTTATGGACAGAGAGAAATAGAAGATGTTTTGATGGCATCTCAACTTCAAATCACTCTCTCAAGGCAAAGTGCCTACTTGAACTTTTTTTGCTGGACAAAACTGTCCCCTGTAATTAGTACTGGTCATTTTTTGGAATTTGTTAGTACTCTTGTCCTAGATTGACACTTTGTATAGGGCCTAGCTTCTCCTTTTTGTTTTTGCCTTTGTAACTAGGCCTCCCGTAACACTATGTAACTATGCATCTTCTTGATGCTTTTTTAATGGAACACCTTACTTCATAAATAAAAAAAAAGGCAGCAGAGTTAACTATGACTGTTTTTGTCAGGCAAATGAAAAAGGCCACAGTTGAATAGCATAGAAACTCAACAGCTGAGTTGTAAGTTTAAGCAGGATAGCAACTCGCTATTTCCGCAACACAATTTGGTATGAAGCGGGGCGGGGGGGGGGGGGGGATCACATACCCTTAAAACTAGAAAAAATTTCTTCTTTTATCCTCCACATATTGAAGAAAAAAACAGTGTCCCGTTGAAGAAATTTTGAATGCTAGTGTCTCTAACCCCCCCACTCATAAAAAACATTTAAAAAAAGAAAGAAAGAAGAAAGAACTGAGTCTTCAGAAAACACGAGCGCTTTAAATCTCTACACAACATTATGAGGAATAAGGCCAAAAACTGGAACACACAATTCAATCTAACCTCATAAATCCCAGAAATGTTAATGCATAAAAAATCGTCCAGAAAATCACCTGCAACCTAATTGGCTTCACTCCCAGCAAAACAAGGCGTTCAAACAGAGATTGAGCAAGTCCAGCACGAGCAGCCTTCTTGCACATAATGACAGGTCCAAGCTGGCAGTGATCACCAACAAGGACAACCTAGCACATAAATTACAGTAAGCATCTGCCCATCCGTATAGCATACCTTAATATGAAATATATTGCAGTAGTTACCTGCTTTGCTCCAAGAACCAAAGGAATAAGGCATTCAGGTTCAGCTGCTTGAGTGGACTCATCAATGAGCACCTAACATGAGGGCACATAGAAGAGATGTCGAAACCAGCAAGGAAACATCCAGATGAATAGAAAAACACACAAAAATGAGGAAAAAATAAACGGATAAGAAAATGGAAAAAGACCTAAAGATCCTCAACATCTTATTCTAAGGCGAACCAACCTGACGGAATCTGAAATTCGCCAATCTAGGATCTCCAGCACCAACACAAGTGCAACAAATCACGTCAGCACTTTGAGCTATCTCCCTCTCTGTTGCCCGCTTCAGAGCTTTATATTTCTTCTCATCACTGCTGGAGAGTTCTCCTGAACATCGATAAATCAAATGAATTTGGATAGTGCGCACACATTTAGCAATGCTGCTAATAAAAGACCGAGTATGATCATAGAAAACCAAAGACTTCAAGCTAACAAATCCTTACACAAATCGAAACACCAATATCCATGAAGCATAAACAAACTAGAAGAGAAAACCAACCTTGTTCATCCTTCAATTGCTGTAACTTGTGAAGTTCACTCTTCTCGGATGTGTCAAGATGACGAACCTACATGGACAAAGGATTATAGAATGAAAGGAGAGAAAAAGATATACATGCACTGAAAGGAAACTTATTCATATTTAAGACTACCTTTCCTTATAAAAAAAAGGGAACTTATTCATACAAGTCTGAAAAATAGCAAGAACTAACCTGATAATGAAGGGTTAAATGCTCAACAGGAGAACTGACAGCTTCTCTTGACTTAGCACAGAGCCTGACAACCTGAGAGAAAAGAATTCAGAAGAAAAAAGCTGAAATATCATATATTTGATGACGTTTCTGCTAATACTTTTTAAGTTCTCTTTCTTTTTTCCTTTAGTTGTGTGGTTATATAACAATCAGCAAGATGCCTTCAGATTATGGAAAAGCACTCCTTCTAACCAGTCAAAGGAAAAGGGACAGAGGCGGGGGGAGGGGATATGTTATGTCAAAAAGGCAAGGAAGAACAGTCCAAATTCAGTAGGATACCTCCATTATACAACAATGAGTGCCAAAGAAACAGGTGTTGATAACCAAGCAAAAATAGTGACTGAAATTGTTAGGATAGCTCAATGAAAGCTATCCAGCAGAAGGGGATACACACACAAATGCTAGTGCCTCACCTTCAGACCAGTAGCACTTATCTTCTCTGCTAATTGGTCCACAGCCACATTACTGGGTGCACAGACCAAAACCTGATGAGAAATAGTCAAAGAAACAATAAGGAACATGATCAAAATCAAGAGTTTAACATTGAAAACAAAGTCAACTTGTATACCAATTAACTTACCTGACCCTGGCCTTGCTTGGCCATATGATACACGATGGCAGCCGAGGTAACAGTTTTCCCCGTACCAGGCGGACCTTGAATTAAACTGACGGGCTTCTGGAGAACACTTTTTACAGCGAAAACCTACAATACAAACATGTATAATAAGACAATATTATTCCTCTCCCTTACTCATTTTCTTCTATTGGAGATGAAATGAGGCGAGCATTTATTTTCCTTTTTTCTTTTTGGGGGTTGGAGCAAATGGATTTCAGGCACCACCTTCACGCCAATTAACTAACAGCTGAGGGGAGGGAATATTCATAAGAAGAGGGAACAAACAAGACCACCGGCAAATTGGAAATAGAATTCTGGCGATGCATAGTTCCACATGGTGACATTCATGATGCAAGAAGCTAAAATTTTCAATAGCAAAATCTCAAAAGTCCGCTAACATGACCAGGTGCAGCTATATCTATGCACAAGTGTGCACATGTATAAAATAAATCCCATAACATCTCTTTCTAAGGAGTGCACTTGCGACAATCCCACTTGCCCAAAGTACATACTAAAAATATTCCTGAAAAACGGGTAGAAGCAAGATATATATCGAAACTAGATAGATAAAACTGCTGTTTGAGAAACAAGAATAGAAGCAGCTATAAGTTCAAAGAAAGAGAGAACCGCCAACCTGAGATGCATTAAGCTCTGGCAGACAAGGAGCACCGAAACGGCGAGGAAGTGTATTCCGGACCATCTGCATCTCAACTTCGTGACCTAACAGGTGATGGTAAATATACCTGAGTGGTAGAATCAACGAATCAAACATAAGTATTCTCATCAGAAAGTTATAATCTGGCTGACACAAGCAAAGTTATTTGCTAAAATTCCACACGTATGGAAAAACCCTACAGCTACACAACAAGACTGGACCGCAAAGCAAGGTGAGTTATCTTAACATTCAGCAACAGCAAAGTAAAGCAGAAACACTCTATTCTTTCAACATAAACGCATAAATCACAGCATATGAATACTCACAAGTCAGAAAGAAAATATGAGATGTATCTATTTACGAATGCAAGATGTAAAAGTACATATTTGAGCAGAATAACACAAATAAGAGGAAAAAAAGATATCACTCACCCACTAACACTTGTCTCGTCCACTGCAAAAGTTTTTATTGCGGTCTGCATCCTATCAAAGCTCGTACTCTTCCAAACAAAATCAACACTGAACCCATGGGTCACATCAACCGGAACTCCCTGCAAGACAGGAACATTGCGACGAATAAGAACACATAATGCGAAGTAACTTTTGGGTTAGTCAGGAAAGGATGACAAGAAAATCCTAAAACTAATGTACCTGACTGGCACGAAGCTCAAGGGCAACCTCTTCTTGAGCAGTTAATTTTATCTGAAAATGGACGAAACCATTCACCTCAGAGTGTCTTAGTCAAAAAAAGGGCCAAAAGACACAAATATAAATGCAGAATAATGCACTTCTCCTTCTGACTAAGTCATCTTGTATGTGTTAAGGGTGTTTACAGCCTTAAGGAGACTCCATATCCTTTCCCTTCTAAAAAGAGTGAGAGATCAAGACAAAGGTCCATACCACATGGCCCACTGACTGCCAAGCTGGATGAGCTGCATTCCCTGAATAACGCAATCGTAGCTCATCACCAGGTACAAGACGTAACTCATTGTCTTCCTAAAAGAACAGCACCCTATGTTCAGTCGAGGTGAGTCAAGACACAAAAGAAATCCCACTTCAAGAAAGAATTGGCTATGATAGAAATGTAACATCACAAGAACCTCATGCTTAGAGTCAATAGAGAACTTTATGAGGATAAATTATACCTTCGCGAAAACAAAATATGCAACGCGCTTCTTGTTGAGACCAATATCCCATCGAACAGTGATGTTATCTTTACTTTGAGACTCTTTCATCATCTACCAAATAGAAATAAAATCCGAAAGCTTCGTCAGTTAAGCAGTATTAAACCTTAACAAAAAATTATACAAGGCGGAGAAAAAACACTATCAGCATGTTATTTGACACGGAAAGAACGCATCTTTCCCAAAAGGAAACAGTGTCTTAGATTGATCGACTACAGAATTTAAGCAAAAAAGAGAAGTATCTCATAATTTAGAGACTACACGCATTTAGGAGCAAATGCAAGGTTAATTATCACTTAAGACTATCGGATAGACCCTACTAACATGCAACATAGTACTTCACCAACGAAAAGAAAAGGAAGCCCTACACTATCGAAAAGAAAAATATAAGGTAAATGATCCACTAAAGGAAAAACAATAACATTTTAGGATGAAACAAAAAGCCAAAAAAAGAAGGAAAATACTGCACTCAAAATTCAGCAAGTAACATCTAAATGGCTCACATACCTTATCATAGTCAGCTTCAAGATTGATCAGCGGTGCAAATATGTTTTGATACTACATTAGAAGGATAAGCCAGACTTAGTTAAAATGTCAACCACAGAAGTTAATGTATACAATCCAGGGCAAATTTACAGAGCATTCACTATACATTAAATGCTAAACAAAATAGGATAGCAATCTCTACTAGACACCTGATAGGCATCTTCATACTTCAATCCAACAGGCTGGGGTTCATCATCAACACCTGGCTTCTCAAGATCTTCCAGGGTAGCGTCAGGATTTGTCTTCCACAATTCTTCAATTTTGTTTATTTGTTGAGCACTGATTTGGCGTGCCCGCAACTGTTCTTGCTCAGATGGGACCTGCAGCAGGCAACAGGTTATAGAAACAGGAGGGGAGCAAAACTCATAAAGCACCATAAGGGGAAACAAGAAAGCGTAACCCAAACCTTAACGAGCCACTGCAAGAAACACCTGTCATCGATAAGGGGGCACCACTGACTCAGATCCCAATTCATGTCCTTCAATGCATTAACACTTAGACACGGTTCCCTACAAAGAAGAACAACGACACTCTCTGTCTTGGCAGAGATGAAACCAAGAAGAAAGACATTCCGACATCCACAGTTGTAGCACTCCAGAATTGTTTCTCCCAGTGGACTGTCTTTATGAAGACATACCTCCTTGTGTTTTGCTCGAACCTATGGTGAATGTTGTAGAATAAACTTAGTAAATTCCAAGTGTCTTGTTTCTAAAGTGAGAATGACAGATGTGCCAACTACAGGAAAATCCAAGAGTACAGCTGTCAAATAAATATAGCTCTTAATATATTTTAGTCAATGCATGTAGATATCCCATTGTTTATTATAGTATCAAGAAAAAATGTAGCACGCCGTTATGTGAATGTGTCCTATCTTATCAGGTAAACTCACATCTAATGGACATTGAACATTTAAAAAAAATATCAAATAGAGTAAATCAACTCTCCTTAACAATCAGCAACAGCTTGATAAAATAGTTCAACTTTTTTCTCTACATCTAAGAATATGTACTTGCGGAAGAAATAAAATCTTCAAAGAGAATCATGTTATCACTTATCAGAACAAGAAGAAATGGACACCACAGATTATACGCCCTCGAGCAACTCCGGAGGCTACATGATTATTAGCATTCCAAACAAAAGACTCAGGTCTAAGAAACAATGGCTTCATATTTCCAGGGTTGAATACCCATTTCCACGTCCGACAGAAAGAACTGAACTGAGAGAAAATCTCATCCGTAACACTAAAGTCCCGAAAGGGAAAAAGAGCATTTTAAGAGCCACAAAAGATTCTTCATCAGGAGCGACCAATAAGTTCAGTTCCTTAAATTAACAATAGTATTGGCACGCAGTCTCGCTTTCTGATGGTAGAAGGTTTTTATGACTAACCGTTATTTTCTTTCATTGTTGATCACCTTACTATCTTGTTGTTTTTATTCTGCTTCTATATGGCTTTTTGGTTCTGTCTCTTCTTGTTTATATTTTCATTAATGTGGTTCTTATGCTTTCCTGAGCCGGGGGTCTATTGGAAACAGCCTCTCTATCCTCACAAGATAGGGGTAAAGTCTGCGTACACACTATCCTCCCCAGACCCCACGGGGTGGGATAATACTGGGTATGTTGTTGTTGTTGTTGTTACTGCTACTAGTGCGCTTTAACCCAAACTGGGAGTTGGTTGTCTGAATCCTCTTACACTATTTTCAGTTGGACTTGTTTGATTCCACCTTTCAATAGTTTGTTTTCCAGTTCCTCAAATTGCAAAAAAACTCAATTTTTTAATATATTAAGAAATTAATAGTAAAGTCTTCTGTTCCGTAACCCATAGAGTGGAAGTAAATCCAATGTAGCAGATTTCACACAATCCCCGCCAGCTGTAGTAATTATCATCATCCTTGAAAGCCAAACTATGGGAGCTCAGTTCAATTCATTTTTTCTTTCCACTTTCAACCAGAGGCAGCAACATCCGTCGTTGCATCGGACCAGAAGGAAAAACAAATCAGCAGGTCTGAACAAATTTGACAAGCAATGACTGAGGTCATCACACCTCACGCCATTTCGTTGATAAGTCATAACACCTCTACAAGCAAAATCAGATAATGAGATATCAAGCAGCACTATGTTCACAAGTTTAAAGCTTTCATATTCCAAAACACACTTCAGAAGTCTTATGACTCCAATTTGCTGGTTCTAACATATCCAACAGCTTTAGATAGACAAAGATAAACAGAAACAAGTGAAATAAGCTACACATAATGCTGACGCTTCACCTAGTTCACTACCTTGGTTAGCGCTCAACACTACTATTACTCACAATTCCTTTCTGATAAATAAGTAAGAATCATTCACAATTCATACTACCTTAAACATCAAACAGCATAGGTGAAATTAGCTAGTCATTTGTATTGGGAGAAAACTACAATGGATCTAGTCCTTTTGACACATTTTTTGTTGGGATGACACTAGGATTTGAAGCTGAGATCTCATGGTCCTTTTGGCACATTTTCCATATTCAAATAAATTAAGTATTATGACAAAACGCACAAAAAATGTAAGCATACATACCAAATGATTAACAATATGAGAACCCGAAGTGTTTCCTCTCGAATTACAGAACCATTTGCGGCAAGATGACACGTTGCACCTAACTACACAAGCAGGATTCGCTACTCCACAGTACTTGCAAGCATGTTCAACAGCAAAATCCCCTTTCCCATACTCAAAACTCTCATCATCACCAGTCTCTTCAAAATTTAACCCGCTCATTCCCGCCGCCAATGCATCCACCGCCACCGCTGCCGCCTTATTACTACTAATTTTACTATTACTATTTCCTCCACCACCGCCACGTGATTTTGCGGAAGGAGAAGCGTCGGATGACGACGGTAGCCGATCAGGAGCTTCCGAGACTAAGGAATCGGAAGGCGTAGGCCACGCAGATGACCGAATTGGCTGCGAAAGCTCGTGAAACTCAGGGTAATCGAATTCCTCTCCCTGTGTGTTGAATTCCAAAAATGTATAGGCATCGTTGCCCGTGTCCGGCTGCGACGCCGTATCGTACAGATTGTTCGCCGGAGAATCCATTTTCCGATCACACTACTCCTTAAAAACTGTAATAATCACATACGAATTCAGGTTAGGGTTAGGGTTTAGGAATTTGAACGTGAGGAAGAGAAACAAAAGGGAATTTGGATTTACAGGTTTGGAAATGGAGGGAGATGACAGAGAGAAATAGGACTATTTGTATGTAAAGGTGAGTGACGAGGACCGAGGAGGAGGTGGAGAAATGGCGGGGGTCACGTGAGATAAGACTTGGTGCTCTGCGTGATTGGGTGATTTCGTCTGGTCTCGTGACTATGAGCACGTGACACAAGGTGGCGCGTTCGGCACGTTCGGCGCGTTAATTTCATCAGAATAGAGTGTTTCCTTTTTCTGGACATTCACAACGTAGGCGTAATAATTTACATTATCTACCTCAAAAAGTCATTTTTTAGCATTTAGTTGTTGGAAGTATTCTTTTGTAAAAATATTCTATATCACGTGGGAAAATATATATGTGGAATTCATTTTAATTTTAAATTTCATATGAATGTTCCATCAATATTTAAAAATGATGAATATCAGTTTTTATAATTCAAAAATTTTCATCAAAATATTACGTAACTTGTTAAATTTTTTTTTGGTAAATAAATTTTGTATTACCAAGTAAATTTTGTACAACTAAAAACAAAGAAAGAAAAACAGACTGAAACTAGGCAAACAAGCCTCAGCTCCAGATCAAAAACCAGCCCAACATCTCCTCTAAAACTACAAAATTCATCAGCACCCTCCAAACAACACCACCAGGCTTAGAATTATGGATAAAAATTGAGATCTTTTAGTCTTCTAGCTAATCTACCCCTCGCAACACCTTTACAAAAGTTGTCTTGAATAATCTTCTTGTTACTTGCTCCATTTGTCTTTGTTTGTGCCACATATAATACATGTTTCCAGCAAAAGCCATTCGAAACACCTCAGTCCTTGCACTTCTATCTTTTTTCCATTAGCTACAGCCCATGCCAATTCATTTTGTCAATTCATAGCTCTTTATTTTGGTATGAAAATCCATTTTGGTGCACCAAAGTTGTTCCATATAAGCTTCCTCCATGGAATCTTTTGATATGAATCCCTCAGGTTTGAATAATACCAGCTTTGTCTAGATACTGCTTAGCTTTAAGCACCTTTCTCACCTTCCAAGAAGCGTGTTACTGTTTGACCAAAAAGTATTAGGCTTTTTGTTAAACTAATTAATAAGAAAATAGAGGATAAATCCTAGCCAAGCATAATTAACTCTATATCAAAGCACATTGAATAAGAAAATAGGATATAACCAAGGTCATACACTTTTTAAGATTATAAAAAGTATCAAACGTAAATGATAGGCTTACATTCTTGACGTATAGTGAAGGAAACCTTCTCTTGTTTTTCCTCAGAAGTCTACACCGGTTCTTCTCTCTCTTTTCGATGAAGGAAAAAGCCCCCTTTTCTTGTTCTCTTACCTCCTATATATATAGTGAGTATCTCTTACCTCCTATATATATATAGTGAGTATTCCCTTTTGTCCAACGGTCCCTAGCCAGAATACCCTAATCTCGTGATTGTTGATCACGCCCAACTCTAGTCCTAAAAAGGATAAGCGGTCGCTGCAAATAAAATTCGGTCTAAAAGTCCGGAGTCGAATCCCACAGAGAACTAAGGCTTAGCTATATCTGTTTAATATCACTAAGAAGACAAGTTTTGAACAATTTTCTAAATTATAAAGATTGAGATTTATATTTCTAACTAATTAACTAGCAAATACTACAAAACGGTAAAATTATCAACTAACGAGACAAAGGGTTGGGGACTAAATTAAGGAGGTCTAGAGTTATGATTTCCCCAATTATCGGAATCCTTCTAGCTATGTTCCCTACAATTTCGCCAATGTATTCTCTACTGATCGTGAGCACTTTAGGTGCCGTAATTCTCTCTCGAGCAACTACAACAATTTACTAGACATATTCTCTCGAACTACGCTAGTTGGCTTTATCTAACCGCTCATTATGACCACGTCAAGGCTTTGTTATTTCTAAACCTACCTTTAAACTATGGCTGTCCAACGGGACGGGCCGGCCCGTCCCGTCCCGCGACCCGTCCCGGTCCCGTCCCGTCCCGCTAACCCGCCTGTTTTTTTTTTTATTTAAAAACTAGCCGTTAGGCAACAGCTTAAATTGCAAAAATAGCCGTTGCCAACAAATTAAACGGGATGGGCCAATGTTACGCGGGACACGGGACGGGACGGGACGCCCGTTTCGTCCCGTTTGTCCCGCGTCCCGTTCCGTCCCGCTTCGTCCCGTCCCGTCCCGCGTCCCGTCCCGTCCCGCCTGTTTTTTTTTTTATTTAAAAACTAGCCGTTAGGCAACAGCTTAAATTGCAAAAATAGCCGTTGCCAACGGTCCAAAAAGCCCCCACACCCCCCAAAACACCCCAACCCCCCCCCTCCCCCCCAAACTTTTAATATAACCCCTAAGTTTAATATTTGACACTTTGGCCCTATTTTCTACTATAAATACCCCCCATTCTTCTTCATTTTTTCCCACAAAAAATCAATCTTCTCTCTCAAATCTCTTACATTCTAATATTCTATATTATTCTCTCAATATTGTTACTATCAAGTGATATCTTTCAACTTTCAAGTATTTGGGCAAATTTTTTGGAGCAACTTTCAAGCTTCAAATTAATTCGTCAAGTATTTGGAGCAATATTTCGGGTAATTTCTTCAAGTTTCAATATTTAATCACGGTGCACTCGTTCCATCTCCTAATTTTAATATATAATTTTTGCGTATCATTTTAGTGCTTAATTTTTGTGTTTACTTTACGTGTTATATTTTCGTATTTCATTTGTGTGTGTAATATTTGTGTTAGCTTTTTTAATTTAGTTTCGTATTTAAATCATGGCACCTAAAAATGTATTTGGTATGTTTAAAAAAAGTAGTAAAAAAAGTAGTAAAGGTGAAAGTAGTAGTAATCCTAATCATAACCCTTCTCCTAGACCCCCTAGAGTTAGAAAGCATATTGATGAAATGACTCATGTTGATGAAACTTCATTTTCTCAACCCCCCACATTTTATGATGTTCATGTCGGAGAACAATTAGATCATGAAACTTTACAAAGACAATTTGGCAACGATATTTTTTTTGAGGATGAAGAAAATGAGGATGAAGAAAATGAGGAAGAAGAATTAGACGAAACACCCACTAGTCCCGCAACACAAGCTCCAACTCAGAGTCAATCTCAGTCTGGAGCTTTACCCCCTGTACCCCCTGTAAGGGGTAAGCCTAAGGTTGAACGTCCCAAAACATCACTTGTATGGAATTTTTTTAAACATGACAAAGTCAATCATCGTGCTATCTGTGAAAAATGTAAGCAACAATTTGCACACTCATTAAGTGGTGGGACGGGGGGGGGTTAACTAGACACTTGAGAAGTGCTCACAAAGATTTATGGATAAAAGCTAACATAGAAGCCGGAAAAATTATAGATCCTACCATCAGTACTGGCACTCCTAGTGGATCTGGTTCTAACCAAATTCAACAACAACTTGACCCTGCTTCCGGTCATATTTTACACAAATATAACAAAGATAGAGATCGTGAGAACTTAGCAAAAATGGTGGCGGTCTGTGGCTTACCTTTTACTTTTCCTTCTCACCCTGCTTTTGTGCATTATATTCAAGAAACTTATAACCCTGCTTTTCAAGGTTTTCCCAAGATCACGGTTAGAAATGATGTTTTTAAATTTCAGACTGAATATCTTCAGTATATTCGTTGTGTATTTTATCACTTGGATTGTAAAGTGTCCATCACATCTGATATAGGTCGTAGTCCTAATGGTTGTGATTATTTAACTGTTACGTGTCATTGGGTTGATCATCATTGGAACTTGCAAAAACGTATTATTGGTTATAAATTTGTTGATTCTAAACACACTGGAGCATATATTGCAACTACTGTTCTACAAATACTTGATTTTTATGGGCTTATTAATAAAGTTCTAACTATCACCTTAGATAATGCTTCTGCTAACACAACCGCGGCAAATAGCTTAAAATCTAGAGATGAATTATTTTTATGATTTGTCGGTGTTACTTAATAGTTAATACTTTGAAATTATATTAAATAAATTATAACTCTATTATAAATTTATATTTACTAGATTATTTCATTACAAGTCTTTTGTTTTAATATTTTATAATTCTTTACTTAGTTTTCTAATTTTCTTTTTAACATACTAACATAGTAATATTTAAGTTTATTAAATAAGTCAAAAATCTAGTCGTTGCAAACTTTAAAAACATAGTAATTTTCAAAAAACTAAATTTTTTTTTTTTAAAAAAATACACTTAAGGCCCACGAACCCGTCCCGTCCCGTCCCGTTAAAATCGTCCCGTCCCGTCCCGTCCCGTTGGACACCCATACTTTAAACCCAATATATTGATTTCTCACATACGTTAGGAGTGACATTGTTCAACAACTACTTAAATATGTACTCTCTCTCGAGCAGTACACACTAAATAGGCACAGTCAATTGATGGCCATTCAATCAACAACAACAAACACGCAGTTGAACAAGTAGAGAAATCCAACGGCTCAATTATATAAAAATATAACAAGAATTTATCATACCAAATATTCTATCAAAACCCTAGATAACAAATTAGTTATTCATAATAGTATGTAAAACTACAATACTAAAAGTCATAACCAACAATGAAAAATAGGAAGAGGAAGGAAAAACTCGTAGAAGAATTCTCCGCCTTGCTCCTATTGTGTCTCTGCCTCCTTAGGTCGAATCTCTGTCAAAAATTGGTCTCCTCCGCCTCCTTAGGTCTAAATTATGTCAAAAGTGTGTCCAACCTCTTAAAATACCATTTTTCCATGTATATATACCAAGTAGGGTCGGGCCCAAACTATTATACCTTCTCCTACGCTAAAAAGGACAGTTTTTCACGTCTAGACAGCCGCGGCCGCGGTCAACCGCGGTACGAACGCAGTAATTGGCAAGTATACTCCCTCAGCCCGTCTCAGGTCCGCGGTCGCGGTTTCGACCGCGTTTTTCACCCTGTTCCGTTTGGAATTTGAAAAAACGTAAAACTTGAAAGTTGTAGCTCTTTGAGTTAGCTTTTCAACCATATATTGTGGAGCCCAAATGGCGTTTTGAGCAAAAAGTTATGTGTATTTTACTAGATAGTGCGCAATATGCCTACTCGATTCTTCGTTTTGTTGCTCTATCATCCGTTGATCCCCGAATATGATCCCGGCTTAATTCCTTGGGCTTTTACTCAGACTTCAAAGCTCTAAATCACTTGAATTCATTCCATAACATCTATACAGCTCGGAATCACTCCTACAAGGCATAAAACACACAATTAGTGCAAAATACTAACGATTAAAACGCAAACTCAACTAAAGTGCAGTAAATTTGAGTGTAATAAGCGATTAAAATACGTAATTATAGCATATCATCAAAACCCCACACTTAACCCATTGCTCGCCCTCGTGCAATCAAACTACACTTTATATAGACACGACCTTTTTAAACAATTCTCCTAACTCATCACACCAAGAATATTTAAAATAGACTAAGCACAAAAGCGTAACATCTTCACCTCAAGATTTGACTCACAAGTACCACGCATTATTCACAACTCACCTACTTACTCTAACATAGAGGTCACTGATATTACCTTTCCTTCATGAATCAAGTGCCCTCACACAACAAAAGAGAGTAGTTCCACACAATAAAATTAAAGAACACTTAGGAACTCAAGATAGAAAGAATTCACTCACTCTCAGAAATAACATTCATATGCTACAAAAGATGCACCATAGGCTTGCCCGTAATTTACTACTCTACTAATCGAGCTCATTCAATCTAGGATCAAGTAGGACTTTAATTGGTTGCAATGTAGGTTGAGGGACGGGTATGATACATTTAGATATAAGAGTGACTACACCTCCCTAAGCACTTTAATACATATACTTTAACATTCAAACCCCATACTTATGTCAAACCAAACTCCACCTTCACATCAATGTATATTACCCATTCTTCTTTAAGCACACTTACATCAAAAGCCATCACTTATCAAGGAATATTTTTTTTTCACAACAATCGAACTATTTTTTTTTCTTTTTTTCTTTTTTTCCAATTCAAGTGGCTCTTACTTTTATCAAAACAGTGCACATTTCTCCTTATTTCATTAGTTCCACTCAAAAGCCAAACCAACTACCCCACACTTTAACTTTTACACAGTTCATAATAATTCAAGTGCTCATGAGAGGTTAAAAGGTTCAAATAGATGATTAATTCAAACAAATAGGTAAGGCTTGTAATGTGGTTGCCGAAGAAATAAGATTACAGACTCAAAGGGGTTAACTACGATACATAACAATTAGGTGGGTAAAATATACATATCTGGCTCAACAAAGAAACACCTATATCACTTCCAAGACTGAACAAAACTACTATTTCGCTTTGCAAACACACAGGGCAAGTTCTAGGCATCAAACGCCACAGGGCATAAAATACACAACGAATATATAGCTCGAAATCACTCCTACAAGGCATAAAACACACAATTAGTGCAAAACACTAACGATTAAAACACAAACTCAACTAAAGTGCAGTAAATTTGAGTGTAATAAGCGACTAAAATACGTAATTATAGCCTATCATCAATTGTATTTCAGCTCGTTCCCCTTAAGTGTCACGACTTATACTCCGCCGTACAAGCTTTCTGATAGTTCAATATCGGCAGCGGCTGGGATACTTGTCGTCACGATGCCTTGTGGATACAACCACGGCTTAGTCGGCGCCTCGCCATTCCTTTTAGCGCTAATTCACGCACGGTCAGATTTCGACCCATACAGTTAGTCCTTCCGCCTATTGAGGTCGCCCTTGGGCGAGTTCGATGGGCGGACTTCGTCGATCAAAAATCTTATAAGAAATCTTAGCGCCTTGGGCGATGGGCGAACACCTCGTGGCGAGGTAGCGACGTGGCATTTCGGGAGTTGTTGTCACGACCCGGATTTCCCACCCTCGGGAGTCGTGATGACGCCTACTAATGTGAGCTAGGCAAGCCAATTATTTGAACAATTTACCTTTTTACCCATTTTATATCCTTTAACAGTTAAGAAGAAATAACATTTAAACAACGGAATTAACGTAAGTGGAAGAAAATAATAAGCTATCTGAACATGTCTAATACAATTGTTTGAGGCTCGACTACCCAAAACTGGTGTCACAGTTTCACAGACGGTCTAAGAATACTACAAATAAAGGTCTGAAAGAAATAAATACAACACTGTCTCTGGAAATGCATGAAAGAAACAAGAATAGTAGATAGAAGAAGATGCCAAAGCCTGCGGACGCCTGCATGACTACCTCGGGTCGCCTGATGGGCTAGAATCAGCAATCCCACCGCGGTCCGAAGTCTACACCACTGGGGTCTACACAAAAGAGTGTAGAGTGTAGTATCAGCACAATCGACCCCATGTGTTGGTAAGTGCCTAACCTAACCTCGGCGAAGTAGTGACGAGGCTAGGACCAGACTACCAAATAAACCTGTGCAATTTAACTATATATACAGTAGAAAAGAAGTATAGAAAGAAACATTCACATACAATCATGTATGGGAGGGGGAAAAACATACTGCGGGGAAACATCGAATAGTAACAGAAGAGCAACAAGTAAACATGAGGATCACCACAGTTCAATTGAAAATAGGAAGGGGAAATCATGCTGCGGGGTACAACAAGTATTAACAGAAAATCAGCAATTTAGTGTAGAGAAACCGTAACACAGTTATCAATAAAAATTAGGAAATCAAAGACAAGGGCACGGCATCACCCTTCGTGCTTTTACTCTCTCTCTCTTAGCAAAACAATACACGGCATCACCCTTCGTGCTTTACGCTCTTCCTCACCCAAACAACAATCACAAGGAAAATAGGGTAAGGGAATCTATAACCACGAAATAAAACCAAATAACAATAGAAAATCAGTAAATAAACGTAAAGGACAACATAACTCAATTATCAGCAAGAATCAGGGAAATCAAGGACAAGTGCACGGCACCACCCTTCGTGCTTTTACTCTCATCCTACACCTATAAGTAACTCTAATACCAATAACGGCACGGAATCGGTACACCGTGCGGTACGGCATCACCGTTCGTGCTTTACACTCTTTCCTCTACCATAAAATCAATATAACTAGGCACGGAATGTTACATCGTGCGGTCCACGGCATACCACCCTTCGTGCTTTACACTCTTTCCTAACATAACAAACAATGCACGGCATCACCCTTCGTGCTTTAACTCTCTTCCTCACCCAAACAACAATCACAAACAATGGGGCGAGGGAATAAATAAGATTATAATAGGAATCCCGGCAAGGGAGCAATAATTAAACAATTAAATCCCGGCAAGGAAACAACATCAACAATATCAACATCCCGGCAAGGGAGATAACCAAATAAGCAATAATATACCGGCAAGGGAACAATTTAATAACTCTTTCTCTTTTCACTTTTGCTTCACAACTCGCTTTACCACTTGAGTCAATGCTCCAAAGGGTTCAATCAACTCACTTGCTTTCACAAATTCGTAATATAACTCGAGCCATTGCTCCTCGATATTCAAAAGTCACAATTTCTTCCTTAACTTTTCACAACAAATAGAAATCACTTCTAAAGCATAGATTATTCAACGAAATCATGAAAATCACATTATAAGACTCACGGTCATGCTAGACATCAACGTATAGATACTCGCCACCATGTCTATACCTCGTACTCAACAATAATCACGTAGCAAATAGGACTCGACCCCTAATCCCTCAAGCTAAGGTTAGACCAAACACTTACCTCAAACTTTCACGGCTAACTCAAGCCTCAAACACCGCTTTTCCTTTGGAATCCGCCTCCGAATTACTTGTATCTAATTCAAATTAATATAACAACATCAATAAATGCTAAATAATCCAATCCCAAGACTAAATTATAGGTTTTCCATCATCTTCCCCAAAAAGTCAAAAATCGACCCCGGGCCCGCTTGGTCGAAACTCGAGGTTCGGACCAAAACCCGTTCACCCATTCACTCACGAGCCCGAATATGTAATTAGTTTCGAAATCCGACCCCAAAACGAGGTCTAAATCCCAATTACAAAAAGCCCTAATTCTATCCAAAATTCCTAATTTCTACCATAAAAACTCTAGATTTTTGGATGAAGATTGATGAAATGCAAAGGGAAATTTAAAGGAAAAGGTTTAGAATCATATAACAATACTTTGGGGAAGAACTTGCTTCTTGAAAATTGCCTCAATGCTCTCTAGTTGTCTAGTTTAACTTTTCTAGCACACGAACAAACGCTGTTTCTTCTTCATTTTCATATAAGGTTAGATTACCAAATGTTTATTCATTTGTTGATTTCAGGTTTTTACTTGGTCAATTCGTTATCATTGTTCTATATCTATGTTAATGTAATCTTCAAACATAACAAAGCTATTTGCATATATTGTAGGAAATAATTGGGGGAGCAGAATGACAACTAGTATTGAAAGCTATTCACGAGAAGAAACTGTAAATGATATTCTATTGAGGTTACCTGTGAAATCACTGTTGCGATTCAAATGTGTATGTAAAAGTTGGCACGATCTTACTAAAAGCTCGAGTTTTTATCAAGAAGCACTTTAATAGCGAGAGCAATCGTGCTCGTCTCTGGTTTTGTAAGTTCGGCACTGACTATAGACCACAGCCTCCTTTAAGAGCTATTAATTTTTTGTATGGGTCCAAAACACCCCGAAACCTATACGAAACTCACCCGAGCCCTCGGGGCTCCAAACCAAACATGCATACTAACTCAAAGATATCACATGGACTTACTCGTGCGATCAAATCGCCAAATTAACATCTTTAACAACGAATTTAGCATCAAAATCAAAGAAAAATCTCAAGAACACTTAAGTTTCAAATTTCACAACCGAGAGTCCGATTCACGTCATTTAGAGTCCGTTTCTTACCAAATTTCACAGACTCGACTTAAACCACATATAAGACCTGTACCGGGCTCCGGAACCAGAATACGGGCCCGATACCATCAAATTTTAAACACATTTCATTTCCAAAACTCATAAATAATTTCAGAAAACAATTTTCTTTAAAAATTCATTTCTCGGGCTTGGGACCTCGGAATTCGATTCCGGGCTTACACGCAAGTCCCATATTTTCCTACGGACCCTCCGGGACCGTCAAATTACGGGTCCGGGTCCGTTTACCTAAAATGTTGACCGAAGTCAACTAAAGTTCATTTTAAAGTCAAAGTTCGTCATTTTTCATAGATTTTCACATAATGGCTTTCCGGCTACGAGCCCGGACTGCGCACGCAAATCGAGGTGATGCTGAAAGAGATTTTTAAGGACTCGGAATGCATAATTTATTTCTAAAACAAGTGATGTCCTTTTGGGTCATCACAGTTGTATCAAACCGTCACGTTAGTTCAGAATTCCATTAAAGCTCATCATGCGTCATTATGGCGCATGTTTTCTATGTATAGCGTCCTTTCTCGTGCCCTTTTCGTTTTCGAAATGGCGACGTTTGGCTTTCCCGCTCAGGGCATCTTATCTCTATAAATAGGAGAGGATCTTTCATTTGACTGCTACGCTTCTTAATCTCTCACGAGAGATTTTTGTAACTCTTCTTCTTCTTCAGCTTCTCATACTTCTATTTCTGTTAGGAACTTTTGCGACCACTACCTTTTTTCCCTTGTCATTCCTGTTTCTTTCAATCAAAGAAAAAATGGTTAGTGCTTCTTCCCGTTCTGATAGAGTCATTGGTGCTCCGGCGCCGAAGAATGATGTACCCCTAATAGAAGAGGGAGTGGGTCTGGTGGAAGACGAGAGTTTTCCGACAGTGGATGATGTGGTTCCCCGTCTAGGGAAGGCGAGGACTGATTTTAACAGCCCAGCCGGGGATGAGCCGGAACCTATTTTCTCGGTGATGGATGTTGCGGCGCTCACGGCGTTCAAAGCCAAAGGGGGGATTCCCGATCACATTGAGCTAGTTCCAGCAGGTCGGGACATAGTGCATATACACCGCCCGGGCTACTGCGTGTTCTACGCGTATCCGTTCGTCATTGGATACGCGCGTCCTCTTCCCTCGCTGGTGGTGGACTTCTGCCGCTTCTATGAGGTGTGTTCGGCTCAACTTTCTCCGTATGTGCACAAACTCCTCCTTATGCTTAGCAAGTATGCGGAGCTAGCCGGTCGGGGAATCTCTCTTCAGCACATGTTTCATCTCTTTGCCCCTCATTTCCTTAGGGGCACGATGATTCATCTACGCAACCGAGGGACCAAGAGTTTGGTGGTGAAGATGGACGACAAGACCAATCGCCGCTTTTGGGAGAATTACTTCAACGTCCGAACGGAGCACGTGGTGTCGGACCCTGCGGGGTTTCTCAAGGCATGGAATTTCGCCCGTAGGTTTTCCTTTCTTTTTACCTTATGCATTTTTTTTTCTCAAGCTGGTTTTCAGTCATCTCCCTTTAATGACTTTGTTGACGGTTTGTTTCTGTTTTTGTAGTCGAGAGGGTACCTCCTCCGTTAGTTGCTGATATTCGTGAGTGGGTGAGCGTGATTCTCCCCTATACGATGGGGATTCGCGAATGGGCACCTTTCCATGAGAAGTTTGGGCGCAAGCCTCTTGCAGGTGAGTCGGCTCGTTACGATCTGTTACTTTGTTCTTTGCTTCGTAGTTTCTTTTACCTTACCCTTATTTGGTCGATTCTCTTCTTATTGACAGGCCGGAGAGGAGGGAGAAGGGTGAGGGCTCTAGCACTTGCTTTCCGCCAGTCGACTTCCTTAACCCAGCCCGTTTCGAGGGTGACTGTGGACGAGGGCACCCAATGTTTGGTTGCTCGGCCGACTGCATCCGTCACTGGATCTGTTCGTTTGGAGGTTGCTTCCCAGTCGGACACTCCGATTTCCACGGTCCGTTCAACGGATGAACCTTCTCGTAACTATGGCGAAGAGGCACCATCAAAGAGCCGGAGGTTGTCGGAGGGGGCGCCTTTGGTTAGGACGTCCTCGAGGGGCGACCCTACTTTGGCGGTATCTGAAGCTGGCGGTGATACCAGCCTGGGTGCGGAAGTGACGCCTATTTTGGTCGTGGAGGAGACCACCGTGGCAGGGGATAGAGTTTGGGGGTCGCCGCGATTGTTCCGAGCGGTCCATCGTCATCTCGGCAGGGTCACGCCTCCTCTTCGGCTAATGAGAGGTTGAAAGGCGTAGCAATAGATGACTACGAATCTGATTCCGACATTGATCCTGAGGATATGAGAATGTTCGAGGAGGGCTTTACCAGGGTCGATATAAGGGCGGAAGCCCCTTCTCGCGTGCTCGAGATTCCATCGGACTTTAACCTGTTGGAGGACACGGTGGAGTTGGTGCCCCAGTTCGACCTTCTGTGCTCTGCCGCCGAAAGTGAGTCTCTTCAGGAGATCAATAATTCCGCTTTGTTGCGCGGTGTGGCCGGGATGGCCATGAGGGTGAGTTTCCTTTCGTTGTTTTCTCTGTTTGGTGTCCTTTTGCTTTCGCTGATTCCTCTCTTTTTCTTTCTTCTCTCTTTTTTTTAGACTTACATGTTGGAGATCGAGAGCGCTCGTAGGGCTGAGACGCGGGCCGAAGTCTTTCTGAAGATGGCCGCGAAGTATCGCAACAGGTGCCGTGAGATGCATGCTCAACTCAGGGCGGGTGACAATACTCAATCCGTTAGGGAGGAGTTGGAGAAAAGAGACGAGGAACTGATGCGGCCTATCCGCAGATGCAGCGAGCTCGAGGAGCTACTTAATGCCAAAGACGAGGAGCTCGAGTTGGGCAAAGGGGTTGCAGCGGAGTGCGAGGATCTTCAGGCGAATGTGTTGTCTTTGCGAGCAGAGCTTGAGCAAAATGCGTCGCTAATCTGAGTGTGAAATGGACGGTGAAGGTTGCCAAGCTAGAGCAGAAGGTGGCCGAGTTGGAGAGAGCCGAGGGGGCTCGAGTGGCGGCTTTGGCGAGGGCGGCGGCGCTGGAAGACACTATCCGCATCCTCAGGTCTGAGCGGGAAGTCGAGAGGGCGACGACCATACTGAGAGAGGCACGGCTCGAGGAGTAGATCGGTGAACTTGATAGGGATGCTTCGAGCCTGGGAGACCGAGTTATGGCTCTTGAGGCCGAGAAGGCGCAACTGTTAGCTTAGGCCCCCCCACAAGAATCTGCCTCTGCCACTGTCCCCCGCCGTTTGTACGAGCTATGGGTCCATGTTGAGGCCCAACGAGATATATACAAGGGTTTGTGGGAGGCGGGGAGTGTTCTTGAGGCCACTTTTGAAGATGCTCGAGCGAAGGCACTCGAGGCTCGTCTTGCCTGCGTTTATGGCCCTGCAACACCGGAGGCCGGTGAGGGCGCTGAGATTGAAGATGGGCTTCCTTCTGATGATGATGATTCTGGGGAGAACGGCGATGGAGATGATGCCGAGTGAAAAGATTTTTTGCAGCTTTTGTACTTAGCTTTTTGTTGTTGTTTTTTGTTTTCATCTTTTTCTTGGGGGCCCGCTTTTTGGCCTTTTGTAAGGCGCAGCCGTTGCGCATGTACATCTTTTGAATAAAATAGCCGTTTTGCCTTTGGTTATATGTCTTTTGACTTTCTCTTTTTTTTTGAAAAAGATCTTCGGATTTCCCAGTTATGAGTCCCTGATTTTTAATCGGGAATTCAAATGAGGTCGAATTTAGTTCGCTTGATTCGAGCGTGACCGGATCTTATTTTGTGAGTTCGAATGAAGTCACTTTTGATCTGCAAATTCGAGCGAGGTTGACTTTTGATTTTCCGATTTACCAATTTGGGCGAAGTCAGTTTTGACTTGTATATTCGAGTGAGGCCGAAATCAGGCTTGCCAGCTTGGGCAAAGTCGGCTTTGACTTGTGTATTCGAGTGAGGTCGAATTTTGCTTCCGCCTAGCGATGGTCGGGGGCCGCAGGGGCGTAAATTCGAGCGAGGTGGAATAATGACCCGTTATGAGTTCGACAAGGTCGAATTTTGATTTGTTAATTCGAGCGAGATCGAATTTAGACTTCTGTTTGGCGATGTCCGGGGCCCGTAAGGGTGTAAATTCGAGCGTGGTCGAATTATGACCCGTAATGAGTTCGACGAGGTTGAATTTTGATTTGTTAATTTGAGCGAGATCGAATTTAGACTTTCGTTTGGCGATGGCCGGGGGCCGTAAGGGTGTAAATTCGAGCGGGGTCGAAGTGTGACCCGTTATGAATTCGAACGAGGTCAAATTTTACTTTCACTTGGCGACTGCCGGGGGCCGTATTGGTGTAAATTCGAGCATGGTCGAAGTGTAACCCGTTATGAATTCGAACGAGGTCGAATTTTACTTTCACTTCGCGATGTGCTGGTTCGGTGGAGTGGTAAGGATGTCACACGCGCCCTTGCTTTTATTGGCGAATATTTCTCATAGCCGTATCGTTTATGCATGCGTCTGGATGAGTCCCAGTTCGTTTATTCTTGCTTTCATTGGAGAATATTATGCATTGTTGCATAGTTTGTATACGTCGGTGGAGTCCCAGTTTATCTAGTCCCTTCATTGCTCGGCCTGGAGAGGTCGTTGACGGGGCGGGCGATGAACTTATTGCTTGGGCTACTGGGAACCCTGGGACCATTAATTCAAACGAAGTTCGGACGTGATTCGTAATATTTAGTCGGCTAAATTGGCGTAGGATTGTCATGGTGAGCATACGTGCAAGCTTTTCGAGTTCATATTCTGCCTGCGTTGGAGAGATTATATGTTCCATGGGCTTGCTGCTCAGTCCCAGGCTATGGAGATTGTTTCTTAAAAATGTCGGCCTGTTTTGAGCCGTTTCTGTTACTTGTAATATGGTATGGCACGGAGGGCTTTGCTTGGTCATCGCCTATGAGATGATACGGTACGAAACGTTTTCCCCGGTGTGTTCGGTGGAGTTTGTTCCTTGTTCGTGCACCTGTGAGAATGCTCATGTTCCTATCCCGATCCAAAAAAGAAAGTATGATAAGTTAAACTCAACGAAATTGCCTGTTACCTTGACCTGGTAAGTCGGTGAGGGGGGAAGGGCGCTGTAGGGCGACTTGCTTCGTCCTGTACTCGAATGGCGGTTTCAGATTTGGTAGCCGTGTTTGGCTTCACCGTTAGTCGCATCTAGGCTTCTCATGGGCTGGACTTACTTTGCCTGTTGGGATCTCGAGCTTGAGTCCCGATCATCCGATCCCGTCCGATGTGCTCAAAAAATAAGGGAAACATGTTATACTCTGTACATAAATTACACAGTGCATACGGGTACAAAAATAAGGTAGGATACGCCGGTTATTTCAAAGAATCACACAGTAGGCTATTGTCCTTCCCTAAGAGGTGGAAGTACAGATCGGCATATAACGTTAATACGACAAATAAGATTGCGGACGTACTAAGTGCGTAACGACCGTAATCCTGCTTTGAATACGCATATGACTGCCAAACCCATCGCTACAGGTGAGACGTGGGTTTTGTATAGATATCGGACATAATTTTGATTTCAAATAAAGATCTGGCCCTTACTGGTTTGGTTATTTCAAAAGCTTGCCTACGAAGTGCTCGAGTTGGTGTTTGCACATGAAAGGGTGAGGCTACGACAGCCGGGGAGTGAAAGCCTAGGTGACTTCAGATCTAGAGGGAACTAAACTTTTTGGCTAAGAAATCCTCACAGACGCCGCCAAATTGTTTGACCAAAAAGTGTTAGGCTTTTTGTTAAACTAATTAATAAGAAAATAGAGGATAAATCCTAGCCAAGGATAATTAACTCTAGATCAAAGCACATTGAATAAGAGAATAGGATATAACCAAGGTCAAAATTGTTTGACCAAAAAGTACTAGGCTTTTTGTTAAACTAATTAATAAGAAAATAGAGGATAAATCCTAGCCAGGGATAATTAACTCTAGATCAAAGCACATTGAATAAAAGAATAGGATATAACCAAGGTCATACACTTTTTAAGATTATAAAAAGTGTCAAACGTAGATGATAGGCTTACATTCTTAACGTATTATTCCGTAATGTAAGAATAGAGAAGGAAAAGAAGGAATGCCATCAACAGCTACGAGGTCTATCTTTGTTGATTCAATAACGACGATTACAAAGATTTACAACCAAGATCTAAACCTTCTCTTGTTTTTCCTCAGAAGCCTTCTCCGGTTCTTCTCTCTATTTTCGATTAAAGGAAAAGCCCCCTTTTCTTGTTCTCTTACCTCCTATATATATAGTGAGTATTCCTTTTTGCCCAACGATAGCTAGCCAGAATACCCTAATCTCATGATTGTATTTCAGGTGTTCCCCTTAAGTGTCACGACTTATACTCCGCTGTACAAGCTTTTTTCGATCTCGGCAGCGGCCGGGATACTTGTCGTCACAATGCCTTGTGGATACAACCACGGCTTAGTCGGCCCCTCGCCATTCCTTTTAGCGCTAATTCACGCACGGTCAGATTTCGACCCATACAATTAGTCCATCCGCCTATTGAGGTCGCCCTTGGGCGAGTTCGATGGGCGGACTTCGTCGATCAGAAATATTATAAGAAATATGAGCGCCTTGAGCGATGGGCGAACAACTCGTGGCGAGGTAGCGACGTGACGTTTCGGAAGTTGTATCAAACCGTCACGTCAGTTTAGAATGCCATTAAAGCTCATCATGTGTCATCATGGCGCACGTTCCGAATGTATTGTGATGCATCAAAATGATGTCATTAGACTACATAACCCAACACGTCCACAATTTGATTGAATCAAAACGAATTAGATCAAAATAAACCACAAATAATTAAAAACATTGTATATATTTGAGATCAAAATAAACCACAAATAATTAAAAACATTGTATATATATGAGGTAGGTTCGGAATAATCCCCTAAATATATGAACATTTTTAATCCTTTAATTTGCAAAAAATAAAAATGAACACTTTTAATAGCCAATATTTAATAACCAGATTTAAGGAACTTCACAGAATAGAATAGAAAATAGTAGGAGAGAGAATGTAAAAAGAAAAGTAAGGATAAAATTGATCCCATAATTTGTGTTACTCATTAATTGTACACATAATCGCTCGGTAATGTATTTTTGTCAAGAAAATTTAGCCCCACTTGTCCATATATTGATGATAGCTAACGTGGTAAAAACATCTAATAAGCTGCAGGCCCAGCCTATACCAAAGTACTAACACGTACAGAAGACAAAATAATTCATGGTTCACTTCATTAAATTATTATGGCCAAAAACCAAAAATTAAAGAAATAAGAAGTAAAATACAAATAGTTGCAAAAGCCCCATTTTTGGTGATTAGAACTATCGACTTCGAACCACATTCTCTTCATGCCACTTTTCAATCTGCACAAACACAGACCAATATCACTTCATCAAGTTCTCATACAACTTTTTAGAATGAACTCTCTTGACATATATATATACACTTATAAAAAAAACTTGTCTAATGATAAATTTTCGTAAAATTAAGCTTTTGCATACCCATTCTGAAGGACAAGACGATTTGTAATCCTTCTTAATCTTCTCGCACTCCGAGTCTTTTCCCTTTTCTTCAAGGCACCTAATTAATCATTCATGTCATTCCAATTCCCATATAGTACATAATTTAGTATTAGCTAGCTAGTTAATTAATTAAGATAATAGTATGGAATTAATATTAACCTATGGTAGTGGCGGAAACGAGCATAACAATGGCGGATTTCATCAGCAATGGCATTAGCTTTAGCTCTCTCTTCCGTCTCAAACTGTACCATCATCAACATAAACGAAAAATATATGAACGAACTACTTGTATTGGCTGCAAAAAGGCTGTATATATACATCCATGCCCAAAACTGCATGGGGCTGCTTTTTTTTTTTTTTTTTTAATATACATCCATGCATATGCCTACTATGGCATATTTGCAGAACTAGTATAGACAAAGTTAGATATACGTTTTACCATTTCAACTCAAAACGCACAACGTCTAAATTCTTGATCCTTCCAGATTATAGCATGATTTTTAGTGGAAAAAAAAAAAAAAAAAAGGAAGAGATAAGACACGAGGAAAATTAGACCTGGTGGTCAGTGGAGGAAGGAGGAGGAGGTTTAGAAACAGTGCCAGTTTCATGAACAGGGCGAGGGGCTTGTTGTCCTTTAGCCACTTTGTTAACATCTCTAGCCCTCATCTTGTCATGTGGATCTACTTGAGCTGATGACAATTTTTTCTTATACTCAGTTCTTCTCTTTCAATCTGAATATGATCTTCTTTTGTTTACTGTAAATTAATTAGTACTTGTATAGTACTCACTGGTTTTGATATGAGCAGAGAGCTGCAGACTGAAGAACACAAGCACGTAAACTTCACCGAATTAATGATGACAGAAATGGCTATGAATGAAATATAGAAAAGGCACGTAGCAAAATGTAAAAAGATACGTGTCAGGACAATGCTAAGGTTCCCACCTAATAACAGGGCTTACATAAAATAAAAAATAAGAGTGAGTTGTTCAGAATTTTTTTTTTTCTTCTATATTATAAACTTTTTCTTCTTCTTTGCCTTGATTCTAGACTTCTAGTATATACTTGTCAGAGACGGGACAAGGATTTATATGGATTTTGAATTTGCCGCTAAATTAATAATTCGTCTTAGTTATTGGATTCGTCATTAAATATTATATATATTTATTAAATTTTTAACATAAATACATAATTAAAATAAAAGCTATCGAATTTGTTTGAACCCATAACTAATAATCTAGCTCCGGCCTTTGATACTTGATGTGTCCTCCTTCTCTTGGATTATACTATTTCTACTGGCAGAAATTATTTACCTAAATTTGGTAGTAGTAATTTCATTTTCTTATGAAAATTTATTTCTTAATTACCTTTTAAATGATCTAATAATGTGAATAATAAAACTCTTCTTGGTTACATAAACAACAACGAAGTATCACCAAATAGGAAAAAAAGTATTGTAGTTCTTAAGCAATACAATTTTATACTATCAACCAATTTTATTATAATTTTACTAAGAAAGATTACTATTTTAATCTCAATCTCAAGCATGAACTATTCGTGAAAAGATAATGTGATGACAGCCAAGACAAAGGTGCATGCATAAGCCTTAAGGTACCTGAACTTCGAAAGGATGATATGATAAAAGAGTTCTCTTGTTTCTTTGATTCATTAAACATTTTTAAAAAGAAATAAAAAACATTTGTTCTCAGCTAAAACTCAAAAGAATAAAAAAGACCTTTTTGTAAAATACCCGAAAATAGCATACGTTAGGGTAAAGTTGAAGAAAATAGCATACATTATCTAAGAAATCAATCCTTTACTTATCTACAACTTGAGAATAAAAAAAAAAATTCCACACTTTATAATCTATACTTAAGTATTTCACATAATTTCTCATAATTTAGAGATATTTTTTATACTTTTATGTTTTTGAATTATTTTTAACCGGATCCTTGCACCCGTGTCCGTACTAGGATCCATATTCCCGAATCTTAGAATTTACATCTCGAATGATCCGACCTCTAAATCCGTACCCGTGTCGAACATCCGCACCCGTGTCCGAGCAACTTAGCTTGAAACAGGAGATGAGAAGATCCAAATTTTGGCACTGAAATTTCCTAAACCCTTCCCCCATTTGCTAAAATGAATGGTTTGATGAATTGCCAGGAAGTTTCCTTGTGCTGTCAACTATCCATTCTGTAGTACTTTTTTTTTTTTGTTGTTGTGGTAATTATAGTACTACTCTTCAGTATATATAAGTAGAAGTTCACAATAGCACATGAAAAACAGCAAAACAGGTTAAAACTCCAAAATAATGTGGCATTGCTCTTTCTTTTCCCTCTCACTTTGCTGCTTATTCTTACTATTTATTCCTACACATTGTTACCTGAGTTCCCCACCAGTAGTAGACTTGATCAACTCAACCTGCAAAAAATGCTCAGATGAGTCAGCAGACTTTAACTACAACTTCTGTGTTTCTTCACTTCAAGTAATTCCTGTAACTCATGTTACCAACTTACAAGGAATAGGAATCATAGCAATGGAGCTGTCTCTAGAAAATGCTACTAACACGATTTCGACCATTGAGAAGTTGCTTAACAGCAAAGAGTTTGATCCTTTTGCTATGGACTCCTTAAGAGATTGCTTGGAACTTTACGCAGATGCCATTGCCATGTTAGTGGATGCTTTTGGCGCGTTCTTGTCTAAGCATTTTAATACAGCAAATGTACTAATGAGGACAGTTATGGACGCGACATCGACGTGTGATGAAGAGTTCACTGAGAAGAAAGGAGAGTTGGCACCACTAGCAAAGGAGAACTACAATCTTTACCAATTGAGTGACATATCCTGGTGCATCATTAAGCAAGTTTCCTCCGTCCCTTCTGATCTACCTAATGTATCTTCTTAAGATTTGGCAACTACCAGTTGTGTACTGCATGGGACATCAAAGAGTTGCTTACAGTTCTTGTAGAAATACTAATCAGCAAGTCATGTTGCCCCTGTTCCCTTTTCCTTTTCTCCTAACAAGCGTACTTGCACATTATATATAGTAAAAACCATACATATATTAGAGGTCAATAAAGGAGAACTCGGGAAGAAGACAAGAAAAATGGTAACCAGAACAGAACTATGTAATCAGCATAAATTATACTGCTGATGAAACATACAATTGCGACAAAGACAGAGTGCAAGGTTTTGTTAGCAAGAAAATTTAGTCAAAGCAGAAGTAAATGTAACTGGGGTATGTGACCTTCAGTGTTTAAGCAAAAAGAAACATTTGCTAGTCCATTAATCAGAAAAGCATAAACCATCAGAACATTTCCGCAATGTTAAATTACCAAACACTATGACAAAACTTAAGGCAGGGTATTCTTGCATTCATAAAGATATATTGTCGAAAGACCATCAATGAACTGCCTGAGACACAGAAGATGAACTAAATAATGCAAGCAACTGTACGGATCAGTAGGTACCAACAGTGGTCCAAGCTGGTGTGGCTTCTCAGAGCCTTCTCAGAGCAAATCTCATTGGATTTTTTCCCCATGATTAGGGGATAATCATAACCTAAGAGATAAAGACAGAACAAGTGGAAACTAGCATAGAAAATTATGCTACGAGCAAAGTTCTAAACTTACATATTCTCTTCACTAGATGGTGACTGCAGATTAGTTCCCAAGACATGTGCTGATATAATATGTAGGGGGGATAAACAAACTAAACCGCTTAAAAAAGCAGAATCACATCCAATGTCTAGCATCTCCTTCTTCTTCTTTGATAATCATTAGGTCTCTCATTTGCACTTGCACTGAATGATGTACAACAGGTCCTTTTTTTAATAGCATATATCTAATTGAAAATGGTAAAAGAATGTTTTAGCTTCTCATTTTTTGTGGTAGTGATTGGCCAGTGATTCGACGCAGACTTAAGGTGCAATAAATCTCGCTATAACATATTTTAAGCATCCCATTTGACCGATACAGGATAAAGCAGATTTTCAGATGTACTAATTTAAATCATACCCGACAATCACAGGAAATCAGGGAATAAAGATTATAGAAAGGATGAAGGAAACAGTTCTTCAAGACCCTAACTGTGTCTTTAAGCAAGAGAATAACCATTTGAAAACCATTTAGGTGTCTGGACATGAACATTTTTGAAAATTTGGAAGTTTTTAAAAAGCCCTGTTTTGCTAAAGATTTTACAAAAAGATTTATGCTAAATAATTTTTGGGTGGAGAAGTGCTTTGAGGCACTTTTTGAACCATAAATCTTTTTCCCCTCACCAAACTTCAAAAAACTAAAACTATCGACACATTCTCTTGCACAAACTCTTTTCTCCAAAAGAGATTATCAAAAACCTTTTTCCAAAAACTATCCAAATTTCTTTAGCTTTTCAAAATAAACGTGCTGAAAAGACAAAATTGAACACTAAAGTGGTTGATTTTCATAAAACGAAATAAAGAAACAATCTGCTCCATCCTTCCAGTAATTAGGCCACAATGGTATTTAAGTAGAAGAACTTCGATCATAAAAGCAGTTACTGAAAATCTGAAAAAGAAAAAACAACACTCCTCCAGTGTTAGAAAATAAGATGTTTGATCCAATAGACTAAATACAGAGCATAAAAAAGAGGCTTCAAGTTTAACAACTCAGTTTGCAGCAAAAGTATCATTACTAGGCAGAGAAAATGAAGTGTTGGTTCCCATAAATAAAAGATGCTTACATTAGGAAATCTCTATATCAAGTACAATGATGGTACCAACCAGGAAAAACACCGATGACAAACCAGTGGATGTTTACTCAGAGATGTCCAACTAAATATACTCCCCCGGTCCACAATAAGTGACCAGTTTGCTTTTAGCACGCCCATTAAGAAAATACTAAATTCTATACAAAAATACCTAGTATGACTAAACTACCCTTAATTAAATATTGGTCACATAGTTATAGTGGCATTTACTTCTCTTCTCAAATCACTACATTATTCAAAATAAAATTTGAAACTTTTGCTAAAATTTTAAGAACGACTTTGAGAAAACAAACTGGAGTCTTTGAATGACTTTTCAGTTGCTGCTACTTAATTTTAGTAATTTAATGTGAGGAGTGAGAAAACTTTTTAGGGATATGCACATAAGGGTAAAAGAGTAAAAACAAATTGAATTTTTTCTTGATTACATAATTGGACACTTATTTTGGACCAAAATGAAAAAGCAAACTGGTCACTTATTGTGGACTGGAGGAAGTAACTTATAAGAGCCAAACATCGCCTAGGCACACAAAAATATCTGCACATGGACATTAAAGTTTGCCAACCATTGTCCATATACTAAAAAGATTCCATTCTCTTTGCATAATTGCAATGGAAGTAACAAAGACGCTAACTGGTCGGTTCTTATTGCTAAGATCAATGCCAATACATAGTAAAGATATATCACAAGGGATTTGATTGTTCTTGAAGAATCATTTGATCAATATGGGAGCTAATTCAAACAATATAATATGTTTAAAGAGAAAGGTAAAAGTATTTTGTTAAACCGTTTCTCAGGTTCTTTCTTTTCCCATTTATTTCACTCCTTTCTCCAGGGAAGTATAGGGTATTCGGTTGCAGACAAGTTCATAGACTATTATACATAAGCAGCATAACAATATAAACTTTGCTTGTACAAGCTGACGCTGAAGCTTAAACAGAAAGCAGAGATGGAGAACAGGAAAACAATCTCAATTTATATAAACGGATATACTTACATACAAGCTGGTATTCTTTGCTTGGTAACACAAGTTTGTTCAGTACGATAAAATCTTTGGCAAAAAATTGTCTAAAAGACTTCCAAAAAGTACTAATCTCGCTTAAACTTCAGCTGCATGAACCACTTCTTCATCGTCTTCATCACTTTCATTATCTTTTTCCTCACCTGTGCCTAATAACAAACTTTTCTGTTCTACTGGAACAGCGTTTCTTTTGTAGTTCCAAACAAGCATTGAAATGTAATCCTGAGGTGAAATCAGACCTTGTTCTTTAAGAAAGTTCTGTTGCTCATCCAGAGTTTTTCGGTCACTCAGCTTTATATATTCAAGCAGTGCCTTCTCATGATCAGGCCTCCAAGCCATTGGAAAGGGGGTATAATCAGTTTCAGGTACGAGGGACATACGGGTATACATGAGACCATCAATTGATTCCACCAGACCCATCCTCAGCAAATTATGGTATTCTGGTGATTGTCCTTTTTTCTCCTTCAGAGGACGACTTAGAGTCCTAGAACCAATCTTGTAAACCTTTGCCCGTGACCGAAGCTTATATTTTGCAGCATAGAGCTTAGCAAGTGAACCTCTAATGATATAAGAACAAAAATTAACAATCTTTTTTCTATTATCAGCATATCTGAACCACTCCACCATTGTGGCCAAAAGCTTATTCATCTGAGCATTTGTATGGGCTTGAGTAGCATGAAACATTCTAAAACACGGCTGTGGATCTGGATCCCTGTCTCCCTTGAGAAAGTTCAACTTTCTAAATTGTTTAATGCATTGTTTCAGGCTAGCTGTGACAGACAACAGTGTCCCTACACCCTTTTCACTAATGATTTTCCCACCAGTAGCAGTATATCTGAGTGTGGGATATACTACTCTACGGCACAATACATGATCAAGAAACATAATACCTTTTGTTATGTGTTCAATAGGAAGGCTCTCATTATCAAGCTTGAGCATGTATTTCTGATCACAGAACTCAATCAACTGCTTTCTTAGTGTTGCGGCATCTGCTCTTGGTCCCCTTACCCCTATTAGAATGTGACCACCAAAACGGATGTAGTCAATCTTCCTGGTCTTGTCAGGCCCACTCGTAGGAACAAATTCGGGCCAAGAAGTATTTCCTTGTTCTACTTCCCCTTCCGGACTATTCCAAATAACATCATTCTTTGAAGGCCGATAAAACTCCTGGATCTTACCTTCCATCCAGCGGTCCAACTCATCAAGGCAAACATTAGCCAAAAGCGGACTGAGTATACCACAATGACCCCATGAAGGAACTTTCGCGGCCTCCTCTGGAGCAAACCCAAAGAACGATTCCAGCCAGTATGGATCAGGCTTCGGCTCATCATCTGCTAGGACTCTCTTTTTCTGATACTTTCTTTTCGTCTTCTTCTTTTTCTCACCGTCATCAGGTCTGCTAGTTACAACAGGAGTAGTTAAAGCAGCCTTTATCAAATCAACTACCTTCTTATCACGTACATCTCTCATCAGCGCACTAATCACCATCCCAACCTTCATCCCGTCCAAAACCGTACTTAAATCTCCCTTTATATACCACAAATACCCCGCAAAGCTTCTCCTGATAACCCTCAAAGCCGTGTGCGCAGTCCTTCCAGGTCGAAAAGCGAATGACTTTTGCGAAAACCGAGCCTCATAAACTGGCTCCAATATCATAAACAACACTTCCTGAACAACCCTATCTTGAAACGGGCTCGGCTGTGTCGTAGTCAAGATAGCTTTAATCTTCCTCTTCGACAGCGACTCATAATCCGTCTTATCCCTCGGAGACTTAATGAAAAACTCCAACCTAGCCCCCCACTTAAACCTATTATCAAGAACTGCATTTCTCAAGGCCAACAAATCCTCAAGTGCTGACCGCGTTATCGCGCTCCGGGGCATATATGCGCCCGTGTCATCAGCAGAAACCTTTTGATAAGCCAATACCCACAATTCAAACCTCCTCAAATAATCAGTTAAATTAGTCACAGTTTTATCGGATTCTCGAAAACTATCAATCCACATTCTACAACAAAGTGATATACCATCTTCTTTCATTAAGGTGGCCGGATCATTCGGGTCCGGTGCTCTCCTATTAGTATGTGTGGAAGTGTACATATTTGCACTAAATACAGTGAACACATTATTTCTACGGTTACAAAAATTCAATTGTGGGATAAATAAAGCACAAATTTTTGGTGAAAAAACTGAAGTAATTTTCAGTACCCGATGACTGGAAATTACTATACGTTGATGCATCAGATATTTTGCATCTGTGAGAGAAAATTCTTCGAATAATTATTCAAAACTTAAGTTGAAATGAAAATTTGAACGAAATTTGAAGACAAATTGAGGTCTTACCATATATCCCTGGGAATGAATGTGAAAGAGTAAGGGAAAATGGGAAAACTGAAAACCCTTAAACCCTATTACTGAACCCTAAACGGTTTTTTGATCCACGAGCTGTTTCAGTTTAAATTTGGATTCAAATCGGGTTATCTCACCAGTTATTCGGATCCAATAATGAGGTCCAGTTTTGTAGAAATAGCACCATTTTTAGATCATGTTTTTTAAAAATAGCCACTGTCATGAAGTTTCACATATGAATTTTGAAACTCTACAAAAATAATTATTTTTTAATTACTAATAAGTGGTTATTTGTGAATTTTACCCATCTATATTCGGTTCCAATCCAGTCTGTTGTTATCAAATGACCTGCTCTATTTTTTTTTTCAAAGATGAGTACAAGTAGATTAAAAGAATCGTTTTAATTTATAGAGTTTAAGTGATAATTAAAGAGAATGGAAAAAACATTTAAGGAAACTGTTTAAAATAATATTCATGTCAAGTTAACTTTAAATTCACGTCTCTCTCTCTTCGTTTTTTTTTTTTTAGGGGGGGGGGGGGGGGTTAGGGTTGGGGGGATGATTTCCAAAACTAAGGTGGCTCGGTTGTCAAATGTAAGTATATTTATTGTTGAGAAAATCTCACTTTATACCCATTAATTCTAAACTATTTAGACTTTAATGCTCAGGCCCAAACTATTTACTACTCCTATCCATGGGGCCCAAACTATTTACCCGATTAAAATGAAATAGAAGTGGAAGAAACCTGGTAAGCAGAACAACACCGAATATGAAATATGAATTGGGAAGAAAGTCAGCACGAGAGGGTTGGTGCTTAGAGCTGTAAATGGAGTTCCATTCTTCCTCTATTTTCTTCTTCTTCTCTAAACCCATTAATTTTCTAGAGTTAACACTTGAATTCGTTTCCATTTCCATTATGGGGTTTAATTCTAAAATGATTTTCTCTTATTGTAGTATTCTGGAAAACGAGTTTGGGTGAAGAGAAAGAAGAAGGTATTAGTGAGAAACACACTTGTTTCTCACTAATACCTTCTTCTTTCTCTTCACCCAAACTCGTTTTCCAGTGATTTATTGTACAAAAATTCAAATCCACCATTGAAGGACCTTGAAGCTTTAAACTCATAACTTAGTTTGTTTGAGTTTTTAATTATTTTGATCCGATCCTATATAGGTTTGTTTGGAAAGTTGATTGGAGGTTGTAGCTAAAGTTTTAGTCAATTCGGTGGAGATTTTGTAGTAGATTTTAGAAGTTTGGGTTGAAATATAGTTGAACAAGAGAAGAAGACGAATTTGTATTGTATACTCAAATAGTATACAAATATACCATTTTGGTATATAATTCATTCCAACTATATACCCTATTAGTACAGTTATATACTATATTGGTATCATATGCTAGTTGAATCATTTTTTGGTTGTATTAGCTGCATTTATTAGTACAATATTTGATTTTCTTTTAATAATAGTAATATAGTTCAATATCTTGAAATACTTTATCACATTAATATGTGGTACACTATTTTTTTATTTTTCTCTTTATGCATGTGTGTTATGTAGTAGTAGTATAGTCATATAGTTGCCGGGAATTAACTAGTAAAAATGTATACCATGTTGGTATAGTTATATGTCATATTGGTATCATATGGTAGTTTGAACATTTTTTTGGTTGTTTTGGCTGCATTTTTAAGTGAATTCTACTCTGAAATTATTTATATGAACGTGATTTGCAGTGCTGGAAAATTTTTGTGCTGATGGATATAGATTATGTGTATTATGTAATAGTTTTTATAATTATAGGCAATTGTTGGAACGACCCATACAACTATATACCCTGTTAGTATATGGAATGAGCATGTTGCTTTGCGAATATTTAGCTTGCAATGCGAGCATGTAATTTTCTCATACTTTTATTGTATCCTTTAATGTTTTGGTACAGTAGTATAGTCACAGATAGTTGTAGCAATATTCTAGAGCAATCATATACTCTATTGGTATACATGTATACCATATTGGTATCATATGGTACTAGAAGTCTTTTTTGCTACTTATATTTTTATTGCATTTTCCAATATTTTATTATCATTTCTATTCTAACTAGTATATATGGAGATTTAGTGGCCGTAGATTATATTGTCTTGCTCCATCACTGGTTGGTGTTACTGCTAATGGTAGAGTATGTACTAATATTTGTAGGGGAGGAGATCAAGGTTTGCATGGCAATCACGTGGAATTAAAAAAGGAACAAGACATAAGGACAATAGGTCCTTAACTTTGATTTTCAAGTTCAAAAGTTAAGGACAGACAGTCCTTAACTTACAGTTACAAGTTCAAAAGTTAAGGATAATAGGTCCTTAACTTTGACTTACAAGTTCAAAAGTTAAGGACACTTGGTCCTGAAGTTTGAGTTCCAAGTTCAAAAGTTAAGGACATGTAGCCTTGAAGTCCTGAACTTAGAGTTACTAGTTCAAAAGTTAAGGACATGTAGTCCTGAAGTCCTGAACTTAGAGTTCCAAGTTCAAAAGTTAAGGACATGTAGTCCTGAAGTCCTAAAGTTAAGTACCAAAGTTAAGGACATGAGCATAAGAGTATTTTTGTCCGGGCAGTTAAAGTTTATTAAAGCAGTGGCTAAAGACTAAAACATTTTAAACGGTGACTTAAAAGTAAATACATGTGTTATTAGTGGCCAACCGTGCACTTCCCCCTTATTTCTGTCATTAACAAATCATTATTAATAAAAGATAAAAACAGTGTCATTAACAAAATCATTATTAATAAAAGACAAAAACAGTCAAACGTCAGATTTTAATGAGATTAGAATTCTGCAACGAGTTGCATTAATTCACTTATGTTTCGTCACTGTAGCCTCATGATATATTGGGTGTCTTTGTGCAATTGTGCTTCGAGTCATTTATAAACTACAATAATTACAGTCTTGATATATTCTAATGTTTTGTTAACTATCAACATCTTCGTTTCTAGCTGTATTACCTAACTATTTCTCTCCATAATGGAATTACCAAGTAACAACTAACTACTACTTGGTTTAGTTGATCTAGACGTGCGCGCGTGGGCTCATAATGCATCATTTACAATACATGATTATTTCTTGTTCAAATATGATTCATTTGATGTATTGAGTTTTTTATACAACGTATAATTTAAAATAGGTGTTTACTTTTAAAACGAAGTAAACTATATATTGTTTGCCACAAAGAGAATTTTTTTACATTTTTAATTATTTTAACACATATGTTACTAGGAGTAATATTTATATTCTTATTTCGAAGTATCAAAATAATATTACATAAATTCTTGTACCTTATAAATGTATTTAATTATGCGAAAATAGAAATAGGAATATAGTAATCGTTTGATTCAAAATCAGGATATGCATGATTATAATCCTGGATTAAAACGTTTGTCATGTGGTAGGGACAAAGTTAAAAAGTTTGTTGCAATAGTACATATATATCCTAATTATTAATTGCACAAAAGCTGTAGGTCCTTTCTGCTTTAATATATTTCACCTAATTCCTTCTTCTTTTTCCTAGATATTTTTAAAATAAAAAATTTCAAAATAGATTACGATATGATATATTATAGAAATGTATTGAAAATTATATTTAATTCAAAAAGTTCAACAATTCATTTCATTATATCAACACAACAATATTTTTTAGTCACCAAATTCGTAATCATTCAAAAGCAACTATATTTCCTAGCTCATGTAGTGAAAATTGAGTCAATTATTTCCATTTTCAACTTTTTAAATTCGTCAAAGTTGTCATACTATATCGACCCAGTTGGCTTTAAAAAAAAATCTAAAATTACAACTGGTGGGACATTCTGATATTTCATATACGTGATAAGTCTTTAATTTGCTTTCTTTATTAAAGGACAGGATTTTAATAGCACTATCTGTACCACAACTTAATCATGGACTCTATTCAACAAGTGGAACTGCAAATCCCAGGTTTGTCACTGATTTTATTTCCATTTCAAAAGTCATATATTTCCCATTTTTCTTAGCTCTTATTCACTCTTTATGATCAAAATTTGATACTTCTCTTGGTAAAAATGATTTAAGAACCACGGTCATGATCAGTAGCGTATGCAAGATTTCCGCTAAGGAGTTCAAAAAAAGAAAATTTTAAAATATTAAAAGAGATTGAGGCCAGTGGGAATTGAACCAACAACCTCCTTCGACCACTAAGCTATACTTTTGGGTTGTGTCAAGCAGATTCACAAAATGGATTTTGCCTTATGTGTACAACATAATTTTCCGGCAAAAGGGGTTCAGGTAAACCCCCTTCTGCCCCCCATAAATCCGCCCCTAGTCATGATTAGAGGTAGAGCCAAGATTTGAAGTTTTTAGGTTCTGAACTTGCTATTGAACTCATAGCTTGTTTTAGTTACTGAGTTCGTAAGTAGTAATATTTATACTACATATTTAACATATTTCCCTAATACAAATAGAGAGTCTAAACAAACGCTACTGGATTCGTTCGAACCCCTAGCTAATATTGTGGCTCCACGCCATGTTATGATACTTAGCTTGATTAAGTGAATCATGCACTAAATAAGAATGAAATTTCTACAACTGAATTCTATATGTTGTGTTTCATTATAGTTTTCACTTATTTGATTACTATATAATGTTGTAGTGGCTGGCAAAGAATCAAGCAGAATACAAATGTTAGAAGATGACACAAATAACCAACAGCAGCAACTTTCAAGATTCAGTAAAGACTACAGTTGGTGGTTTAGAATATGTGTATACATCATTTTCCTACTTGTTGGACAATCTGCAGCTACACTTTTAGGAAGATTTTACTATGATAAAGGTGGGAATAGTAAATGGATGGCAACATTTGTTCAATCAGCTGGTTTTCCAATCTTGATTCCACTCTTGTTTCTCTTTAAATCTTCAAAAATTGCATCCTCCTCATCGTCCGAAAAACCATCAAAATGTCACCTTTATCTCCTCTATGTATTTTTTGGCTTACTATTAGCAGGTAACAATTTGATGTATTCATATGGTCTGTTATATCTTCCTGTCTCAACTTATTCACTCATTTGTGCATCTCAATTAGCCTTCAATGTCCTGTTCTCGTTCCTATTAAACGCGCAAAAATTCACAGCTTTAATACTCAACTCTGTAGTGATTGTCACAATTTCAGCTTCACTACTAGCAGTTCATTCTGAATCTGATACTACTAGTACAAAATCATCAGTTGGAAAATACGTGATCGGATTCGTATGTACTGTTTCTGCTTCAGCAACTTATGCACTATACCTGTCTTTATTAGAACTAACTTTCAAGAAGGTGATCAAAAGTGAGTCATTTGACACAATATTGAAAATGATAATTTATACATCATTTGTAGCAACGTGTGCTTGTGTTGTGGGGCTATACGCGAGCGGAGAATGGAAAATTTTGACAGCAGAAATGAATGGTTTTCAGAAGGGAGAAGTTTCATATTTGATGACATTGATTTGGACTGCTGTTATTTGGCAAATTGGTTCTGTTGGTTTATTGGGGTTGATATTTGAAGTGTCTTCTTTGTTCTCTAATGTGATAAGTACTTTAGGTTCACCTGTTGTGCCAGTTCTTGCTGTGATTTTCTTCCATGATAAAATGGATGGTGAAAAAGTCATTGCATTGTTGCTTGCTCTTTGGGGATTTCTTTCTTATATTTATCAGAATTATCTTGATGAGTCTAAAGCTAAGTCCTCAAATTCTGATGTTGACAATTCTTCTCAAAATGGAATTATAAAGGATTTGGACCGTAAACAATAGCAGTTACAGCCATGTTTGCCTTTGTTTGGAATGAAGATGGATGAAGCATGGAACTGATGAAATTCGGGGAAATATGGAAGCATACTTTATTATAAAGTCAATGGGATTTAGGAAATACTGTTTACATCCAATTTCATCATATATTCTCTGTTGTTATGCAAAAAATAGTTGCATGCTTCTTGTCCTTTTTTTTTTTTTTTATGTACTATAATCATTATTGAGAGTTGTATGGCGACTTTTGAATGATATCTGAATTTTAAGTTTGTGTCAGTTTTAACTGTTGGGTTTTGTTATTATTTATTAATAACAAAAGAGGTGTGAATGGAAAATGGTGGGAAAAGAAATAGAGGGAAGTGAAATTTTGAATGAGTTCATTTCACTAATGCACTTTGTCCCTCATTGGTAGAAGGAAAGAAAATCTTTGTGTATATATAGAGAAGCTCATCTTTTAGCTCTTAAAGAGTTAAGAAGAAGGCAAGCTTCGCGCCATTTCTTTCTTGGATTATTTTAAATCCGTTTTAATTATCCCGCAATATTTCCAACAGCTATGGCTGTTCTGAAACAGTGTCAAACCTGTTCCAACAGCCATGGCTGTTCTGAAAGGTTGTAAACCTTTTCAGAAACAGTACCAAATTGGCTATAAATATTCCTTCAAATCCGAGAATATTTACTTATGAAATTTTCTGATAATCTTCTTCTTCTTCTGCACAAAAATTCCAGCGTGTTTTACAGCCTTCGAGTGGTTCGCTGTTCATCGGCGTTTTTGATACCAACACTCCGATGAGTTAAACCGTTCTATCCTGGGAGGTTATATTCCAGAACCTCGGGTACTTGAGGGGAATAATTTCCTTAAGGACACACTGTGTATTCAGTAGGCTCGATCTGTTCCTATACCGTTTTCGAAATTTATTTTGAAGTTCAAATACTATTTTCAGAATTTATTTCTACTAACTTTCTGTTTCTGCTTTCAGAAAGATTATTGTTTTTATTTATTTACAGCAATACAGATTGATAACAATCTTAAGGAAATTATTTTATTATATTCTGTATTCGGTCTGAATTTTACTATTCTGATTTGAAGATATAAAAACTTCATCAGAGTATTGAAATTTAGAAAACGATTTGAAGAACATAAAAACTTCATCGTTTTTCTGTAAAACAGTATATAAAAAACTTCGGTTGTTTTTTATTACGTACTGTTTATTGATTACAGTATTATTTACTGTTCTGGTTTTGCCATTAGTTGAACTCTTCTGTTGTTGACAATGAGAAATGGAAATTGATAACGGAAATCCTTCTGCGACTGTTGGTGCAACGACGATAGCCTCGTCAAGCCGCACTGCTGTTCCTCCGGCCGAGAAACCGGGGAAATTTTCTGGAGCCAACTTCAAAGGATGGCAGCAAAGGGTGTTCTTCTGGCTTACCACACTTGGTATGCAGAAATTCACTACTAAAGAGCCTCCAGTGCCTGCTGCGGACATGCCGGACAATGAAAAGTTCATGGTTGTTGAGGCGTGGAAGCAGGCAGATTTTCTTTGCAAAGGCTATATCTTAAGTGCTTTAGAGGATGACTTGTACAACGTGTACAGTGCAATGAATACTTCGAAAGAATTATGGGACGCACTTGAGAAGAAGTACAAGACAGAAGATGCATGCTTGAAGAAGTTAGTGGTTGCCAAGTTTCTAGACTATAAAATGATAGACAACAAAACTGTGGGAACCCAAGTTCAGGAGCTTCAACTTATTTTTCACGATCTTATTGCTGAAGGTATGGTCGTGAATGAAGCATTTCAAGTGGCTGCTATGATTGAAAAATAGCCTCCTTCGTGGAGAGATTTCAAGAACTATCTTAAGCACAAGCGCAAAGAAATGAAGTTGGAAGATCTTGTGATACGTCTAAAGATCGAGGAGGACAACAAAACAGCCGAGAAGAAGTCTCGTGGAAATTCAACGATCATGGGAGCTAATATCATTGAGGAGACTGCTCCAAAAAGTAAGAAGAGGAAGAGGTCTTCTGGACAAACTAAGGAGCAGAACAAAAAGAAATTCAAGGGCAGCTACTACAATTGTGGAAAAGTTGGTCACCAAAACCCTAATTGTCGTCTCCCGAAAAAGGATAATAAGAAGGGACAAGCCAACATAGCGGAGAAGAATGATGACATTGATGATCTTTGCGCAATGCTTTCGGAATGCAACCTAGTCGGAAATCCGAAGGAGTGGTGGATTGACTCTGGAGCCACTCGACATGTTTGTGCTGTCAAAGAAGCATTTGCGACTTACTCTACTGCTGGTCCCGAAGAAGAAATTTTCATGGGAAATAATGCAACAGCCAAGATTGAAGGTTATGGGAAGATATTCCTGAAGATGACTTCCGGCAAGGTGTTAACGCTCAACAACGTTCTTCATGTTCCTACTATTAGGAAGAATTTAGTTTCTACTTCTTTACTTGTAAAGAATGGATTCAAATGTGTATTTGTTTCTGATAAAGTTGTTGTAAGCAAGAACGAAATGTATGTTGGAAAAGGCTACCTCACGGAGGGCCTTTTCAAACTCAATGTAATGGTTGTTGATAGTATGAATAAAATTTCAGCTTCTTCTTATTTATTGGAGTCAAATGATTTATGGTATATTCGTTTAGGACATGTCAATTATAAAACCTTGCGGAAGTTAATTAATTTAGAAGTATTGCCTAAATTCGAGTGTAATAAATCGAAATGTCAAATATGTGTTGAATCTAAGTTTGTAAAACATCCTTATAAGTCTGTTGAAAGGAATTCAAATCCTTTAGACTTAATTCATACTGACATTTGCGATATGAAGTCGACACCATCTCGAGGTGGAAAAAAGTATTTTATTACTTTTATTGACGATTGCACTAGATATTGTTATGTTTATTTGCTTAATAGTAAGGATGAAGCAATTGAATCATTTAAGCAATACAAGAATGAAGTGGAGAATCAATTGAATAAAAAGATCAAAATGATTAGAAGAGATCGAGGTGGAGAATATGAATCTCCGTTTGCAGAAATATGTTCGGAATATGGAATTATCCATCAAACTACTGCACCTTACACACCTCAATCCAACGGAATTGCGGAAAGGAAAAATCGGACATTAAAGGAAATGATGAATTCTTTATTAATAAGTTCCGGATTACCGCAGAGTTTGTGGGGGGAAGCTATCCTTACAGCTAACCGAATTCTCAATAGAGTACCCCACAGCAAAACGCAATCTATTCCATATGAAAAATGCAAAGGAAGAAAACCCAACTTGAAATATTTCAAAGTGTGGGGGTGTCTAGCAAAGGTACAGGTTCCTTTACCTAAAAGGGTTAAAATCGGACCAAAAATAGTAGATTGCGTTTTTATTGGATATGCGACAAACAGTAAAGCATGTCGGTTTTTGGTTCATAAATCCGATAATCCCGAGATTCATGTTAATACGGTAATGGAATCAGATAATGCTGAATTCTTTGAAAGCATCTATCCGTATAAAACTGAATGCGAGTCGTTAAGTGAAAGACCTAAACGACCTCGGAAATAACCAAAGAAAAATACTCCAAGTATAGAAGATCCAAGGCATAGCAAGCGTCAAAGAATATCTACTTCCTTTGGATCAGATTTTGTGACATTCTTGCTTGAAAATGAGCCTCAAACTTTTAAAGCAGCTATGTTGTCTTCTGATTCAGCATTTTGGAAAGAGGCAGTCAATAGTGAGATTCAATCAATTTTGGATAACCATACATGGGAATTGGTTGATCTACCTCCAGGAAATAAGCCTTTAGGTTCGAAATGGATCTTTAAACGAAAAATTAAAGTTGATGGCACTATTGACAAATATAAGGCAAGACATGTTGTCAAAGGCTATAGACAAAAGGAAGGCCTTGATTACTTTGACACTTACTCGCCAGTAACAAGGATAACATCTATTAGGGTGTTAGTGGCACTAGCGGCCGTGTATGGCCTTGAAATCCATCAAATGGATGTTAAAACAGCTTTCTTAAATGGAGAATTGGAGGAAGAAATTTACATGGAACAACCTGAGGATTTTGTGGTTCCTGGTAAAGAAAAGAAAGTGTGCAAACCTGTTAAGTCGCTTTATGGACTTAAACAAGCACCCAAACAATGGCATGCAAAATTTGACCAAACAATGTTGGCAAATGGATTTAAAATCAATGAGTGTGACAAATGTGTTTACATTAAAAATACTCCAGGTCATGAAGTCATTGTTTGCTTATATGTTGATGACATATTGATAATAAGCAAAAGTATGGCAGATATAAATGCTACAAAGCGCATGTTGGCTAGCAAATTCGACATGAAAGACTTAGGAGTTGGTGATGTGATCTTAGGAATCAGAATTCACAAGACTCCACAAGGTCTAGCATTATCACAGTCTCACTATATTGAAAAGGTACTTGACAAGTTCAAGTATTTGGATTTCAAAATTGCCAAGACTCCAATTGACGTGAGTTATGCACTTCAAAAGAATGAAGGTGAAAGTGACTCACAACTGGACTATGCAAGAGTATTGGGAAGTTTGATGTATATCATGAATTGTACGTGACTAGGTATAGCATGTGCTATTAGCAAACTGAGTCGGTTTACAAGTAATCCCAATCAAATACATTGGATGGCAATGAAACGAGTTTTGGGATATCTGAAACATACCCAAAATTATGCTTTGTATTATAACAAATATCCTTCCGTGATCGAGGGATATAGTGATGCAAATTGGATCACCGGATCATCTGAAGTTAAATCCACGAGTGGATATGTTTTCACAATTGGGGCTGGAGCAGTGTCTTGGAAATCATCCAAACAAACATGCATCGCCCGTTCTACAATGGAATCTGAATTCATAGCTTTAGATAAGGCTGGTGAAGAAGCTGAATGGCTCCGGAATTTCTTGGAAGATATTCCATTTTGGCCCAAACCTTTGGCACCTATTTGTATACATTGTGATAGTCAAGCGGCAATAGGTAGGGCAGGGAGCGTTATGTATGACGGAAAATCTCGTCATATTCGACGGAGACACAATACCGTTAGACAACTACTCTCCAGTGGTGTTATCACAATTGACTACGTAAAGTCAAGAGATAACGTGTCGGATCCACTTATAAAAGGCCTATCTAGAGAGGCAGTTGAAAGATTATCAAAGGGAATGGGGTTAAAGGCCTAGGACAAGTCATCATGGCGGTAACTCTACCTAGCAGACTGGAGATCCCAAGGTTCAAAGAGATCAAACAAAGTTATGAATGACGGTTCAACATTGTCAAATAACTCAACCCATTCTCGTAATGAAGACAATGTTCCAAAACGAGGTAAAGCATTAAGGCTTTTTGATGAGTCAATAAAGGTTAAAGCTTTTTAATGATTTGCTAAGTCTGGCAGGATATGACCAGATAGTGTGTCTTTAGGATTACACGATTAGGAATCACCTATGTGAGTGTGAAGTGTAATCCGCTTCAAGGAGAATGAAAGTAAAGTCCCATTCTCTAAGCACTCATGAAACCAAGCGGTGTTCGTGGCTGAAACGAACACAACCGTGAGAACCATAGATGGTTAAGGATTGATTGTGTGACTTATGTTGTCTAGGTATACAACAAAGCTCGACGGTTCAAAGATATCAAATCTACCGATTGACCGAGTATATCCGATATAAGTTCACTACGGAAAGTTCAAAGGGAAACCTACTTATCCAGATGCAATTAATTCTTGCATGTAAAACATACACACGTCCGTGCATTCCTTTAAGTTTATAGCCATTCCCCATTCATGTGGGGGATTGTTGGGTTTTGTTATTATTTATTAATAACAAAAGAGGTGTGAATGGAAAATGGTGGGAAAAGAAATGGAGGGAAGTGAAATTTTGAATGAGTTCATTTCACTAATGCACTTTGTCCCTCATTGGTAGAACGAAAGAAAATCTTTGTGTATATATAGAGAAGCTCATCTTTTAGCTCTTAAAGAGTTAAGAAGAAGGCAATCCTCGCGCCGTCGTCGTCGTCGTCGCTCGCTCAGCTCGGCTTCGGCTTCGGATTTGGTCAAAGATCGAATTGGCTATAAATATTCCTTCAAATCCCAGAATATTTACTTATGAAATTTTCTGATAATCTTCTTCTTCTTCTTTTGCACAAAAATTCCAGTGTGTTTTACAGCCTTCGAGTGGTTCGCTGTTCATCGACGTTTTTGGTACCAATACTCCGGTGAGTTAAATCGTTCTATCCTGGGAGGATATATTCCAGAACCTCGGGTACTTGAGGGGAATAATTTTCTTAAGGACACACTGTGTATTCAGTGGGCTCGATTTGTTCCTATACCGTTTTCAAAATTTTTTTGAAGTTCAAATAATGTTTTCAGAATTTATTTCTACTAACTTTCTGTTTCTGCTTTCAGAAATATTATTGTTTTTATTTATTTACAGCAATACACATTGATAACATTAACGTATTGATATCAATATATCTTTACAAACTTACGTGCAACCTCCAACCAGCATAGGTACCGACCAACATATCAGAATATAAACCTTTGGATTCATATTTCACTCTCTTAACTGTGAAACAAATTGTTCATTGATTTATGAATCCAATATGGCACAATTTATACTATGCACTTTGGGATGTATTTTATAATATGATATTGATTATTATTATTTCAAACAAGTAGTAAATGAATTACTTCTCCTGTGGTTGGAAACAGTTCAGGCACTCAACATGCACTCTATTATGTACCTATCTTAAGCACTTCAATTTGTTTGCACTCAACATGTTGAATTGGCAAAATTTACGCATTAGTGCGTTATTAATAGTTTGTAACAAGAATGTGTGGGAAATAGTACACGCCTTATTCTTTCTGTGACGACACAAAATCCCTCCGAAGGAGTCGTGATGGTATTCAGTCTCTAAAATTAGGTAAGCCTAATACATACCGGAATAGTAACAAGTTCTACTAAACAGCTACCAAATATGAACCGGAAATTTCTAATTAAACCGAGAGTCTCAACATGATACAATATCCCAGAATCGGTAGTACAAGTAATAAGCCTTTCTAAGAGTAACCATATATAATGAATACATCACTGTTCCGGAATAATAGGAAACAATGAAAATAAATACAACAGAAGGTAACTTTGGAGCATGCGAACGTCCAGCAGGTGTACCTTGAAGTTTCTAGCCGTACAAGCCTGTCTCAAAACCAAACTCGATCCGAAGTACCTAGCTCTGCACAAAAATGTGCAGAAGCGTAGCATAAGTACACCAGGTACCTGGTAAGTATCAAGCGTAACCTCGGTAGAGTAATGACGAGGCCAGGTCAAGACACCTACCAGACATGTTAACCTATGCAGGATATAGCATAGAGCTAACAAGGAAACATCAATTTAAGGCCAATAGTAGAAGGATTCCAAATTACATTCAACAGTGAAAATAATGGGAGCACGAGTAGCAACGAGAAACACCCAAATAATTAAGCAACAACATAGCCGGGGTACAGGTGAGATATGAATGTGTCCAAGCAAGGGAAATCGATGACAACTCAATCAATCAAATCATTTCTAATGCAGGAATTTCAACAAGAATTATCCCAAATATCACTTCTTGTAATCTCAGATCATAAGTCCCAATTTCCAAACTTTGCACACAAGGCACCTTGTTCCCACATTTTCCAAATCATTTTCGCACGGCAAAATTCACGTGCTACCCGGTACATAGTATCCGTGTCAAATGCTAATAAATAATATTTAAGGGATTTATTCATGTCACGACCGAAAATAATTGGCTGCGACGGGCACCCGGTGCCTTACTCAACCGAGTACCAAAGTAACGTATCTTTCGTATAATATTATCATAGGTAAATGGACCAGAAAGGTTGTCATGAGATGACTAGAATAAAGCATGAGGGAATACTCTATACCAACTTATACATATGACGTACAGGCCTATAAGACCAAAATAATCACTCGTACACTGAACATAGGCCGACAAGGCCATACAATCTTTCATATACATGACATATGTCTACAAGCCTCTAAGAGTAGATAAGTACCATAAAGGTCAGGACAGGGTTCCGCCATACCAATCAATACATGTCCAAATCATACTGACCAAATAAGCAACTCCGGAGCAAATGGAGCGCACCAACACCTTCCACTGAGCTGATAGCCTACTTGGAGGACTCTCAACCTATCTATCAGGACCTGCGGGCATGAAATGCAACGTTCCCGGGCAAAAGGGACGTCAGTACAAATAATGCACCGAGTATGTGAGGAATGAAAATCAGTAACTAAAAGACATTATAGAAACATGGAGTAAAATACTCAACATGTAAGTCTGAATAGCTCTGTGAACCATTTAATATTTTTAATGTCATGCATATGCGTATAAATGTCATATGATGCATAGGTATATGCGTATGTAACATCATCAAGCCTCTGAAGGCATCCCGTCATATCATCTCGTCCACTGTGGGCAAAATCATCAACATATACCAGCTGATCAGGTGGTGGTGCGTATATAACGCCATAACCTTTCCTCATACCCCATATACATACATACATACATACATACATACATACATATATATATATATATATATATATATATATATATATATATATATATATNAAAATTAAGCTAATAAGAACCAATTACTGACATTCGAGTCAAATTTGAAGCAATTGCATTGGAAGAACACAGACACACATAAAAAGAAAGAAGGAAATTGGGAAACTCACTGATTTCGGTTTTAATGCATTAACTTGAGATTGGCTCGAGATGACTTGGCTTGAAATTGCTTGACAATTACTAGTGTTTAACCGTGTGTTTTCCATGAGAAAATACATCAAGAACATAGGCACCTCTAGTACTTCTATGAATAGAGTTATTTATGAGAGTTGTGCGTTATACTCGTTTCGTGTGTGTCGTATGGATCATGACAAAAGGAAAGAAGGGATATTCTTAACATACCTGAGTCGATTCTCTTAACGGTCCCTCTAACCCATGTCTTTTGCTAAAAACACGTAACGACGAATCGTAGAAGGAAAAAATCCGTATGATGTTCTTGAGAAAGATTATACCAGGCTCCCTTAGAATTGCAAATCCCGTTGTTATTATGTAGTATAACTTCGTATGAATTTGCTGAAGAAGATCCGTTACTTGTAGCTTTAGATATATGCAGAGATGTCTTTTATCCTAGTGGGTGTGGTCCCCCTTAGGAGATGACTTGGCCACCAAAATTTCTCTAATATTGCCACCTTGTTACTTGAGTTAAGACTCATTATTTGGGCTTTGATCAAGGCTTTATTTGGCTGCCACGTTGGGAGCTTATTAAGCTTATCCAAATAGCTTAACTGCATAGTTAATCTCCCACTAAAAATCCATAATTAAATAATTATCCACATAATTAAGAATTATCTCAAATTACTTAAAATACTACTCACTTTTAACACACTTTATATACCTTATATCATGGTCATGTGGTACCTTGTATGGCACAAGTCCATAAATACCGGGTATTATAGCTTAGACCGTTATTTATCCCAAATTGACAACCTTCAACGAAACTCATTTTCTTTAATTCGTTTACCCTCTAAACTTTACGACATTTACTTATCGCCTGTTATAAATAGCATAAATGCTTATAAACTCAAAATAATCTTATCCTTGAACTGATGTCAATTATCTTATGACAAATTCAACGTGCAATACTACGGGGTGTAATATCGTCGTAATACTGCGGAGCGTAACATCGACGTAATACTGCAGGGTGTAACATCATTCCCCCTTTGGAACATTAGTCATGTTGACTGATGCACTTATCGGTCTCATAACCGGGCAGCTCTTATGAATGGTTTAATACTGTCCTTTCCATCTAGGCAACTGTTATGTGAATAAATCCAAAGTCAAGGACATTCCCACCTTTAGGCCTCTTTCTCACACCACAGCTTGAGGCCCAAATTCTTCCTATCTCGTAACTGTTGCTACCTTCTGTCATGCAGCCTGTACGACTTTTTTCTTGTATGTGCGCCTATGCGACTCTTCCCTCTAGCTTTTAGCCAATCTCTAGGCCTCATTTTGTGAACATATGCATAGCTATGACAAGTTGTCCCTCTGGGAACCTATAGGTGTACTGTAGTTCTTTGCTCGGTACTTTGTTGAATATTGCTATATCTTATTTCATAGACCCGGTTATCTATCCGTACGACTTTACAGCATTTAGAAGGTCATACTATACCATAACTCTTACTTCGATTTATCGATACTGAGGTCTGCTACCAAACTCCAGGTTACTCTCGTTGCTTATCCTATATGTATAAATCTAAGTCCTTTAATGCTTCTTCATTATTGTTCATCTTAAGAATGATGGCCTAATCTCATCTCATAATGTTGAACTTTTATCCATCTATTGTTGGTTCACCTTAATGTTGATCTATAATCTACCACCGATAACTTGGCCTCTTATGTAACACTGCCGTTAGGGCTCACGTCTCATCAGGGAACATCTGAAATGATTAGATTGATCCACCTAGGGGCGATACTATACTTCCATAACCGTATTTCATAGCATTCCAATGTGATTCACCTTACGTGGGTATTTTAATCCTGTACAATTCATGAAATCCCTTTTTTTCTTCAAATCATTACTCAATCGAAGGCCCAAACGTCATCCTTTATCTATCACAATTACACCCTCATTCTACTATCAGGGCAGCATTCCTTCTCTTCTAAATGCTACTAGTCTTAGGCTCCTTTGAATTCATTCAGGCTATAATGAGCTATCTATAACTTAGAGAAACCATCATCTCTCTTGTTTTCATGGGCTTAATCCCGAGGACTTATCCATTCTCGTCATATTCTCACTCGCCTTTTCTTATACTTACTCTTATCTTTCTAAAACCTTGTCGCTTTACCATACTTTAGCTTGTGACTTACACATTTATTTATACTACTCGCAACCTTCCTTCAACTTTCTTGCACCATACATTTCCTTATGTTATTCTGGAACGTCAAGCGAGAAATCACATCGTCTCTAACTCTTCTTTGCTTTCTTAACTAGACCTCTTGATACCTAGAAACCATAGGCTGGAAGATATGCCACTGACGATGACGCTATCATTCTTGGATACTGAATCCCCACGCTTCTAGCCTTCTATCCGAAGTATGGACTATTCACAACCTTTTGCATTTGGGTATCTCGTACGTTGTTCACATTTACCTTACTTACCTGTAGCACCCCGAAAAATTTCGAAGTACTTAAGCGTTATTAAGAAAGTTGATGTGTGCTAATTATATTATTTCGTGTGCAGACGAGTACTATTAATATGGTGGATATCAATTGGATATGATAATAAGTGTAAGAGGTATATTATAAGTGATATGGGGTCTAAGAATAGCCCTAAGTCCAAGTCAAGTTGGAAATTATATGATAGACTAAAGTTCCAAATAAGTAAGCACATGACCTAACTTTGGATGGGCATATATATATATATATATATATATATATATATATATATATATATATATATATATATATATATATATATATATATAAAGAGTTATGTGGATTACAACCTATTAAATGAAAGATCTTTGAGTCTAGTTTCTAACGCCTCAAACCGTTTGTCATTTGGACATTCCTAAAAGAAGTTACGACCATATTATAAAAGGCTAGTGGAGGAGTCTGCGGATGCGAAGCATCCGGGGCCGTGTCCAAAAGAATGGCTGGCACTGAAGTACTGCCATAGCATCCAAGACCGCGTCCGAAGCCCAGAAATCTGGGCCTACCAAGTCGGGGGAGAAAGTATTTTGAGTATTGGGGGTTAGGGTTCTTGAGGTGAAAGGGCGATTTTAAGCTCAGATCAAGTCCAATCGACCAAGGTAAGTTGTTAATGTTGTTTTGGGTTGATTCTTACTCAATATACATGAGTTCTAACATCATTCTTGCATCCAAATGCTAGATTTCATCATCAAATCTTCAAGAACACTAAAATTACCAAAGCTGTAATTTTTTAAGATTGAGATACTAGAGGTGATTTCAATGCTTCAAACTCATTTATTATGAGTAGTTAGAAGTATTTGAAGCTGTCACGACCCCATACCGGACCCGATCGTGATGGCGCCTCTCGTGAAGACAAGGCCAGCCGACACAATTCCCCAAATCGACCATTTTCCGTTAAAAGTTGTTTTTATACCATTTATAAACCGTTAATCTCATAATGAACATTTAAAAGAAAAATGCGGAATAATTACACAAGCCCGATATCGGGGTGTCACTAGTCATGAGCATCTACCAAGGTCTGAATACAACAAAAATAGTAAAATGTACTAAGTACAGAAATAAAAATGAGAGGAAGGAAGCGGTGCTGCAAACGTCGTGCAGCCACCTTGCTAACTCTGATGACTCCGCGTTTGAGCAACCAACACCCACTACCAGGTTCCGAAATACCTGAATCTGCACACGAGGTGCAGGGAGTAATGTGAGTACTTTAACCGAGTAAGTAATAAGAGTAAATAAAGACTGAGCAGAAGGAAACAATGAATCCACATTTATGTTAAACTCAATAAGCACACAGGCTACTAAATCAGAATACGAGTCAATCGCCTCTTTTAAAATCTAGCTTTTGGTAAAAATCATTTAAAATGCCTTCCGACTGATTCAGGGGTTCAATACCATTTTTAATAAAAGACCTGAAAACCATCATCGGCCCCTCGGGCAAAACATAGTTCAAAAACAGCCCCTCGGGCAAAACAGGAGTCATAAACACCTCCTAATAAGAAAATCTCAGTGGAAATAAAAAAAGCCAAATCAGTGATTAAGTTCTGAACATCTCATAAACCCCAGCTTAAATGAAAGTTGTTTAAAAATATTTATCTAACATTTTCGACAGAGGCTCAGTATAAAGATGAGTGAAAACAATCATTAAATCAACATATTCGATAGAAACTCACTCTAAAGAGAAGTGAAAATCAATAAGTTCATAATCGGGCCCCTCAGGCAAACATCACTCATGTGCATGTATATATCTATCGCCCCTCGGGCTAGCCTCTCAGTCACTCGTGACTCAACTCCTACCATTCAGCGCTCACACTCAGCACTCACGCTCAATAGGTACCATATAGTAACCGCTGCGGCGTGCAGCCCGATCCATATATCGCTGCGGCGTGCAGCCCGATCCATATATATAGTCGACTGCGCTTACTGGGGGTGTGCAGACTCCGGAGGGGCTCCTACAGCCCAAGCGCTATATCGCTGCGGCGTGCAGCCCGATCCAACATATCGTTGCGGCGTGCAGCCCGATCCATAGATATATAATCCTCACAACCAGGCCCTCGGCCTCTCTCAGTCATTAACCTCACAATCAGACTCTCAGTCTATCTCAGTCATCAACCTCACAATCAGACCCTCGGTCTATCTCAGTCATCAACTCACGATCACTCGGACCATCAGTAAAACAGGGAACCCAGCCCAAACAGTTTTCACATTTTTAAGAAATATATTGATAAAACCAGATTAAGACAATAACCAGGTAAAAACATGACTGAGGATATGCTTTCAAAATAAATAGAGTGAGGAAAAAATGTAAAAAATGCCCTTAAGGGTCTCAACAGGTCGGCACAAGGCTCCAAACATGGCATATAACCCAAAATATAATATCAATCTCTAGAACATAGAATATCATAAGGTTTCAAATCAAATACGTGACTTAACAATCGTACGGGACGGACCAAGTCACAATACCCAAAGGTGCACAACTCCACGCTCGTCATTTAGCGTGTGCGTCACCTCAAAATAACATGACGATGTGTAATCCGGGGTTTCAAACCCTCAGGACAGTATTTACAATCAATACTTACCTCGATCTGGTCCAAACTCTAGCCCGCGATGCCTCGCCCGCACGAATCGACCTCCGGATGCTCCAAATCTAGCCACAATCAGTATATAATCATTAAAATATGCTAAGGGAGCGAAGCCCACTCGAAAATATCTAATTTAACATCAAAATCCCAAAATTGCTCAAACCCGGCCCCCGGGCCCATGCTTCAAAGTCCGACGGAACTCACAAAATCCGACAACCCATTCAACCACGAGTCCAACCATACCAAAATTACTAAATTCCGATAACAATTCGGCCTCCAAATCTTCAAATCTTATTTTCAAATCCCTAGGTCCAAATCCCCAATTTACACCTCTAAAACATGTAATCTAGTCGGATTATTCGATGATAATTCAATATTATGGAGTAGAAATGATCACAAGTGACTTACCTCAATATTTCCCATGCTTTCTTGCTCAAAAATCGCCCCAAGCCGTGTTCTTTCACCAAAAAAACGTCACAATGAGCTAAAAAAAACGTAACAGCGTTAATAAATCCGATTCTGGTCGCTAAAGGCTTAATTCCCGTCGCTAAAAGGTCCAATCTGATCGCTAAAAGGTGTACACCAGATCTGATGCAACAACAGTCTTTAATTTCACTAAAAAGGCTCTAACTCCATCATACGAACTCGGAATTCGAACATAGTCCTTCAATCGAAACTCAATTCGGAGCTCGTTTGCTCAATGCGACATCCATTTTTCTCGTTAAACAATTAACTCATGATTCGCGTCAAAAACCCAATCGCGAGTTGATGAAATTGGACCAAACTTTCCAGATCACTCCTATAATTCATTATCAAAATTCCAGAAGCCTCAAAATCAAATTTCGATCTCTAAAACTAAAAATGGACCTTTGGATCATTACATGCTTATGCTCAAAATGCCAAAATCTTCTAAAAACCCTTCCAAAACATATCCGAGCCTCATGGGACCCCGACCAAATATGCCAACACACCCCATAACATAATTCAAACTTGTTCCAACCTTCGGAACGCTCAAAACAACATCAAAACATCAAATCACCCTCGGATTCAAGCCTAAGAATTCCAAAACTTCCGAATTCCGAATACGATCAAAAAGTCTATCAAACCTCGTCCGAATGACCTGAAATTTTGCACACACATCACAAATGACACAACGGAACTACTCCCATTTCCAGAATTCCATTCCGACCCCGATATCAAAATTTCCACTGCCGACCGAAAAACGCCAAATTTCCAATTTCGCCAATTCGAGCCTAAATCTACCATGGACCTCCAAAATACATTCCGGATGCGCTCCCAAGTCCAAAATCACCTAACGGAGCTAACCAAATCATAGAAATCCAAATCCGAGATCGAATACTGAAAAGTCAAAACTTGGTCAAACCTTTCAAATTTCATGCTTCAACTGAGAACTGTTCTTCCAAATTCATTCCGATTACCTTGAAAACCAAAACTAACGATTTACATAAGTCATAATACATCACACGGGGCAAGCCATGCCCGAGAACTGGCGAGAAAAGTGCAAAAGCTCAAAACGACCGGTTGGGTCGTTACATCCTCCCCCACTTAAACATACGTTCGTTCCGAACGTGCCTAGAGTTGTTCTAAAAGCCAACCAATCGCTGAATAACCTTACCATGCATATACCCGGGGTGATCCCACGTCACCCTATCTCATATAGGTCCGATAACACAATGAAACTGCATTTTTTACATTCCAACCTAGCCCATAAGCCTTAAAACCACATTTCCACTTCGGACATCATTCACAAGATCAGAATCTCACATCTATATTCTGAATAAGCCCGAACCAGCTGTAACAAACCATACCTGCAACCTCGGATGCAATTCCATGATAAACCACGTAACTCAAACGCTGGTAGCGATAACTTCTATTCACAACAACTGCACACAGCACCCGAATATCGATAGAAAAACTCTTATCAACTAAAGTCTCATCCCAACACTTTCATATACTGCCAATGATCCCTAAAACACGCGGTAAGCCATAACCATTCCCCAGATCAACCATTCATGAAACTTCTTCCTTGGCAAACACCATAGCAAATTTTCTGAGCCGAACCTCGATATTATCCTTCCAACATGCTGAAATCGAATCCATTCGTATTTATTAATGACCCTAACGATCTCCTCTAATCCAACACTACTCTGGTGATATGACACATCAATACAGGCCTAAGCCGCAACTTGCACAATACGCGCACCAATAAGCAACAGTCCGAACATACTCAAATCATGAAAACAGCTCAAATGAAAGAGCTGTACCTCAAGCTCACCAGTACCACCAGAACACAAGGTTGAGAACCCGTCTCATAGGAACAGAACACACGAATCTAACCCGCAAGGTCATACCTCCACATAACTTCGCTGCATTGCGCGACCCTACCCAAACACTGCTCCACATAAAACACCTCAAATCACTCTGCTCGAAATTGACGACCACGCGCAATTGATGTCTAGAACCAAAGTAAATCATCGTAACCACGGTGAAGCAAATACATAACACCGCACAACCCGAAGGACATAACCGAAGCGCCATCCGCCAAGCAATATCCAATACTCCTCCCGCTCGACTTCCACTATGAGACCCCAATAGAACCGCACCATATGTGCCTATAACCAACAAATCATAACACCTCGCGACACAGAAAGGTGACTCATAGACCTCCCCATATTACTAAAAAGCTCAATAACAATCGAATCAACACATCCCTCAACAATACAATTCGGGGTCAACAAAGCCGTCCCGATGCAGAACACACATCCATATAAGTCTACTAATGAACCATACACCAACTCTAGTCACTCACAACAGATAAATAACCCTCCGAAGGTTCACAATGACTGAATTATAGCACATACTGTCATCTGATTAACTTACCCACATCTTTACCGTCCTCAACCATGAGCTAACCTGCTTATGAGAACTTCCAGTCTCCAATTCCATAAAGCACATGAATTACCATATCTGATCCCAATTTCGCCGCTCGAATATACAACACACCTCTAATACTCAATCATCCCACGGGAGGTACACCTATAATTCTTCTGTGCCACCTAGCAAACTCGCATATCATCAGTCGATAAGACAAGATAGTGCCACAATATCAATAAAGCATCCATAACTCAAACACATCGCCCTTTCTGAAATGTATACCCTCATCAAGCCACACCAATCAGCAGTACCTTTTCCTTAATCATCTGAAATTGTCCGTGCTGTCTAAGAATTTTATGTCCTTCCTTTCAGAATTAAACCGTAACCTTACTCACGCAATTCTCCATCCTCCATAATATATTGCAGGTGCCATACCATCCTAGGATATCATGAGAACTTCATATCCCTTCCGAGCCACAAGCAACTATGTACTCAACTAACCAAGAACTTTCCATTGATCCCATATAGAAGAAAAACACTATACATCCCATGCTCCTCATGCTCATAGAAAATATACATCTCTAACCGTGGCAGAAAGCCATCAAGAACTCTCCGAATTTCATTTGCACAAACTAAACCGTCAGGACTGAATCCTTCTAACTCAACCAAGCTATGTAGGCCACTAAAACCCAAGAGCATTATCGCTAAACACCTATATAAACTCATTACCTCATAGGCATCCAAAGAACTAACCATATCCTTACCATACCGATCCGAGCCACTACCAAGCTATCCCATCTATCCGAGTTCCCTTCTGACTTACCTTCAACTTGATACTCCTTCTTGCTATAACATCACAATTTCTCAACCCAGACTTACCACACCGTCTAAGACTCATAAGCCGCTGAATACTCTCTTAAATATCCCTAAAAGCACCACCTTCAAAATACTTTACTCTGAAGAGACTTCCTACGAATCTAAATCCGTTACCTTTACTTTCCTGATACTGATACATAGAATCCCACAATTTATAGATTATACCACAAAGTCTTGACATCTTCCAATGAAAACTCAGTTTCTAACCATATATGCAACTTTACAATACCCAATTGTTATATGTAGAATCTTGAACACATTAGAACCATTCTCGCAAGTCATCCACTCTACTCAAACCGCAATTAGCTCGATCAAAAGAACCGAACAACATGTGCCTCATTAGCACTTCAGACACTGCAGAATGCAACCTCATCCCAATACAACCAAGCAACTTCCTGCTCTATGCACCGATCATCTTTTACCAACAACAACTCAAGACATTCTGAGATTCTCTTACACCTATGAAGCATGACATAACCTTTGTCAAAATTTTCCTTTACTCGAGACATCCTCGGTCTCAATCTCCATAAGCCATAACTGATTCACCAGTACGCCTCAAACTGGAACTAACATAGCACATAACCGTGCAATCGCCTAATCAATAGCAGACTCCCCCACTTGGCTCGAAGCCATAGACCACAACACACACAATAACTCATAACGCATATACCCTATTGCTGCCATAATACCATAGTGAGATTAAACTCAATCCTTCATAAGCTCGTGAAACACAGACCATCTGGTACTTTAAATCTTCTACAAATCTCGCATTCATCCTCGCAACAGTTAAGCCCACTCTCTTAAGTGACCCAAATTTAAATTTCAACATATATTTTTCACTTGTAAATGAGATCTTCGAACAGACAACATAAGGATCACACAACCTCAGAACACTCCGTAGGAGATAACCCACCTGCTTTGCCTCCAACTAACATTTTCGTATACATTCCACCATCATAAACATTACGTAGTCACTTAGTCTTCCTGAGTCTGAACTCATACCGCATCATGATTTTTTTTTACTTCACTCCCACAAGGAAACATGGAAAGATTCTTCACACGCCCATAACTCAGGGCTATACCTCGAATCAAGATGGAAATCAAGTACCTAATAGTTCTTCTATCCTCCAGCAGACCTTTCTCGTCGCTTCCAAATCATATGAATACATCTCGCAGTCACATCATACTCGTCACGTAACTATCCAGTCATCACTTCCCTTAATAGGGACACAACAGCACATATAGATCCAGAAACACGCGCTCACGCAATCAACACCTCGGTGCTCAAGCTATAGGCAAAAATCCAGCCTTGAGTATTCCAGACTGGCCCAACATCAACACACTAAGATCACATCTCGCCCCTCAATCAGGGAATCACGATCAATCGATGCAAATCTGATACTGAGCGCTCATGCGCGCACACGAACGCGTGGAAGGAATTCAAAGAGTTACATTTCAAGCTGAATCAAAGGACACACGATAAGAATTCAAGAATGTGAAGTTTTCCTAAAGGTTCTGCATACTCTCGAGGATAAATACAGACGTCTCCGTACCGATTCGCAAGACTCTACTAAACCTGCTCATGACTCGTGAGACCTATGTAACCTAGGATCTGATACAACTTGTCACGCCCCAGACCGAACCCGGTCGTGATGGCGCCTCTCGTGAAGACAAGGCTTGCCGACACAATTCCCCAAGTCGACCATTTTCCATTAAAAGTTGTTTTTATACCATTTATAAACCGTTAATCTCATAATGAACATTTAAAAGAAAAATGCGGAATAATTACACAAGCCCGACATCGGGGTGTCACTAGTCATGAGCATCTACCAAGGTCTGAATACAACAAAAACAGTAAAATGTACTAAGTACAGAAATGAAAATGAGAGGAAGGAAGCGGTGCTGCGAACGTCGTGCAGCCACCTTGCTAACTCTAATAACTCCGCGTTTGAGCAACCAACACCCGCTACCGGGTTCCGAAATACCTGAATCTGCACACGAGGTGCAGGGAGTAATGTGAGTACTCCAACCGAGTAAGTAATAAGAGTAAATAAAGACTGAGTAGTAGGAAACAATGAATCCACATTTATGTTAAACTCAATAAGCACACAGGCTGCTAAATCAGAATACGAGTCAACCGCCTCATTTAAAATCCAGCTTTTGGTAAAAATCATTTAAAATTCCTTCCAACAGATTCAGTAGGGGTTCAATACCATTTTTAATAAAAGAGCTAAAAACCATAATCGGCCCCTCGGGGAAAACATAGTTCATAAACAGCCTCTTGGCAAAACAGGAGTCATAAACACCTCCTAACAAGAAAATCTCAGTGGATATAACAAAAGCCAAATCAGTGATTAAGTTCTGAACATCTCATAAACCCCAGCTTAAATGAAAGTTGTTTAAAAACATTTATCTAATATTTTTGACAGAGGCTCAGTATAAAGATGAGTGAAAACAGTCATTAAATCAACATATTCGACAGAAACTCACTCTAAAGAGAAGTGAAAATCAATAAGTTCATAATCAGGCCCCTCAGGCAAACATCACTCATGTGCATGTATATATCTATCGCCCCTCGGGCTAGCCTCTCAGTCACTCGTGACTCAACTCCTACCATTCAGCGCTCACACTCAGCACTCACGCTCAATAGGTACCATATAGTAACCGCTGCGGCGTGGAGCCCGATCCATATATCGCTGCGGCGTGTAGCCCGATCCATATATATAGTTGACTGCGCTCACTGGGGGTGTGCAGACTCCGGAGGGGCTCCTACAGCCCAAGTGCTATATCGCTGCGGCGTGCAGCCCGATCCATATATATATATATATATTGATGCGGCGTGCAGCCCGATCCATAGATATATAATCCTCACAACCAGGCCCTCGGCCTCTCTCAGTCATTAACCTCACAATCAGACTCTCAGTCTATCTCAGTCATCAACCTCACAATCAGACCCTCGGTCTATCTCAGTCATCAACTCTGGATCACTCGGACCATCAGTAAAACAGGGAACCCAGCCCAAACAGTTTTCACATTTTTAAGAAATATAGTGATAAAACCAGATTTAAACAATAACCAGGTAAAAACATGACTGAGGATATGCTTTCAAAACAAATAGAGTGAGGAAAAATAGTAAAAATTCCCTTAAGGGTCTCAACAGGTCGGCACAAGGCCCCAAACATGGCATACAACCGAAAATATAATATCAATTTCTAGAACATGGAATATCATAAGGTTTCAAATCAAATACGCGACTTAACAATCGTACGGCATGGACCAAGTCACAATCCCCAACGGTGAACAACTCCACGCTTGTCATCTAACGTGTGCGTCACCTCAAAATAACACAACGATGTGTAATCCGGGGTTTCAAACCCTCAGGACAGTATTTACAATCATTACTTACCTCGATCCGGTCCAAACTCTAGCCCACGATGCCTCGCCCGCACGAATCGACCTCCGGATGCTCCAAATCTTGCCACAATCAGTACATAATCATTAAAATATGCTAAGGGAGCGAAGCCCACTCGAAAATATCCAATTTAACATTAAAATCCCGAAATTGCTCAAACCCGGGCCCCGGGCCCACGCTTCAAAGTCCGACGAAACTCACAAAATCAGACAACCCATTCAACCACGAGTCCAACCATACCAAAATTACTAAATTCCGATAACAATTCGGCCTCCAAATCTTCAAATCTTATTTTCAAATCCCTAGGTCCAAATCCCCAATTTACACCTCTAAAACATGTAATCTAGTCGGATTATTCGATGATAATTCAATATTATGGAGTAGAAATGATCACAAGTGACTTACCTCAATATTTCCCATGCTTTCTTGCTCAAAAATCGCCCCAAGCCGTGTTCTTTCACCAAAAAAATGTCAAAATGAGCTAAAAAAAACGTAACAGCTTTAATAATTTCGATTCTGGTCGCTAAAGGCTTAATTCCCGTCGCTAAAAGGTCAATCTGGTCGCTAAAAGGTGTACACCAGATCTGATGCACCAACAGTCTTTAATTTCACTAAAAAGGCTCTAACTCCATCATACGAACTCGGAATTCGATGATTCTTGTTCCTATGAGTCACAGATAATGATACGAACATAGTCCTTCAATCGAAACTCAATTCAGAGCTCGTTTGCTCAGTGCGATATCCATTTCGCTCGTTAAATAATTAACTCATGATTCGCGTCAAAAACCTAATCGCGACTTGATGAAATTGGACCAAACTTTCCAGATCACTCCTATAATTCATTATCAAAATTCCGGAAGTCTCAAAATCAAATTTCGATCTCTAGAACTAAAAATGGACCTTTGGATCATTACATGCTTATGCTCAAAACGCCAAAATCTTCCAAAAACTCTTCCAAAATATATCCGAGACTCATGTGACCCCGACCAAATATGCCAACACACCCTATAACATAATTCAAACTTGTTCCAACCTTCGGAACGCTCAAAATAACATCAAAATATCAAATCACCCTCGGATTCAAGCCTTAGAATTCCAAAACTTCCGAATTCCGAATACGATCAAAAAGTCTATCAAATCTCGTCCGCATGACCTGAAATTTTGCACACACATCACAAATGACACAACGGACCTACTCCCATTTCCGAAATTCCATTCCGACCCCGATATCAAAATTTCCATTGCCGACCGGAAAACGCCAAATTTCCAATTTCGCCAATTCGAGCCTAAATCTACCACGGACCTCCAAAATACATTCTGGATGCGCTTCCAAGTCCAAAATCACCTAACAGAGCTAACGAAATCATAGAAATCCAAATCCGAGATCCAAATAATTTAGATTTTTCTATAAACGTTATGAGTTGATAAAAATAGATCCTTTGAAGCTACTATGCTATGAATCTATTTTTAATGTATTAAATGTGTTGGGAGTTACTGGTGTTCACAGAGATTGACTTTGGATATACTGTGTTCGTTGTCATGAAACTACACGTGCCGGTGTAGGCGTAGATGGCCACTTTGTGGTATAGACTACGACAGAGTGCTCTCCCTCGAGAGAATACTATTTTGTGCTATTATTAGCATGGATAAGTCGATTCGTACGGCACTACGATGAGACGACCTGAGCAAGTAGGGTATATGATACTTGCCGCTAGGTACATAACCTAGTTGACCTTCTTGTGTCGGTGATGGTATAGTACTCCTAGTGAAAGGTAAGGATGATTTTCTTATGTTTAGGCCTAAGGAGCCGAAAGTGATTTCAATGACTTAAAACAAATGAAATGATTTTGTATGATTTTATCCAAAATGTTGGATTGGTGTAAATATTTTAAAAGTTTATATTGTGGATTATATTTCACTTGGCTTTTATTCAAAATGACAAGGGTCATGAATTGATAGAATTTCTTATCGTTTTACTTCAAATATTGGTGCATTATTTTTATAAAGTTTGTCCCAAGAACTTAAGTTAGAGAGAGTCTATGACACTTATTGAGTACCGCTCTGGTGTACTCAGCCCTTAGGGGTCCCCCTCTAGGCCCTTGCTTACTTTACATGTTTCAGGATGAGTATGATACGTGGCATGCGGTCCGGACTAGGATGACTCTCTTCCTGAAGTATATGATGAGGCACCACTCCTATTTCGTGGTAGCTATCATGTTGTTTTTCTTAATTTATGCTAGTCGGGTATTGGCCCAAGTGCTTAATTATATTCTTTGGTATAGAGGCTCCGTAGATAGTTGTGAAGGGTTGTGGTAACGGGGTTGTACACAACATATATGAAAATATAATTATTTTAGTTAGTCTCATTGTTAATATCATGAAAGGTGTTATGTGTGATTTAAAATTGGAAAATGATAATGTATATGATTTTCAAGGAGCTTCCGCAATTAAATTGGTTTTCATGCATATGATTTGGGTGCATCAAATGGGTTGGTTCACTCGGGTCGGGTAGTGCGCCGGGTGCCAGTCACGTAGATTTGGGTTGTGACAAACTTGGTATCAGAGCACTAGGTTCTAAGTCGAGTCCTAGGAAGCCTATGGATCCGTGTCAAGTAGAGTCTCTCTTATCGGTGTGTTGCTGGCCACACTTATATCGGTGAGGCTACAATGACATCTACGGTGTTTCACTTTCTTCATACTCCAGATCGTGCGTTTGTTCCTGAAGTGAGAGTATGGATTCTCGATCGTATTAATTACCTGTTGTGGAAGATGTAGAAGTGACGAGAATAAAGCTCAAGGTTCAAGTTATAATACAAGAATTTTTGGCTAATAGCCAGAAAGTGTCAAATTTGTTCAAAATGGAAAGATAAGTTGAGAATAGATTGGGACAGATACAATCTAAGGAAATAATTATAAGTCAAATACTGAAAAATTATGAAAGAAAATAAGGTGATGATGTCAGTTAGTATGTTAGGATGGTGTTATGACTTATAAAGAATTTTACTAAAGGATGCGAATGGGTCACCTATGTTAGACCCTAGATTTCAATTCAAGGTTGTTGGTCAAGATGTTGGAACGACTGTTTACTGGTGATCACCATCAACGAGTTTAAAGGAACAAAAAAAAAGAATATTATAAATGAAGATGTTACATCTTAAATTATCATGACAAGATATAGAGAGGTGATATGGATCTAATTGATAAGTGAATGTGAATCAATCAAGCTTGTGGTAAACATAATATGACTAATAAGAAGTATGGCATAGTTAAGACAATGTCAATAATGACCAAAGTCACCTTCTCAAAAGAAAAAGAAAATGGCTTTCTTGATCATCCGAAAAGAGAATGTTACAAGATGAGGGAGATGACCCTTAATTGTAGTTGACATCGGGTTTTCCCTAAGCATGAAAGGTTATCGTCATGATGGTGTCATATGTAATAGAAGTGGCATACCACGTGTAAGTACGAGTTGAGGATGGACGAAGAATGCCATATGTAAAAGATGGGCATGACAACCTTGAGTTCTTCCAGATGATGAATGTGATACAAATAAAAGTCAATTTCTAGTTATGCATACCAAGGTATGCGAGGATAAAGTATGTGAACTTAAAATGGATAAGCGTGAAAATATTAAGGCATGGGATGCACAAAAGGCATAATCTTGGAGGTTATAAGAAATAATATAGGTTGTTAGAGAAGAAAAACATGAAGTGGAATGATAATATTGAGTTTTTCTAGTGGAGGTATGTCTTATTTATTCTGTTGAAATGATGAAAATTTGAAAATTTCAAAGAATGATCTCAAAGCAACTATATATATGCCCAATAGTAAAAGAGCAGTTAACTTGTGAGTGAACGAATCCTTATGATTCAAGAAGGGTAAATATTGAAATGGCTCATGGGATAAGTTAAAGTTATTGGAAAGTTATACATATAATGTGTACGACGTAAGGCTCAAAATAATTGAAAACGGCGATGGTACGGATTTGGAGATTGAGAAGTTACAAGAATTCTAAGGCTAAATGATACCGTATCACAAATTTCTAACTTGATATATATGGACGAGGTCAATGACACCATGAAGAATGGGAAAATATTCAAGTATATTTTTTTTATATGAAACATGTTGATATAAATATGTGGTATTAGCTATGGGCAAAAGTGTTCGCATTATGATGAAGGCATGAGGTAATAAGATCCTACAGGCATGACATCTTTATTATAAGTATTAGCCTACTTGGTGAGATACATCAAAATAAAATTTTATGAAAGGACTTAGTAGCAAGAAATATAATTTTAGAGAAATATACTATATATATATATANTCATCTTTATTATAAGTATCAGCCTCCTCGGTGGGATACGTCAAAACAATATTTTATGAAAGGACTTAGTAGCAAGAAATATATTTTCAGAGAATATTCTATGTAATATATATATGCGGCTTGAGAACATGATGGTGGCCTAAAGATGGAATGCGTAATTCTCGCATTTAGCATTGTGAAGATGGTGTATGTTGTGAAAATTTATATAATGATATGTGAATTTCGCCTAAGGGAGTCACACTTGTTCAGCATATTTAAGCACGAGATGAGAGGCGTAAGGCGGTCGTACTTGCTAGAACTGTATTAGAGCATGGATCGAAGGTTGAAATGTTAGAAGAGATTTTAACGGTCGAGTGAACATGAAAGGGTGACGTGTTAACTATAATGATGTCTTAAGGGCGGAAAATAATGGCCCACCGCAATATATGTTGCAGCTAAGTAGTGACGTGATACTTGGATACGAAAATGAACAAAGAAAGTTCCTACGAGTATAATCAATATATCATACTGTCAGAATAATGAGCATATCGGTATAATGATGAAACAAAAGACAATGTACGATGAAAGATTGAAGCGGTAAAATAGAGATTTCTAATTGGGAGATAAATAGCCCGTAAAAGCAGGTGAGCATGTAAATGGCGTGAGAACATGTATCTGAAATTTCAGTTAACTCTTTGAGTGGTAGCTAAATATTTATCGCCTGTTATAAACTGCACAAATGCTTATAACCTCAAATTAATATTGTCCTTGAACTGATGTCAATTATTTTATGACAAATTCAACGTGCAATACTACGGGGTGTGATATCGTCGTAATACTGCGGAGCGTAACATCGAGGTAATACTTCGGGGTGTAACAATATATATATATATATATATATATATATATATATATATATATATATATATTAAAGTAAAATTTCAGTTTCTGAAACAACAAATCATCAATGAGAAAACGAGTTTATTTTGGAAAATATTTGGGTGAAGAGGATAACATTTTCAAATAAAATAAGGCATCAGATGAGCTACTGATTTGAATATAGAATTTAATAAATAAAAAAATAATAGAAATTCCTTTTTAAGTAAAGTAGAAACATCAGATAGGGTAAGGAGATTAAGTAGAGAAATAGATTAAAATGAAATCTGACGACTATTAAAACTAGTAAGGTACCGAATGAATGACAAGTTTTAACTTAAGAGTCACATAAGGTAAGCATATTATTTATTCTTTTATTTAAAACCGTTATGTTACTAACAACTCGACATGGTATGAGATACTGACCCAACGTAGTAAATTCATTTTGAAAATTAATTCACCAAAATAATAGTAATAGGAAGGAAAACAGGAAATGATGGCAAGGCAGTAAACTAATAAAATGTAACGACCCGGCCGGTCGTTTTTGGAATTTACACCCCGATCCCCCATTAACTGCTTTCCCTAAGTTCATTTCTGCTATTTTGGTTTGCCGGGACGTTCGGTGTTGGGATTCGGAGTGTTTTGGGACACTTAGTCCCTAAATGAGAGCTTAAGAGTTGAAAAATGATCCGTAATCAGAACAGTGTGAAGACGACCTCGGAATGAAAATCCGATGGTTCCGTTAGCTCCGTTAGGTGATTTCGGGGTTAGGAGCGTGTTCGGAATGTATTTTGGAGGCTCGTAGCTCATCTAGGCTTGAAATGCCGAAGTTTGGATTTTTGAAGTTTCCGGTCCGATAGTGAGTTTTTGATCCGAGGGTCGAATTGGAATTCCAGAAGTTGCAGTAGTTCCGTCATGTCATTTGGGATGTGTTTGCAAAATTTCAGGTCATTCGGACGAGGTTCGGGTAGGTTTTTGATCGAAAGCGTGTTTGGTTGGAATTTGAAGTTTCTTAGGCTTGAATCCTTGATTAATTCGTGTTTCCGGCGTTGTTTTAGGTGGTTTAAGGATTGGTACAAGTTTGAATGATGTTATGGGATATGTCCGTAGGTTTGATTGAGGTCCCGGGGGCCTCGGGTGTGTTTCGGGTGCTCAACGGAGCACTTTGGAGTTGGAAAATATTGCAGAAAACTGAACTCAGCTGTTGCAGACTTTTCCTCTTCGCGATCGCGGCCTCCCTCTCGCGTTCGCATAGTGTAATCTTGGAGGGAGGCCAGTTTCTTCATCGCGTTCGCATAACTTCACCGCGTTCGCGTACCTATGCCATTCAGTTCTTCGCGTTCGCGAACCCTTGCACGCGTTCGCGTAGAACAACTTCCGTGCCTCAGCATGTTTCCTTAATCGCGATCGCGTTACAGGCCACGCGTTCGCGTAGCTTTAAAAACCCCAGGCCTTCGCGTTTGCATCCTACTCCTCGCGATCGGGAAGAGCATATTTGACATCTTCCATCTTTCTTCTCCGCGAACGCGATCTAATCTCCGCGTTCGCGATGCATTGAGTGTCTGGACAGTATTTAACATTTCAAAAACGAGGGTTAGCCATTTTTAACAAAACTCAAGCTAGAGAGCTCGGATTTGGGAGAAATTTCGAGGGGTTTTCAAGAGCAACGATTGGGTAACGATTCTCTACTCTCTTATTCTTAATACCCACTAATCTAATCACGATTTCATCTTTAAATTTCGTATTTTGAATGAAAATTTGGTGAAAGTTCATAGACCAAACTATTGGGTTTTGAGGGGGCATTTGACCTCCGATTTGGGAGATTTTTATATGGTTGGACTCGTGAGAGTACGAGGGTTCTGAAAATGTAAAAATTATTCAATTCCGAGATGTTGGCCTGAAGGGCATTTTGGTTATTTTACCTAATTTCACGCCGTAGCTTTGAATTAAATAGCAAAACCAGTTGTTTGCGATGTTATTTATGATATGTAAATGTATTGAATAGATTTGGGCCATTTGGAGTCGGATACTTGTGGCAAAGGCGTGGTTTCTAGTTGATTTTGAGCCGGTTCGAGGTAAGTGGCTTGTCTAACCTTGTGTGGGGGACCTTTTCCCTTAGGATATGATCTTGAATATTTGAATGCCCCGTACGTGAGGTGACGAGCGCGTACTTGAGCTAATTGTTGTAAATCCATTTCTACTTGAAGTATTTAAATGGAACTTTCTTGTTTACTTGTTCATTTTAACTGTAAGTTTGTACCTGTGCTAGCTTAGAGACTCATGTTTAGCTGGCTTACCTGCTTATTTGCTTTAACTGTGCTATTTGTACTCTGTGAAGCATGTTAGGCTATAATTTACTACTTCGTGTCCTGATTTTTAGCATTGTTCCGAGATTTAGGAATTGTTGTTGTTGTGTGTTTAATTTGGGACTACGGGACGGCTTCCCGGGAGATCCCCTGTACTTGAGATATTCTGGACTGAGGGTGCGGGATACCAAGAGATCCCTGGCACATGTGATTCTATATATATATTGGGATACCAAGAGATCCCCGACTTACTTATTGAGGATACTAAGAGATCTTCAGGATACCGAGAGATCCCTAGTGTTGATGATGAGGATACCAAGAGATCCTCGGGATACCAAGAGATCCCCCGGCTACTATTCCTTGTGAGGGCAGTTTTCCGTATATTGTTACCTTTGCTTTCTATTACTGTTCTTCCTTATTTACCTGGTTTAGATTCTCGTTGTAGACTTTATTTAAACTATTTCTGTTATCTCATTATTTATTATGTTATCTCAGTAGGGCCCTGACCTTCCTCGTCACTACCCAACCGAGGTTAGGCTTGGCACTTACTGAGTACCGCTGTGGTGTACTCATGCCCTTCCTGCGCATGTTTTTCATGTGCAGATCCAGGTACTTCCTACCAGACGTATCATCCTCGTGGTGGAGAGTCCTAGCTGAGACTTGAGGTATATCTGCTACGTTCGCAGACCAAGAGTCTCTACTCTATTCCGGCTTTAGCAGATAGTTCCTTTTCTTTCTCTTCATGTTGTTTAGACATTCTGGTGTAGAGCAGTTTACTACATTCTATTAGCCTGTGTTTCCCGTGAGTTTCCGGGTTTTGGGATTTAGTTATAGACTTCCGCATATTTTGAGTTGTATAGGCTGGGTGGCCTTATATATACAGTTGTTACTTCCGTATGTTTAGTTTTAATTTATTATTCCGCAAATGTTAACTCGTTATTCCGCACTGTTAGGCTTACCTAGTTGTAGGAACTAAGTGGCATCACGACATGTTCATGGAGGGTGAATTGGGGTCGTGACATGAAAACAACTCAATCCTCGAAAACTAGTAAAAACCAGAAATACCAATCCTCAAAGTCTCATACGAAAGACCCGAAGACAACACAATACAAGAAGGAATACAAAAACACATAAAATGTTGTGGCGCGCAATCCGATCCAACCGTACAACATGATCCTCCCTTATTCCACCATATAAATATAAATAGTAATAAGTGCATATATATGTTGTGGTGCACAACCCGATTCCCACCATATAATCAGAGTCAATATCATAATTCTTCCTTAGTTCACCATATCAATCCACCCTTGTTTTACCTGTTGCGGCGCGCAACCCAATTCCACCGTATCAATATAAATCCACCCTTATTCCACATGTTGCGGCGTGCAACTCGATCCATAAATAAATCAATAACATCAACAATTCAACACTCAATTTACAAGAATTTCTACAATCATAGGGTATGAGTACACCGCAATGAAGGAATCACATGACAATCAAGGAACGCAACAAATATTACAAAAAAAAAAAAGCAACAAGACAAGTGAAGCACGTGACAACCAAGGTGTGCAATTATGACAATTAAGGCAAGTAGCAGATAAGCACGAAGTCATGGAAGGGACTCAACAATTAAAAGGGTAACAAGGCAGTAAGAAAGATAATAACCTCAACTAAAGCATGTAAGGCAAAATGACAAGTAAGGGGTACGATAAGTGCTAACAACGTCAAATAAAGCATGTAGGAGCAGAATAACAATGAGAGGCATAACCCGTCAGGACAACTCAATTAAAGGCATGAAAAGAGTCTAGATAATCTAAATCGGTCAAATACCACATATAGCCCATGTACCCACTCGTCACCTTACGTACACGACTTTCACGTAACACAATTAGCACAATCAACTCGAATCCTAAGGGGTAGTTTCCCCCACACAAAGTTAGGCAAGACATTTACCTCAATTCGGCCAAATCAATACTCAAATTAGCTTTTCCTTTACAAATTCACCTCCGCTCGGTTCAATCTAGCCAAAGACGACTTAAATACATCACACAATGCAAGAGAAAATAATTTCAATTAATAAAGCTATGATCTTTATACAATTTCTAAAAAGTCAACAAAAGTCAACCATGGGCCCGCCCGGTCAAAAGCCAGGTCCAAGGGTAGGTCTTGACTACCCATAGCCACTCGAGTCCATTTACGTATTTTATTTCCAAATCCGAGTCCAATTCGACTCTTAAATCCCAAATTTTTATTTTTCAAAACTTTGACAAAATCTCCAATTTTTTCCTTAGATTCTCATGAATTTGATGTTAAATCTAATGTATATTCACGAAATAAAATTGAAAGTTGATTAAAATTACTTACTCGATAGTTTAGTATGAAAATCCTTTCACAAAATCGCCTCCCATCGAGGCTAGGGTTCAAAATATATCAAAATGAAGCTAAGTCTCGGAATATCACGACCCGAATGTCCCACCCTCGGGAGTCGTGATGGCGCCTACTAGTGAAAGCTAGGCAAGCCAATTATTTCAAATATTTACCTTGTACTCATTTTTAACCCTTTATCAGTTATGAATCAACATTATATGATCAGCGAAATTAAACAAGTAGAAGAACAAATTATAGCCGTTAAAATATCACCAATACAATTTCTTAAACGTAGACTACCCAGAACTGGTGTCACAATTTCACAGACTGTCTAAGAATACTACAAATAAGGGTCCGAAAGATAATTACAATGCTGTCTCTGAAATACATAAAAGAAACAAAATGAAGGGATAGAAGGAGACGCCAAGGCCTGCGGACGCCTGCAGGACTACCTCGGGTCTCCTGATGAACTGGAAGCAGCAACCTCACTGCGGTCCGAAAGCTACAATATCGGGACCTGCACACAAGAGTGCAGAGTGTAGTATCAGCACAACCGACCCCATGTGCTGGTAAGTATCTAGCCTAACCTCGGCGAAGTAGTGACGAGGCTAGGACTAGACTACCAAATAAACCTGTGTAGTTAAATCATATACAGCGGAAATAAAGGCAGATATTTACAGTTAAAGAGTAAGAATGGGGAAAGCATGCTGCGGGGAAATCAAATAATAACACAAAACAATAAATAACCGTAAAGCACACCATAACTCAAATATCAACAATAATCAGAAAATCAAGATAAGTGCACGGCATCACCCTTCGTGCTTTTACTCTCGTCCTCACCAAATATCAATATAATCGGCACGGCATCACCCTTCGTGCTTTAACACTCTCTCACAAACATCACGCACGGCATCACCCTTCGTGCTTTACACTCTTCCTCACCTAAGTAACAATCACAAAGCAATTTTGGGAAAGAGAATCAATATCATCACAATAAAACCAAGTAAACAATAGAAAATCAGTATGCAGACGTAAAGAACACCATAATTCAATTATCAGCAGAATCAGGAAAATCAAGGACAAGTGCACGGCATCACCCTTCGTGCTTTTACTCTCGTCCTCACCGTAAGAATCAATAATCTGCACGGCATCACCCTTCGTGCTTTTACTCTCGTCCTAACCATAAAAATCAATATAATCGGCACAGAATTGTTCATCGTGCGGCACGACATCACCCTTCGTGCTTTACACTCTTCCTCACGAAAATCATGCACGGCATCACCCTTCGTGCTTTAACACTCTCTCACCAAAACAATGCACGGCATCACCCTTCGTGCTTTAACACTCTTCCTCACCCAAACAACAATCACAAACAATAAGGGCAAGGAAATAATGAAATCACAATTAAATCACAATGAAAATCCCGGCAAGGGAACAATATCAAAAGCAACAACATCCCGGCAAGGGAACAATATTAAAAGCAACAACATTCCGGCAAGGAAATAATATTAAAAGCAACAACATCCCGGCAAGGTAGACAATATCATAATCCTCTTCTCTTTTTCACATTTACTTCACAACTCAATTTTACAACTTGAGCCAACGCTCTACAATGCTCAAATTCTCTCAATTTGTCTCTCAATTAGTTTTCTGATTAACCAGAACAGCTTTTAACATTAAAACTAATCAAATGATACTTTCACAATTCGATTCACAACTTGAGCCAACGCTCTACAATGTTCAATTACCGATAATACTCTCACAAATCAATTCACAACTTGAGCCAACGCTCATAAATGTTCAATTACCAAATTTACTTCCACAAGCCTTGTTCAACAATAGGAATATCGCATAAGGCATGAGCAATACAAAACGGAGTCACATTAATCATAGTATAAGACTCACGGGCATGCTTGACACCAACGTATAGATACTCGTCACCATGCTTATACGTCGTACCCAACAATTAACACATAGCGAATAGGACACGACTCCTAATCCCTCAAGCTAAAGTTAGACCAAACATATACCTCGATGCCAAGAACACAATCAAGCCTCAACTATCGCTTTTCCTATTGATTCCACCACCAATTCGCTTATATCTAGCCACAAGTTACTTAAATATATCAATAAATGCTAAATGAATCAATTCTAATGCATGAAATTAGATTTTATAAAGTTTTTCCCAAAAAGTCAAAAAATGACCCCGCAGCCACATGGTCAAAACCTGAGGTTCGAACCAAAACCCGATTACCCATTCACCCACGAACTCCAATATATAATTTATTTTGAAATCGGACCTCAAATCGAGGTCCAAATCCCCAAAATTTGAAAAACCTAGGTTCTACCCAAAACACCCAATTTCCCCCATGAAAATCTTTGATTTTGAGTTGAAATCATGTGAAAAGATGTTAAAGATTGAAGAGAACTGTCACGACCCGGATTTCCCCACCCTAGGGGGTCGTGATGGCGCCTACTCGTAGAATCTAGGCAAGCCACAAATCATAAACTCCTACCTACTTTATTTTAAATCCTTTTATCAATCATAACAACAAGCGTTAAATATTTAAATGACTGCGGAATATGAAATTAAAGCGGAAGACTTAAATTAAATAAGCTGAACACTAATGCGGAATTCAACATGTGCCTCTACCCAAGAACTGGTGTCACATCATCCACGGACTACTAAGAGTACTAAATAGAATCGTTTGAAAGAAATATAACACTGTTTGTCTCAAAAACATGAGATAACAGAATGAAATATAAGATAGAGGAGACGTCGGGCCTGCGGACACGTGCAAGGCTACCTCGGAGTCTCGGTAGACTGAAGGCTGGCTCCCGAGCTACTGCTGCAGTCCGAGACCTGGATCTGTGCAAAAGAGCACAGAGTGTAGTATCAGCACAACCGACCCCATGTGCTGGTAAGTGCCTAGCCTAACCTCGGCGAAGTAGTGACGAGGCTAGGACCGGACCACCAAATAAACCTGTGCAGTTATATAATATACAGCAAAAAGTAAAGCAGGAATAAACAAGTAAGGATGGGAGGGGGAAAGATGTTGCGGGGAGATAACAGTTGAAACAAAATCTCAAGAGAATTATCAGGAAACCAAAATTCAACTTCTAACAAGGATAAGGAAAACAAAGGCAGGTTTCATTCTCGATTCACAGCTCGTTGCAGGCGTGCAACCCGATCCCATTTTATTAAATCTCGTGGTAGGCGTACCACCCTCTCCCATTTCATTAAATCTCGTGGTAGGCGTACCACCCGCTCCCATTTCATTAAATCAACAGTTCTTCCAAATAAAATTTACTCCAACAAACGCAACAATTAATACGAATTCATAAGATAACAAGTACACAATAATTATGACTCACTGGGGAAAACAAGTAATGACAAGTAGCAATTAATTATGGACTTTAAGGAGCAAATAGGCAATTTAATATTTAGTATGGTAAATGTCAAGTAGCAATTAAGTCACATAAACATGTAGCAATTATAGCATAAATTCAAGGCATAGTGTTGCGCAAGGATACCTCGAGCCAATAATGACAAGTAACACAATAAAGGAAAATGCCAACATAAAGAATCACAATAATAGTGGAATAAGACAATTAATGCACTAGAACCGATAACAACAAGAAAATCAGTAAATAGAAGTAAAGGACAACATAACTCAATTATCAGCAAAAATCAGGAAAATCAAAGACAAGTGCACGGCATCACCCTTCATGCTTTTACTCTCGTTCTCACCAAGAAATAATATAATGAAAACGTGCACGACATCACCCTTCGTGCTTTTACTCTCTTTCCTCACCAAAGCAATAATCACAAACAAGGGCAAGGGAAATAAACAAGAACATATAGGAATCCCGGCAAGGGAACAACGATTTAACAATTAAATCCCGGCAAGGGAGCAACAAGTAAATAATTAAATCCCGGCAAGGGAACATTTCAATAACTCTTTCTCTATCTTTCACTTGTACTCCATAACTCACTTTACCACTTGAACCAATGCTCCAAAAGGGTTCAATCATCTCATATACTTTCACGATTCATAATATAACTCGAGCCAATGCTCCAAAATGTTCAAAGGTCTCAATTCCTTCGACAAACTTTTCACAACAACTAGAAATCATCACCAAAGCATGAAGAACACAACGAAATCATGAAAATCACAATATAAGACTCACGTTCATACTTGACACCAACGTATAGATACTCGTCACCATGCCTATACGTCGTACTCAACAATTATCACATAGCAAATAGGACTCAACTCCTAATCCCTCAAGCTAAGGTTAGACCAAACACTTACCTCGATGCCTTGAACACAACTCAAGTCTTAATTATAGCTTTACCCCTTGATTCCACCACCAATTCGCTCGTATCTAATCACAAATTACTTAATTACATCAATAAGTACTAAATGAATCAACCCCAACGCATGAAAATGAGTTTTCCAAAGTTTTACCCAAAAAGTCAAAAATCGCCCCCGGGCCCACGTGGTCAAAACCCGAGGTTCGAACCAAAACCCGATTACCCATTCCCCCACGAACTCAAATATATAATTTGTTTTGAAATCGAACCTCAAATTGAGGTCCAAATCCCCAATTTTTGATAAATCTAGGTTCTACCCAAAACACCCAATTTCCCCCATGAAAATCTTTGATTTAGGTTGAAATCATGTTAATGATTGAAAGAAATGAGTAAAAACTAACTTACAATTGATTTGGAAGAAGACTTGTTCTTGGAAAATCGCCTAAGTGTGTTTGGGTTTGAGAAAATATGAAAAATGGGGTTCAAAATCGTTTAAGTGTAAAATTGCAGGTCTCAGATGTGGGAGTTGCGAAAAAAATTTGGGAATTGCGAACACGGGAATTGCGAAAAAAGTTTGGAAAATGCGAACAAGCCTGGGAATTGCGGAAAACATTTGGGAAATGCGAACCTGGGAATTGCGAAAAAAATTTGGAAAATGCGAACAAGCCTGGGAATTGCGAAAAATATTTGGGAAATGCGATCCTGGGAATTGCGAAAAAAGTTTGGGAAATGTGAACAAGCCTGGGAATTGCGAAAATTTTTTGGGAAATGCGAACCTGGGAATTGCGAAAAAAGTTTGGAAAATGCGAAAAAGCCTGGGAATTGCGAAAAATATTTGGGAAATGCGAACCCGGGAATTGCGAAGAAAATTTGGGAATGCGAACAAGCCTGGTAATTGCGAAAAATGTTTGGGAAATGCGAAGTTTGCAGGTCTGCAATTCCTTAAGTCCAAAATTTCACCCCGTGGCCTATCCAAAACTCAACCGAGCCCTCGGGGCTCCAAACCAAATATACACACAACCTCAAAAACATCACACGGACTTATTCGTGCGATCAAATTGCCAAAATAACATCATTATCAACAAATTAACCCTCAAAATCAAAGCATTTTTGTCAAACTTCATCAAGTATCAAATTTAGCAATTTAAGTCCGAATCACGTCAAACGACGTCCGTTTTTCTCCAAATTTTACAGAAACATCTTAAATCATATATAAGACCTGTACCGGGCGCTGGAACCAAAATACGGGCCCGATACCAACACGTTCTAATCAAATTTCATTTCAAATTTCCTTAAACAATTTCAGAAAACAATTTCCTTTAAAAATTTATTTCTCGGGCTCGGGACCTCAGAATTTGATTCCGGGCATACGCCCAAGTCCCATATTTTCCTACGGACCCTCCGAGACTGTCAAATCACGAGTCCGGGTCCGTTTACCCAAAACGTTGACCAAAGTCAAATTAACTCATTTTATAGCCAAATTTTACCATTTTTCACAGATTTTCATATTTAAGCTTTCCGGCTACGGGCCCGGACTGGCACGCAAATCGAGGTGACTCTAAATGAGGTTTTCAAGGCCTCGGAAACACAGATTTTAAATTAAAGCAAGTTATGACCTTTTGGGTCATCACATTCTCCACCTCTAAAACAACCGTTCATCCTCGAACGAACAGAAGAAGGAAGTACCTGAGTCGGGAAAAAGATGGGGATAACGGCTCCACATATCAGCGGACTCCCAGGTCGATGCCTCAGGAGGCTGACCTCACCACTGAACACGAACAGAAGGAAAACTTTTCGACCTCAACTGACGAACCTGCCGGTCTAGAATAGCCGCCGGCTCCTACTCGTAAGACGAGAATCTCAATTGGATCAATGAACCTAGGGCTAAGCTTGCCCTTCTTCCCAAATCTCATCACGCCCTTCATAGGCAACACTCGGAGCAATACCCGCTCTCTAACCATAAAAGCCACATCTCGAACCTTGCGGTCTGCATAACTCTTTTGCCTGGACTGAGCTGTACGAAGCCTATCCTGAATGATCCTGACCTTGTCCAAGGCCTCCTGAACCAGATATGTACCCAATAACCGAGCCTCTCCCGGGTCAAACCATCCAACCGGAGACTGACACCGCCTACCATATACAGCCTAATAAGGAGCCATCTGAATACTCGACTGGCAGCTGTTGTTGTAGACAAACTCTGCTAAAGGCAAAAACTGATCCCACGAGCCTCCAAAGTCAATGACACAAGCTCGGAGCATATCCTCCAAAATCTGAATAGTCCGCTCGGACTGCCCGTCCGTCTGAGGATGAAACGCTGTGCTCAACTCAACCCGTGTGCCCAACTCTCGCTGAACTGCTCTTCAGAAGCGCGAGGTAAATTGCGTACCCCGGTCCGAAATGATAGATACGGGCACACCATGAAGACGAACAATCTCCCGAATGTAGATCTCAGCTAACCTCTCGGATGAATAGGAGACTGCCACAGGAAAGAAATGCGCTGACATTCCTACTCAAAGCATCGGCCACCACATTGGCCTTTATCGGATGATTTAAAATGGTGATATCATAATCCTTCAACAACTCCAACCACCTTCTCTGCCTCAAATTCAACTCCTTTTGCTTGAACAAATACCGAAGACTCTTGTGATCCGTGAACACCTCACATGCCACGCCATACAGATAATGCCTCCAAATCTTCAATGCGTGAACTATGGCTGCCAACTCCAAATCATGAACCGGATAGTTCTTCTCATGAATCTTCAACTGCCGCGAAGCATAGGCAATAGCCTTGCCATCCTGCATCAACACTGCACCAAGTCCAATACGAGATGCACCACAATAAACTGTATAAGGCCCGGAACCTGTGGGCAAAACCAACACCGGTGCCGTAGTCAGAGCTATCTTGAGCTTTTGAAAGCTCGCCTCACACTCGTCCGACCATCTGAACTGGGCAACCTTCTCGGTCAATCTGGATACCCTCTGCTGACACAACATGACCCAGGAATGCAACTGAACTCAACCAGAACTCACACTTCGAAAAGCTGGCGTACAACTGACTATCCCTCAAAGTATGAAGAACCACTCTAAGATGCTGCTCGTGCTCCTCTCGGCTGCGGGAATATATCAAAATATCATCATGAAGACTATCACGAACGAATCCAAATAAGGCTTGAACACTCGGTTCATCAAATCCATATGAGCTGCTGGGGCATTTGTCAACCCGAATGACATCACCAAGAACTCATAATGCCCGTACCGAGTGCAGAAAGCTATCTTAGGGACATCGGATGCCCTAATCCTCAACTGATGGTAGCCAAATCTCAAGTCAATCTTTGAAAATACCTTGGCACCCTGAAGCTGATCAAACCAATCATCAATCATCGGCAATGGATACTTATTCTTGATTGTAACCTTTTTCAATTGTCGGTAATCAATACACACTCTCATTGACCCATCCTTCTTTTTAACAAACAACACCGGCGCACCCCAAGGCGAAACACTAGGCCTAATGAAGCCCTTCTCATGCAATTCTTGCAACTGTTCCTTTAACTCTTTCAACTCAGGCGGGGCCATACGATACGGCGGAATAGAAATGGGCTATTGCCTGGAGCCAAATCAATGCAGAAATTAATATCCCTGTCGGGTGGCATACCCGGCAGGTCTGAAGGGAAAACATCAGGAAACTCACGAACAACGGGCACAGAATCAATAGGAGGGACCTCAGCACTAGAATCACGAACATATGCCAAATAGGCCAAACACCCCTTCTCGACCATACGCCGAGCCTTCACATACGAGATAGCACTGCGGGTAGAATGACCAGGAGTTCCTCTCCACTCTAAACGAGGCATACCCGGTAAAGCTAAGGTCACAGTCTTGGCATGACAGTCCAAGATAGCGTGGTAAGGTGATAACCACTCCATCCCCAATATAAAATCGAAATCATCCATGTCCAGAAGAAGCAAATCTACACGAGTCTCAAGACCTCCAATAACCACAATACATGAACAATGGACGCGATCCACCATAATAAAATCACCCGCCGGCGTAGACACATAAACAGGGGCACTCGAAGAACCACTAGGCATGACCAGATGCGGCGTGAAATAAACTGAAGCTTCTCTGCTACAAACCAGAACAGTACCTGTACCTCCACCTCTAGCATCTCTACCTCCACCTCTAATACCTTTGCCTCCCCCTCTAATACCTCTCTCTGTGTGATGTGGAGAAACTTCTCCAGAAATAGCTGCGTGAACTGCTTCCAAGTCGAAGCTGGCGATCCGGCTGGTCTAGCCAAGCAATAATCTCTCCTCCAAGTCTTGGCGGATCCAGACAAGCGAAAAGTAACAAAATCGACCCCATTGGTCTCAACTATCCCCATGTTTCTGAGAACCTCATGACAGATGTGTTGATAATCTTGGGGATCCTCAGTAGATGCACCGATGAATGTAGTAGTGAAGAGCTTGGTGAAACTTATCCAACATCCACAAAGCCTCCAAAGACGTAGCTGATCTATCACTAGTCTGTGTTGCCGCTCAGCTGAAGAAGCGGTACATGACCTCGCCATTCGCAAAGGAACAAGAGTAGAGGTTTCAATTTAGCATTTGAGAAACAAAAACCGCACGACAGGAAAGAACAAGTTTGAAGTTTTCCTAATTCCGTAGCCTCTGGGGATAAATACAGACGTCTCCGCACCGATCCCTCAGACTCTACTGAGCTTGTCCGTGAATTGTGAGACCCGTGTAACCTAGAGCTCTGATACCAACTTGTCACGACCCGGATTTCCCCACCCTCGGGGGTCGTGATGGCGCCTACTCGTAGAAGCTAGGCAAGCAACAAATCATAAACTCTTACCTACTTTATTTTAAATCCTTTTATCAATCATAACAACAAGCGCTAAATATTTAAATGACAGCAGAATATGAAATTAAAGCGGAAGACTTAAATTAAATAAGCTGAACACTAATGCGGAATTCAACATGTACCTCTACCCAAGAACTGGTGTCACATCATCCACGGACTACTAAGAGTACAAAATAGAATCGTTTGAATGAAATATAACACTGTTTGTCTCAAAAACATGAGATAACAGAATGAAATATAAGATAGAGGAGACGCCGGGCCTGCGGACATGTGCAAGGCTACCTCGGAGTCTCGGTGGACTGAAGGCTGGCTCCCGAGCTACTGCTGCTGTCCGGGACCTGGATCTGTGCAAAAAGCGCACAGAGTGTAGTATCAGCACAACCGACCCCATGTGCTGGTAAGTGCCTAGCCTAACCTCGACGAAGTAGTGACGAGGCTAGGAC